>NW_015549560.1:463161-471778 GCF_001515605.1 Sinocyclocheilus anshuiensis | reverse complement strand
AGCAAGGTGTGCTGTGATTGGCCAGCTATCCAGTGCGTTGTGATTGGCCGAATATCTCAAGCGTGTGACGGAAATTTTACGCCCCTATCATACTGTGATGATTCCACAGGCCGGAGCGATGATTCAAAAACATGAAAACCCATTATAAATGAGGCATTTGTTGCATCCAGTGGGGACATAATTATGGATTATAATGACTTATACTGTCTTTTTACGCGGCGTGGCTGACTCTTAACTTTTATAAAGAATATCTCTTTGGATTTGAGACTTTAGTCTTTGCAGCTTTACAGATCTTCTTTATACACCAAGAGCTTGTAACACTCCAAAGAGAAAGGAAAAATTGAAATCGCATCATATGACCCCTTTAAGGCCTGATACACTGACATGATCCATTTAATATACAATCTTGAAAATATTTGTTTGTAGAAGACTGGACTGTAATTCTCTTGCAGTAGTATATGTTGGTCATATCCACAAAGCTTCTACCGCTCACATTATTTACAAGACTCATCATGCGCACATGCTAATCATTATTAACTCCCTTTTTCTTTCTCACACTCCCTACCTCTGCTCGTGCGTCTGTTTGTAAGGCAGTTAAAGGTTCATCTCTTTTGAGGCCAGGCTATGCTCCTGCTCTTCTCCAGGTAGAATGGCCGTACAAAAAAACAGATGACCATGGTTTTAAGGAGGTTGTAAGGCTCTCCTTGAACCATACATCACGCTAGAGAGACACGTTACCCATCTGTGTTTTCTGAAGCCTTTAATTAACACATCCCAAAAAAAGAAAAGAAGAGCAAAAAATTCAATGTCCTCTCCACAGATGGGCAGCCAAATTTCAAGATAATTATTCTGGAAATATACTCTTTATACTCTACCTTTGAGGGCAATTAGCATTTATTGTGAGGAGGGGAAACTTTCCTCAAAAGCGGTCAAGATGACAATTTTGAATGAAAGATGGAAATCCATTTAGAAAGGGAATAAGACTTGTGTCCCCATTCTGTAATACTGAAAAGGTGCTTTTATAAGATGATACCTATTGAAAAATAAAACGCCAGGGGGACAAAGAGAACTCAAGTAACTTAATTGGCCATCTCTTTTTTGTTGTTGTGTATAAACACGAGTACTCACTGATGTCCCAACCACATTTGGTGCTCAATAAGGCAAAACACTCTTAAGCTTCGATTTGTATGACAGATAATGGTTATAAAAACCTTAATAGGGCATTTTCCCCCATCTCTACAATGTAAGTATGACTGTATGGGAAATCCAATTAATCTATGCTGGTTACCAAATGTTACATGTAAAAAGCTTAGTTGTAGTAAATGCAATCTCTGGTGACTGCTTATCAGAATAAGAGTTCTTAAAAAGATTACTAACTTCCTGTTAGTGTTCTATTCAAAGCTTTATCAAAGTTTATCTGACCACTTGAGAGGTGATTTAAAACAAATGATCAAGGACAAAACAGCATACAGTTTTGTTTTAATTATTATTTAAAAAAGCAAATCTAGAATGGAATGATTAGGGCCTCTAATCAGGCATTTGCAATGTTTGATTTAATATTGTCTGACAGGTTTTTAGCCAAACAGGAGTGTCCCACATGATAGGCACTTGCAAGTTTGAAATTTGCAAATAACATTAATGACAATGAAAGTAGTGCCAGTCATTGCACAAGCATTTCTCAAAACAATAAGGAACATTATAATAAATAAAATGGAATGACTGTAGAGGCCGTAAGCTCGTGTGCTGCTGGAGATCAACTGAACAATTTCTTAACTTTGCTGTGTGGAGTATATGCTGCCACGCTAAGGCCTCTTTCCTGTGCACAATAAATGGGAAGCTAGTACAAAACTATACTGCTGGGAAGCTGAAAAATGAAACCATTGGAGTGATGCTACCAGTACTCTGCAGGAGCGGCCGTACTGCTGCCATCTAGTGGCAAGAGCGCCACCATGCTCTAGGCCTGCTGTTCTGCGAAAGTATACCAGAAGTGCTGTATACAGCACCATGTCTCACCATGAGGTAATTATTTCTTTTATCTACAGGTCACAGGCTGCCACATTCTCATTGGCCAGCACCTAATGGGCCCTTATTTGAATAAATGGGGGTAACAGGGTGAGGCTGGTGACCCCCGTCAGTGCCATGAGCCTCTCCATATTGGCACACCTGCCGAGACAAGGTAACGTTTATCGGTGACACCTTCCATAGCAGGAAGAGAAAAGAGACCCAATGCTGCTGTCAAGGTCAGGCCTCCAGGTCCAGCCTGGGATCACCGCATCCCGAATCCATCCATTTGCTAAAGCCATGCTCTTCTGGTTGCCTGGCTACCAACTAATAAAGGTGGCGAAGCGTGGCATCATGGAAAACCGAGGTAAGATGTTGACTTTGAGATAAGTACCTCTTGAAATTAAACAGTACCATCACATCACATTCTAAATAGCATTTTCAGAGGTGAACTTTCAATGACCCATAAGCTGAAAGGGAGTAAAATCTCTGTGTTCTGCAACTCACACAATAACTCGCATTTGCATAGCAGTTAGGTTAGTTAAAAGCAAATACTTATTAATGTTTTAATTGTACCAAGTGAATGGGACAATATCATTATTCCTGTTTTGGACTATTTTTCTAGTGTTTGAGAGTGTGTGCGTGTGTGCTTGAGGCTGGAACACTCAGATGCCTCTTTATTAAAGTAAACAAAAAGATAATTATGTGTTCTCCTCGGTAAACGGTGTGATGGGTGCTCACAAAATCACGGTGGAAATGGTAACGGGAGAGGAAATGGCTCTTATAGTGTACACTGTGTCTATTCCTCTCTCTTTCAGTGGTGTAAAGGTCAAGGGTGAGGAAAATGTTTTGATGGCACGTATTATAACCAATCACATCTGCCACAAAAGTGACTCAGAGTGAGCGAGCGCCTCGAAGTGACTGTTTGGGCCAGAGTGAACTTTCTCAACCCACACAGGGTCTGTGCGTTTCGCCCACAACTAAGACAGAGTGAATCTTCAGAGTGAGTAAACAGAACGTCCAAAGGAAAAAATAAATAGATAAATAAATAAATTATTGGGGAAAAAATAAGCATTTTGGAATATTTTAACAGTAGGCACAGCCATTTGTATATCTCTGACTCAGAAAGAGATATACTCAAATATACTAAGAGATTTGACAATTTTTTTTTTCATTCTCTTATGTAATTTTTAAACTTGCATAATCAAAAAATAGATGTAAACTAAAAAAAAAAGAGAGAGTACACATCTTCCATTAAGCAATGAGAGTGTCTATGCAGATGTAAAATGTGTGTAAGTTATAAACTACACTCTAAGAAAAGTCTGTAAACACAGGGCCCAGTGTTTTGTGTTAATATGAAAGAAATTTCAATATTGTTTTTTTTTGTTTGTTTTACCCATATTTCAAATTACACACTGTGTTGTATGTTGGAATTAAAGGAAATGTCATAAACTCAACGGATAATGTTCAGGCAGAAAGTTGCCAGTACCTTTTCAGATTTTCTACAGATGTTTTTACAGTGTATATTGGAATGAATGAATACAAATGGCAAGTTAAAAAATATGGTCACACTTTATGTTAAGTTCCAATTCTCACTATTAACTAAATATTCACTACAAATTTTTACAATTTTGCTGCTTATTAATAGTTGGTAAGGTAGCTGTTAAGTTTAGGCATGGGGTAGATATTAAGGGATCTAAAATATGGTCATGCAGAATTAGGCATTAATATGTGCATTAGAAGTACTAATAACAGGCCAATATGCTATAGTAATATGCATGCTAATAAACCAATGTTTTGGTCAATCGTCCTTCCTCATGCTTCCAAAACATGCAAATGTATGAGCAAAATTTAAAAACAACACAGTAAGAGTATTTACAGCTGATAATAATGACAAAGACCACACCTTCAATTATGCAGCCAATATAGAATTCAAAATGAGAAAAAGAAGTTCAAATACCAGTTACAAATGATCAAAAAAAAAAAAAATGAATGATAGATCCCCAAATTCTACAGGTTAAACAAAAACATAAGTATACCATATATACCATTATGTCTAAGTGGTAAATCAATAAAAAAAAAGTGTAGTATAGTGTAGCTATATGTAAAAATGGAATGTTCAAAATTCATAAGGGACTCAGTCGGCACAATAGAATATTTGCTACCAAGTCCACCTCTCCCACGGTAAGCATTCCTTTTCCTGGCTCGGTCCCAGTGGTGTAGTGGTTCCTGGTGAAGTGGGGATATTCGTAATTTATGCCCCCAATTTTATTTTTATTTTTTTATTTTTATACATACATTTTTGTTAAAGCAGCCCAGCAAAGGATAAGCGCCCTGTGTTGAAAACAGTGACATGTAAAACTAGTCTTGCATATTTAGTTCACCCAAAAATGGGCCAGTAGTATTTGCACTGCCACTTAACTTCTGCTGCTTGACTTCACAGAATAAGGATTATTATGAAATTAATATTAACCAAAGAAGAGGTGCGGATTTTGCAATAAATAATAATAAAAAATAAATAAAAATAAATAGACTGCAGCAATTAACATTTTGTCAGAACCTAGTAAATTACATGCTATTTTGTTTAGTTGTCTGTTCAGAATTGTGGGAGAATCATGATCTCTATGTGAAAAAAAAAGTGATTTTCAATTTATCCAGCATTGTGTAGCTCTGCTCCTATGTGTAACTGACTGTTTCTCACATGACATACAGTGATGGGCAAATGGTAAATTTGAGCCCTGACACCGGGGTATATCATTTTAGCATCATTTTAGAAGTGAGGGGGACAGAAATGTCAAATGCATGTTTTTGTCTAATTGACAGTTTTTATTATTATTATTATTATTATTATTATTATTATTGTTGTTGTCTTATCTCTTACTTTTAATTGGCTGAGAAATCAAACACACTATTGGAAAATAACCAATAATTTGTACTCTATAATATTTTTCGTATCTTTTCCTAATGACAATTTTATGATTTGTTTATATACTACAAACATCTTTTCCATTTTTATCACAGAATAAGGCAGGAGATATATTTTATAGTTACTGTAGCCAATTGTAATACATGCCATATCAGTTAGCACTGAATTATTCAGATGCTTTTTTTTTTTTTTTACTTGGAGATGACTTGAAAACCCACATAAACCATATATTGTCAAAATTGTCTTCACGTTTCATCAGTCGAAATGTTTCTTTTTATTCAGCCTAGCTACAGCAGAGATTGATTTGGCTACAGGGATAGCTGGATGCCTTTATCCATATTAGGGATTTCCTGCACGTCATAATTTATTAATTCTTAAAAAAAAAAAAAAAAAAAAAAAAAACACTTAGTGTTTACAACTCGGTCCTGACAGCATCACTGTCTTTACTGGGTGTTTTTAGGGAATATTTGCATTTATTCACATGTGATTAGATTAGCTACTCATGTGCTGGACTGTCATGATTTGGCTAATGCAGGACACTACTGAATGTTGTGCATCAGAGGGGATTTAGAAATGGGTATACACAAAGTTGACTGATAAAGAAGTGGTTATATGCCATATAACTGCATATACCCTGCACTACACCACTGCCCGGACCCCTGTAAAAAGGATGTCATTGGTAGGGCGCACTGACAGCCTGAGGTGATGCAATTAAGAGGATGAAAACACCCGGAGCAAAGGCTGTGTACATAGAGAGAGACTTAGGACAATGGGCAGGGCAAGCCCTATTCAGGCCCACAATTCTCAGGCACTGGCCTGGGGTCTTCCCCAAGCACCAAGAAGGGCTTTTGAGAGGGGTCCTTGGGTGAAAGGAGGATGGTTTATGTTGGAATGGTAATGTGTGACCAGGGAGGTGGACAGAGGGTGTTGCTAGGATGTTGCAAAGTGGCTCTGAAGAGCCCAACTCTTGTTGTTTGTGCAAATCGATGTGTCAGGCAATTATGCCGAATGACATCTCAAAAGATGGCCGATGGGGGTATAAGGCAAAGACTTGCTCTTATTATGGACACATTAACCAAAGGCACAACTTTTTATGGATTGCAAAATGCTAACTGCGAGCTATTTGTATAAGCTGAAGGACACATTGCAAATTGTGCACAGTGTGAATAATTACTTTTCACTCACACAAGACAATATTCTCCACATTTGATCCACTAAATTGAATACTTCATCAAAAATAAATGAGTTAACAAGTATCTCCACATCTCCAGGGTTTGGTCCACCAATGACAAAACATGCTCATGTTTTCAACTATAGACACTTAATATATATACAGTATATATAACCTTGAAAGCATCTAATTCAACCATCAACCTGTGTGAATCACTGAGCAAAGAGTCAGTTTAGGATCATTTGTCATTGATGACACTGCACGTCCCAAATCGCTGGTTTAACCTCACAATGCTGTCTGTTTCATCTGACACCCAGGTGTCACACCAGATCCCCCCCACACACACGTTCTTTTCTTCATCAAACAGTTCTACATTAGCATTTTTTCATTAACAAGACACTCTTACCATTCAAATTGTAGATTATCACTTGTCCTAGCAACACAGGTTGCCCTTGACAACAACGAGAGTTGTCTGGCAGATGAAGGGTACAGTGGTTTAACCAGCTCTGAACACACTGCAATCACCATTTAGTTTATTATACAGGTTAACTAAGAAACAATATTGCACACACTGATGCTGAACATTACACTTTTAAAAATAAAGGTACTTTATTGGTTCCATGAAGAACCTTTAACATCCATAGAACCTTTCCATTGAGCAAAAGGTTCTTTATAGTGATTAATAAAATATTCTTCACACTAAGAAAAAAATGGTTAAATTAAGGACTGTTCACTGAAAGGTTCTTTGGGGAACCAAAAGGGTTCTTCTAAGGTATTGCTGTGAAAAAAAAAAAAGACCCTTATTTCTAAGGGTGTAGCATAGCATCAAACCTATAAATAAAGGTTCTATATCGACATCAATGGTTCCATGAAGAAACTTTAACATCCATGGAAATTTGCATTGCACAAAAGGTTCTTTATAGTGGAAAAAAGGTTCTTCAGATTTTTAAAATGTTCCTCACGCTAAGAAAAAAACAGTTATTTTAAGAATTGTCCATTGAAAGGTTCTTTGGGGGAAACCAAAATGGCTCTTCTATGGTTATTTGCTGTGAAAACCCCCATTCTGGAATCTTGATTTTTAAGAGTGTAATGGCTTTCTTCTCTGGACAGTAAGTTACCTAAAGGAGGACCTCCTCTTTTAGGTGCAGTGGGATTTATAATAAAGAAAGAGTGGAAGATAAATTCCCCCCTTAAGTCATATAAACATTTATGTACTCTAATAGTAGGCGTAATGTAATAATAATATACAGATATATAATTACCTATTGCAACAATAAAACACTTCAGAAAGTACCAGATCTGACTAAATGCAAAGATTAACTTCATGCTAAGGAACAAAGGGTTTCAGAAATCATTTTGTGCACTAACAGCAATGCGCAGTATAATATACAGTGTGTGTCAGAATATCTTCATGGTTAGTTTCATAGTAAATAACAAGCTTGTGGGTTAAAGTGTTATGGTGGAATTGCATATTCATTGTGTTTGTGATATTATTCACGTTATTGCATTGGGTACAGTCAACTGGCAAATGTTCTAGTTTTGGTGAAATTTCTAAATGTATGTAACATAATCCCTAATGTTTTTATAAATAAATAGATAATCTGAAATTCTGTGCTTCATCCGGCTGTAACTAACATAAGAGGATTTAAATGAAATTCACCAGTAGGTACACACGAATACAAGACAGAAATGTGATAAAACAAATGATGCACCCTCAATACAATGCTGCTCCATTGGAAGTTTTTTTTTCTTCTGTCATCTGTTACGTATATTGGAGTGAACTGGTAACGTGTGTCATAGTGGGCTCATTCACTCAGCGGCAGTTTGTGACAATCAGTCCAGAGAAGATAAGAAGTTGATGGATGGTCTGTTGGAAATCACCATCTCATTAAGTCACATGAACTAAGACAATGAGTGTACATGAGGTAACAGCCTTCTCTTTAAGTGAGAAGAAAACAAAACCTTACTTTCCAAAATATATTTTTAACTTGTGTGCTTTTATTAGCCAGGAATTATCACTTCAGAGTGAAAATAGCATATTATTAAGTCTTCTAGTGGCTCTTAGGGTGTTTTATCAGGGGTTTGTATCAGCGTGCAATTCATCTAAAGCCATTCTTCACTCTGAATATGTTTTATATGAGGCCCCATTTATCATCGCCTGTCAGCTCTTAAACACAGCTTTATTCGGTGTAGAGTTATAAATTGGAATCATTAAACAGTTTTTCATTTAATCTGATGCAATAACTGCCTCTCTTTTATTGGCCTGTGAAAAGAAAATAGTAAATACAATTGTCTGTCAAGATGAGCTGAGATAGTGGCAAGTTCCTCGCTCTCCCGGGCATTTGCTGTTGGAATGAAATTAGGCTGAGCAACGATCGGTGTCACGGGGGGGTGTCACGATGCACACACACGAGGAGACGCTGGAGAATACGTTTAACAGGACTTTATTACCACCAAGGAAGACGAACACACGAAGACGTTCACAGCGGACAGAGAACTTGGGACTGGGAACACACACA
>NW_015549560.1:446818-462949 GCF_001515605.1 Sinocyclocheilus anshuiensis | reverse complement strand
AGAACTAGGCTGAAATCAGAACATGCAATTGGGAGAAGCACCATGACACTCCACTGAACTCCATAACAAATTAAAAAATTGAAATCTTTGTTTTTTCCTCTAGAGTCAGTCCAAAGGGCTCTCTGTAGTTTGAGATGTGAATGCGGTGCACACTGATACACAGCAACTATGAACCATATAATGCCTGATCTCGGTGAACTCAATCAGATTTTAAATCGCAAACCTGCTTGTATTAACCAGACCTACATCAGGTAAATATAAAGATATTTGGTTGGATCCATTTTGAACATTATAAAAGCACCACGGAGAGTTTCACTGTAACTCTTCAGTGAGAGAGTTACATTTCAACACTTTTGAAATGTTTTTTTTTTTTTTAGCTTTAATGTTGAGCATAAAAATGGATGAATGGATGAATAAAGATAAATAAAATAAAATCTACATTTCTAAATTAGAATATTAGAATATTTAAAAGTCACCTTTTGAACAATACAGTACAGAAATGCAATCAATGTTTGTTTAGATTAGTATTCATGTTTGATGGAAGTTAGGTTGGAAAATCAGCTTATACTTGTCAGAAGATAAAACAGCATATATTTTTGAATGGTGTATGAAAACAAACCAGACTGAGTGAAATGTCAAGGTGAAGGAAAAAAAAGCAAAAAACAAAACACGTATAGGTCATTTAGATTTTAGAGTGGCATCCTTTAAAGCTAAACTCTTCTTTTAAAGGTTACAGGACGGCAAACATTTCTGAAAAAAATGAACAGATGCCTGCGGGGATGTAGGGATGTAAAAGAACAGAATAAATGGATGTGGAAGAAATGCAATGTACACTGTGGAAAATAAGTGCCAACACTGTTCTAAAGCCTCAAGTTATCATATGGAGCAACCTGCATAAATCAGAAAAATCAAGTGTAGCGTTAGTTCTGGCAGGTCACGTTAGTCAAGCTCGCATCAGCTGACTCTCAGCTGATCCCCATCTACCTATAGGAATACGACACCTATCTAAGCATTCATATATAAGGTCCCTCAGTATTATCAGCAGTTTTCGCATTGCTCAATAGTTAATTACCCTCCTCCATCCCCAACTCCTCCTCTGTCAGTCGGGATTCAGCCTTCTGATTCTCCTTTGAATCAGACTAATTCTAAAATGTGTACATAACATTATTGAACTTTAACGATATCTGCAATACATTTATATTGGTTTTGTTCTGTTTCCCCTGGGGGGTTATTGCTGCTCTCCCTGCTCTCATCCATGCTAGGCTGCATGGATGCGCAGGGAGTTCTTGCCCAGAACAGAACCATACCGCCAATCCAAACTGTATGCTAATTGTCAATCATATTTGATGATAGTGGTCCTGACAGAAATAAGGTCAGAAAAAAAGGCAATTTTATTCAATTTTTTTCTTGATTATCTTGAATTATTTGGGGAACAAACTGGACTTCAGTTAAAAACGTAATGAGGATTTACGCATTACATATTTTAGAGTTTTCATTCCTTGCAAGTCAAAATGTCACTATATTTGGAGAAGACTGCCACCCTCTGGCCTTATGTTTTATTTCACATTTAATTCATTCATGTTATTTTATTCTTTAATTCACTAATCAAAGCACAGTATTTGTCATTAGCAGAGAGATCTGTACAGCTGAGAAAGTCTTTAGTAAATGCTTTTCTGTCCTCTTTATTCTGCGCATCACATGCAGCTTCTTTCACGGCGCTGTAATGAGGACAGATGCCAGTTTAACCTAGAAGCATACGAAAACCCTTGGCCTTGTAAACACTCAATGAGATAAAGCGTGTTTCTTTGGTCAGCGCAGCAGCAACTTGAAAGTGAAGAACTCAATTACAGGTGTAGAGCAGCATGTGAGGGTCACCCAGGTTTATTTCTGGCTCACTCTCAAAGTGCTAGAGAATTCCACTCTCTATCCTTTACTGCCATCTGCTGGTCGCTCAAATGAAGACTCCAACATCTCTCGTCAATAAAACCTGCAACACAAGTGCTAAATGGTGACATCCAAAGTTATATATATATATATAACAGTTTTTACAGTGTGCAATAAACAATAAAAGTGCAACACAGTTAAACCCAGGGCTGAAATACTACTATTATTTATTAATCAGTATTTTTGTGAGATTGCCATTCATGCATATAGGCTAGGCCAGTGGTTCCCAACCCTGGTCCTGGAGGCACCCCAACTCTGCATGTTTTGCATGTCTCCTTAATCAAACACACCTGATTCAGATTATCAGCTCATTAGTAGAGACTCCAAGACAGGGCTGTCCAAACTCGGTCCTGGAGGGCTGGTGTCCTGAAGAGTTTAGCTCCAACCCCAATTAAACACACCTGAACCAGCTAATCAAGCTCTTACTAGGCATACTAGAAACTTAAAGGCAGGTGTGTTGAAGCAAGTTGGAGCTAAACTCTGCAGGACACCGGCCCTCCAGGACCGAGTTTGGGCAGCCCTGCTCCAAGACCTGAAATTGGTGTCAGAGAAAGGAGATATGCAAAATGTGCAGTGTTGGGGTGCCTCAAGGACCAGGGTTGGGAACCACTGGGCTAGGCAATAATTTTCTGCTCTTATAATAAAACATTTATTTATAATGCACTTTTCTAGTACCCAACGCATTACAAACTATGGTTTTGTTCCTTCATAAGTAGTGTGGTGAATGTATTCGTTTGTTTTGCATATTAAAAGTCTATCGTTAAGTAGGATTGAAACATTGCGAATTTGCGGTCTGCACCTGAGGTTGACACATTGGTGATTTCTGTAATCTGTACATTAACCCCCCCCCCAAAAAAAAAAGAAAATTAATAAATTAATAAATAAACAAACAAAGTGTGCTCTTTCCAAGACAATTAGTGAAATATGTCTTTAAAGATCCTCAGTCATCCATCTCATGAGAACTTTTTTTTTTTTTTTTAAGAGAGCAATTCTTCAAAAGTAAATTCTACTACTTTACAAATGACCAGCATTAATGCAAAAGTACAGGTTAAATGTCTTGTTTCTGTGGTGAGAGATGTCTGACATTGATTGCTCAGTTCTACTGAAGTCCAAACTTGTCCCAAACATTACACTATTATTGCGTTGCTCTTTATTTTTTATTCACCCGTACAGGTTCAGGTTTCCAACAGCGGGTTTAAGGTGTTTATGGGTAAACAACTGAGACTGAGAACCGTTGTACATCGACAAGAGTTTGACCCAATCCTGCCCGCTTCCTACTTCCTAGTCTCTACTTGGAAAGCTTCAGCAATGAGCTAAAGCTATTAACTCTCACATAAAAAAAAGGAACTCACTGAAAATTAAATTATTAGTTAAACAATTTCCACCTACTTAAGTTTTTAAGCTGAAGTTCAGTTGTTGCCTCAAATTGCTACTATAATCAAATTGGCCATACAAGTCAGTTTAACTTAAATTACATTAAACTGATGTAAAAAAAAAAATTAAATTAAAATCCTGAAATCACTTTTTTTTTTAATCTTATTCTCTTCTTTTGCGATTTTTTTGGCTACATCATATTACAGTGTGCAACATAAAAAAAAAAATAAAAAAAAAAATTTGTCATCATTAAATACATGTTTACATGATTTTGAAAATAAAATAACATGCAAAATCTAAATGTATAAAAATAAAGACAAACAATAAAATGAAGTTATCACTGTAAAAAAACAATATGATCAATAAATCATTGTAACATGTTTTTCCATTACTTTAACTCGTCAAAATAATTTAACCAATTTCTAACCAACCAATTTTAATTTAAGTTAAACTGATTTGTATGGCCAGTTTGATTATACTTAACAATTTAAGGCAGCAACTGGATTTAAGATTTTAAGCTGAAGTAGATGGAATTTTTTTGTACAGTGAATGACGTTTTGTGAATGTTGTGGCATATTTCACCTAATGCTGTGTCTCCTTTATTGCCTGACTGCTATCATGTCATCACTCATACCATCTTATCTAGATTCTCACTTGAGAACTTGATATGACTGCAGAAAGGGGAACAGTTTTTTCCCAACCAATGTGCAAATATTGAGCCCTTATATGCTTCTCGACCTCTTTCTATCTTCCATCCCTTTTTTTAGAGTCAGCCCTTAGCCACTAATATTGCTTGACCAAAATGTGCACAGTATACAATACACACATAAAGAAGTTGCAGTTGGAGACTTTGTGCTGCTTGGGTTGTCAAAATAATTTATTTTCATATTCAACGAAAGGTACAAAGAAAACACACACACACACACACACACACACACACACACACACACACACAAATACAGTATATCATAAATATTTTACATTTGGTACACAATATGCATTAGTAACATAACATATCTTCAGTTAAAAATCAGGATTAAAAAAATAAAATAAAAAAAAACTCTCAGGTTGGTTTAGCTAATTCACATGCAAATTTCAGCCAGTGCCTTTGTAAATAAGCAACTTAAAGGCGGGACTTCCTTTCATACAGCTGCCATATTAAGCCTTGCCATTTAAGCATTGCAGATTTTTTTCTTCCTCCTTTACTGTCTCTGTCTAAACAAAGGCCAAAACTTTGGTCAGTATGCAGGAGTATTTCTCCCAGACATGAAAATAATGTAAACATATTTTGTTGATACTTAAATTTTATTTTAACTTAAAGGGGATGTGTGTAATTCTCTGGATATTAAAATACTTCCGCTTATCCCAGTGTTATGTGAAGAAACAAGTATAAGCACTGTACAGTAGGCCATTCATTTAGTAGGTTGATTTCCCTAAAAGTGTAAACACTGTGTAAGGCTCTGTCAAACTTTTAGCATTGCTCTATTTGTTTGAGAGGCCTGACATACTCAACTGGCTCAATCAATCATGGGGCTTGGGGTGGGACTACCTTTTTGACTCAGCAATGGTGAAAAAGTATTTAGAAGAAAGCATCGGTTTGTAAATAGTAATTTTCTTTTGCACTGTGTGCTTGCCCAGTGGCTCCAAAATACACACTTCACCGTTAAGTTGCTCTCCTAGCATTGTCTGGTGCGGGTGTAAGTTCATAAAGACAAGCGGTTTCATCCAAGTCTTCTAAAGAATTACGACTGCATTATATTTTTGGGTGAACTGTCCCTTTAAATAAAAGAGATATCCAAAATATGCAATGTGGGGGGTCTCTAGGAACATGGTTGAGAAAAGGGAAACGTTTGTTTCTATAGGTTTCAAATCAGTTTTATCAGTAAGTAAATTTCACAGTAACGTCTTAAAAATCTTAAGTTAATGCAAAAGTAAAATAAAATATTTTTATATTATGATAGGTAACATATCTGTGACCTGAATCTATAAACATTACAGTATACTATAATTTCATAGTAATTAAGAAACTTCTATACACTGTATAGCTTAGATTTTGGTGGAGAAAAAGACTCATTTGAATTATTTATTCCTTTATAATATTATTCTTTTTAGTAATAATGGACTTCCTGAGCATGACAATAACATTAGAATTTAAATTGTAGTGTAGAATGGTCTCCAAAAGCTACAACACACTGATGATGATGTATTGTCATTATGAAGACTGAAGCTGGCCTGTTGCCCATTTGCTCCACTGAATGGCTTGAATTCTTCAGTTATTCATTGTCATTTACTTGCATGTTTGCAAGCTTCTTATGGTGAATTTTTAGCCTTGTATATACTGTACAAAACATATCCAGATTCAGGTTAACAACCTTTGGATTTCAGCTTTTAAATTGTAATGATTGATAGTGAATCACACGAGTCTCATTTAATAATTAGCATAATACCAGGCATAGAATACACACAGCTCTTCTGAGTAACTGGAGGCTGCTGTTAAGTCACTCATGATGATAGAATAGGCCTTAACCTGATACCCAGATTACCAGCAGTGTGCTGTCATCTTCCATCAAGGCTCACCTTACATCTCTCCTTAAGGAGAAAGGATGATGTATGGGTCTATTTGAGCTTTTGGAGATTACCAGAGTTTAAATTATAATATCCTTTATCACTAAAAGAAAACTATGGTAGAGTGGGAGGAGTAGACACTGGCCCAGTCTTGAGTCATCCATGTGACTTAATTTTATGTAATTCAGTGTTTTTACTGCAGAACAAAATCACTCAATGTGTGTGCAAATGCGTGCATATATGAAACGGGGTACTGTACCGAAAGATCGGGTTCACACTGACAAGCCCAGGCTGGCTTCGGCTCTTTCTGTCTTCACTCAAAAGAAACATGTTTTGCTACCTGCGGTTTCCCCCCCATTTCGCCCTCTGAAGTATAGTTCCATGTCATCTGCCTTGCAAATAGTGGAAATCCCCGTGTGAAGATGAATTTGTATCATTTATTTGTTAAACAAGATCTTTGAATTAGGAATTCACTAGTGAATATCAAAAGTAAACATGTTGAAAAGCAGCAGTTTCGCCATATATGGAATGTCTTGTCATTTACATCCTCTTAAACTGCCAGTTGCTGTTTTACTTCCCAAAGCATAAAAGAACTGTGAAAAAAAAGAAGAGAAGTTGTTAGTAAATACTGTCATAAAAAAAAAAATCCAGAAAATCCATTTACAGAAGCAAGTGATTTTATTCAATTCTATTATAATTAATACTACAAACACACACACACACACACACACACACACAGCTTCTGCAGTCAACCATTGAGATACAGTTAAAATTGTACTTATTTTTAGATGTAAGTATAGTAGTTAAGGCCACTTAATATAAAGTGGGACCTAACCCACTTTCATTCAAACATGATTTGTATTTAAAACATTTTTTTTTTAGCTTTGCCTTAACATAGAGGCTGCACAAATGTATATTGTTATTGGCAAATTAGGTATATGATTTTTCCAAAAATTGATATTACATTTAATCAGCATTTTCCTCCGCAAGAGTGAAGTTTGATGAATCCATGTGTGACTGCACAAACAAGCTGCGGTTATGTGAACAAGGGGCTTAACGTATGCTGCTTTTAACAAATCGTCCAAATGACAGACGACTAGCTGCACAGGTTTGTGGGTATTTCAGGAAGTCAGTAGCCCTTTTATGTGAAACATGGAAGTAAGACCCATGCTGAAGACCCAAAACAAACCCATGGCTTGGGCCGGCTTGCACCCACACAAGGGCAGAAATAAGGGATGGTATTTTATATATGTCTGGCAGAAGCCTGAGAATGGTGAGTGGGGAAATTCTGAATGCACGTGTCAAAATCAGGCCAATTTTTAGCTCCTTATACCCAAGAAATTTGTAATAGCTAGTTATTTAGGCAAAGCCAATCATTCTAATATTGAATGGCAATTGGCAAAATTTGAGCAAAATCTTCAATTAAACTTTAAGCGATCATTTTTCTTTCTTTTTTGATGTGTATTGACATATTCTTAGAGATATTGGGATTTTTATAACAACTATTGTCATTGTAGTTAGAACCTAAAAACAATTTGGTGCCATTTGCCAAGCCATGGACATTTACTGTAATACCAAGGCGATTTGAACTCAACACAGTAGGTTGTTTATAGGATAGGAACTGAAAGACAACTGATGACTGGTTTAGAATTTTCCACCACTGAGCTACTACGGTAATTCTTTCTCATACACAGAGAATGGGGGGTGGGGAGGGAGATCTGAGCTTGCTCAAGTGTGACATCAATACTCACTTTTTCTTTAAAATTCCAATGTCACAACTATGTTATTATACTGGTCACACTGACACATATCCAGTGTGGCCTTCAGATGAAGACACAAGGTTCTCATATGCTCATTAATCTTGAAAGGAAGAACTGTCAAAACCATACACTGCCCCTATGCCTGACATAAAAAAGGCGTATTTGTGGCCTTGATTTTGGTTTGGTGGAAAAAGATATCACATAGCCTGTCTATAGATCTTGAGCTTTTTACATTGTTACATAATGGACACAAAACAACACAACTTCTGGATAAAGCTTTACTGAGCAGAAATTGATAACAATCCCCTGAACTGAGTTATTAAGTCAGAGAATAACTGGGTTAGGTCCCATTCACACCAAGTTTGATAACTATAACGACAACGATGACTATAAAGTTTGAATAATTCCACATCACAACTATAAGGACAGAGAAGCACGGTATCCTAGGAATCACTATTGGAATGAGTTTTTTTTCTGTCCAGCTGATAAACAATAAAACCAATGACAGACATTCAGAATCCACCAGAGCTTGATCATTTAAAACAGGTGTGTGTGTGTGTGTTGCTGTTGTCCCAAACTTAAGTAAGTAACACATTTACAATATGAATGTGAAGCTTGTATTTTTAATTTTTTGTTAAATTATTCAATTAAAATGCTTGTAACCTCAGCAGTGAAGCTTCTAAACCATTGTTACGTACTTAGAGGAACAGCTTTACTGATGCAATTCCCGTTTACTCTGCAAACAACAGTTAGGTCACATTCTTTCGCATTGTATCCTTGCATGGATAATAGGCGAAAGAAACTTGGGGTGCGTTTCCTGTATAACTAGGGTATTCGCTCGCTGTAACTTGCCGCAGTGCATGCTAGTTACAAATTTGTCTGATTCAGATGGCGCAGACGCCAGGCCATTAGCTATGTTTACATGTATCATAATAATCCATTGGTAATTGGACTGATGACTTAATCTGATAGAAAAGCATTCTTGTAAACACCTCAGTCGATCTCATTGAGCTTGAGTCAAATGAAATTGTGATCAGATTGAAAGTTGTAGACCTGAAATTATCTGATCAATAGGAAAAAAATAGTACTAAGTATTGTAAATGCTTGAATATCTTCTTAATTGGATTCAAAAATACCTTGCCTGCATGCACGGTGCCATGTAGGTTTACCAAAGCCTTATAATAATATACTTTGTTTAAATACTTCTGCTTATGTGTATATGTTATTTATGTCTTACAAACTGGTCAGTGGAGGAGATGTTTGCAAAAAGCATCTCAAACCAATCGACCTGTGGTGAGAAGTTTCTTGTCAAATTCCATTTTTAATCTGTTAGTATCAAGAGAATAAAAGTAAATAAGATCAAATAATCTCTTAAACTGATTAATTACCATAAGTGTTGTGTCATTAACAATGGTTCTGCATTGTTGAACAAAGGTGTTTCAAACAAGGGATGTGCAACAAAGTTACTCCGGCTTCAGGCAGCTTTGGAGGTATGCAGGGAAGGAGACCAGAGGCCACTGTATGATTGGCTGAGGTGCCTCATGTGATCCAAGTTAGCCATTACACTTTTTCCAATAGTAAGTACTATATGCTGCATTCACGCCATGTCGTAATTACTGTAATTCTGAGATGAGATAGTGTTGCCATAGAAAAGCATAATTCCGAGTCAGAGGACGTGAACAGCTCCGAGTAGAACGTCATGTGCTGTCATCTCGAAATTACGGTAATTACGATATGGCGTGAACGCAGCATAAGCCCTGAGTTTCCGAATTGGGGGTGTGTCAGTGAGAAAACATGCTGCATTCACGCCATGTCGTAATTACTGTAATTCTGAGATGAGAACATGTGACGTTCTGCTTGGAGCTGTTCACCCTTAGACTCTACGGCACTATCAATGCTTAAACATAGCGCCTAATGAATCTAAGGTGGTCAGGTGGTACAAGTTTTAGCTTTTAGAAAATTCCCAGTTCCCAAGTTGTACTTACGAGTTCTACGAGGATGTGAACACTTTTTACAAGTTGGTATCTCGTAATCACGGTAATTACAATATGGCGTGAATGCACCTACAGACCCTGGCTGCGTCCGAAAGCTGAAAAATGCTGCATTCTAAGGTAGGAAGGCATCAAGGCATGTCCGAATCCAATGTCAGCTTCACTTCCTATCTCTTGAGATGCCTTCATCTGATCATTTTTTGAAGGCAACATAGATGTATCCTTCACTGCCTTTGATATCCCACAATCCTGTGCATTCATAGTTAAACAAAAAAAAAATAAAGATGGCGTCTGAAAGTTGCGGTCGGTGGTCAGTTTGTGTGTAAATGTATGTTTTTGACCAATGTTTTCCACTTTTGATGTCGACATTTTCGATCATTTGTAGCGAAAAATTACTATTGCAGTAATTAAATGTTTGCTTAGTTATCACCAAATCTCTCAGTATTTTGCTGTAGATCATTAAACTGTTACGTTGCCTCAGAAGTCTGTCCGAAATCAGTTTCGTGAGGTACCTTTGTGCGCAAATGCCGTCTGCAAAGTCATTGCCTGATAGGGCAGCGAGGCAACAAGTCATCCTTCGCTGCCTTTGATATCCCACAATCCTGTGCGTTCCATTCCATGACAGTTGAGCTAAAAAAAATAAAGATGGCATCTGAAAGTTGCGTTTGGTGGACAGTTTGTGTGTAAATGTTTCTGACCAGGGCTGCGTTTCCCGAAACCTACTTAACGCTACATCGTTCTTAAGTTGTACCTTAATCTGTACCTTATCATTAATACATGTTTCCCGAAACATTCTTAGTTAAGTATACCTTCTGCAAGTCATACTTTTGTAAGGTTGGTCTGGACCAGTCTTAGCTATACCTTATCACTTCTGACAGTTCACTGTTCTTTACATCTCATTCTATACGAATATAATAGTTGTGCAAAATCAAAGATGCCGTCCGCGGATCCATATAGTGTATATGTGCACTAAAACTTTAGATTTTTTTTAAATTAAAAGCAAAAAAATAATAAAAAATCGCCAGCGCGCCAGCAAATTCAGCAGCTTTTAGATCTTGTCGGTCCGATTTTGTCGAGACAAATTCAGCTGCCTGCGGCTCTTTCTCTCTTTTTCTCCGCAATAGTAGCATTTGATTATATGTTTCTCCTGTTGCGTTTTTATTGAGTAGGTCTTCCAATAACAGAAATTAGTGATTTACACCAATATGTGATGCTGCTGCTGGGCATTCAACCCTGGTTGTGGAGTAAATGAAGACATATTTATGATAATATAAATGACCCATTGAAAGGCCAGTGAAGGTATACTGCCAGTTAGTGATATAGACTACGTTTGGGCATGAGGTTGTGGGTTTGCACACTCATTTCAAAATTATATAAAATAACCACAGGGTTGGATTTAGTTTGCAATTTGGATTATTTTATTAAGATCCTATGAGTCCTGATAAATGCAATTTCAACTATTTCTGAAGTGCTTCTTGTTGGAAAGCACTCTTACCACAATGTTTTTCTGTTGGACTTGTGTAGGCCCAAGGTGTTATCTTTATTTTGTTATTTTTTTTTCTCTGTTCTGTTAAAAGCTGTTAAATTATTAAGCAGTGTCTCGTGTAGTTATTTATCCTTGTATTTTATGTAGTGACCACTGGGAGGTGCTCTGGGCATATATTTTTCTTTCTTGGTTTTCTTTCCCTGACGTGATGTATGTTGCAAAGCGAAAGTAAAAGTTTCACGCAAGTTCATTGCGTTCTAACAGGAAAGAGTTCCGTGTCTTTATTTAAAATTAACACTTTCTCACATAACGCAGTGATGCAGCCCGTGCATAGAATGAATAATCGATTTTCGAGCCATTGATATCAACCAATTCAGCACCACCGCCATGGACAGCACCTGGTAACGTCGAATGTAAGAAGATATATCTTAAGCAACCTCCTAAGGAATAGGTCTTCAACCCTGCTCCTGGGGACCCACTGTCCTGCAAAGTTTATTTCCAACCTGCTTCAGCACACCTGGCCTTTGACTTTACAAGTGATCCTGAAGACCTTGATTATCTGGTTTAGGTGTGTTTGATTAGGGTTGGAGCTGAACTCTGCAGGACAGTGGGTCCCCAGGAGCAGGGTTGAAGACCTATGTCCTAAGTTCGGGGAAAATGCCTAGAAATGGTACACTTTTAGTTAAGGCATACCTTTAGAGTCTTCGTAGCGCGCTAAGAGACAGCGTTATCGGAAACGCAGCCCAGCTTTTTCCACTTTTGATGTTACTTCTAGTGAGAAATCAGTATTAGAGTAGGCTAATTAAATATTAGCTTAGTTATCACCAAATCCCACTCTATTTTGTTGTAGATGTTTTTTTGGCGTATTGATTACCATTTGTATAACCAGTTTTACTACAAATACCATGGTTAAACTTTGGTTGGCAAAACCATTTTTAATAGTTTGTAGTTACCATGGTTTAACTGTACTAACCATGTATTTATTTTTATTTTTTGTAGTAAAACCATGGTTAATCTTCGTAAGGGTAAACTGTTACGCTGCCTCAGAATCAAGATGTCTGTTAAAGATCGCTTCATCTGGAAAGCATCTGCTGTGTACAAACATCTGATAGATGTCTTTAAGATGTCAAGTTTTACATACATTCTAAATCATAAACATCTTAAAGACATCTTCTAAATGTCTATTTGATATCTGATAGGAAACGTCCTATACCAGGGATGGCGAACTCCAGTCCTGGAGAGCCGCAGTCCTGCAGAGCTCAGCTCCAACCCTAATTAAAACTCCCCTGCCTGTAGCTTCCTAGTAACACTTCAGGCCTTGATTAGCTTGTTTAGGTGTGTTTGATTAGGGTTGAAGCAAAACTCTGCAGGGCTGCGGCTCTCCAGGACCGACGTTCGCCACCCTTGTCCTATACAGTATTGCAGATGAGCAAACACTCTAAAAAATACGTCTTGCAGATGTAAATGCAGACATCAAACAGAGTCTCCGTGATGTACGTGTGCTATCAGGGAGCCTGTCCGAATTCAGTTTCCACAGGTGCCTTTGTGCGAGGCAACAAGTCAGTAGCCTAATCTGATCAAAATCACTCCAAAATCACGTTCTGGGGGCACCAAAACCTCCTTCAAGATGGAAATTGTGTTCCGTTGGTCGAGAGGTTTCATCAAGCCGCAGAATAACAAAGCAACAGCAGCACAAAAGGCGCCCAATTCCATGGGAAAGCCACGATCTTGGCAAAACTGCTAGTATGCTACAGTATTTAACTTTTAGCCCTCTTGCGGTTAATGAAAACAACTGCATGTGTCTTGCGGAAGACATTGTTTTGGTTGTGGAAGACATTGGTTTTGGTTTTACATGTCAACTACCAGTCATAAGTAGACTGTCTACTTAATATCTGCTAACACATTATTTTGATGGTTCCCCAACAGACATTCTGCTTACTTTAAGTAACTTTGCAAGAACATGTCAATTTATTCTACTAATCCTGACCCTAACTTAACAGTCTAATACTGTAATGCGAGTTAGTTGACATGTAGTTGCAAAGTTACTTATAGTTAGCAGAATGTCTAAAGTGGACGGTCCAAATAAAGTGTTACCATTTCCGTCGATCCAAATAAATCCTTCCTAAATCCTATAAATAAACGAATGAATGAATGAATGAATGAATGTAGTTGACATGTAGTTGCAAAGTTACTTATAGTTAGCAGAATGTCTAAAGTGGACGGTCCAAATAAAGTGTTGCCATTTCCGTCGATCCAAATAAATCCTTCCTAAATCCTATAAATAAACGAATGAATGAATGAATTAATTAATTAATTAATTAATTAATGTTTATTTTTACATATCTGTGGATCACAAAAACCAAAATATGTGAAATAATACTTTTTTCCCCTTTACAGTATGCTTAACTTTTCCATTACAAAGGCCTTTCACGAGCTCATGTTGATAGTCCAGGTTTGGTCTTTTGCCATTTTTGTAGAGTTTGATAGTGTTCTTAATTGCTTTGATGGTGTTACGGGACGAACGAGACGTGAGACGTGCGGATCCATTTGCAAGCTTTATTTAGGAGACATGATCAGAAACAGGCATGGGTCAGGCAATGGCAAACTGGTATGTAGAAGACAAGGCAAGAGCAATCAGGTAAACAAGCGAGGGTCAGTCGACGGCGAACGTAATCCAACAGGGCGAGACTAGAGGGATAATCCAGGTACAAGGAAAAGGTCCAGGCAGGGGCAAACAGTATCCGAAAAGGGCAAGATGAGAGAGGTAATCCAAAGTACACAGGCAATGATCAGAACACGAGAAAACACAGACAAGGCAAGACTAAGCTAAGACTAGGAAACTTAAAGCAGGCTCCGTAAGGTAGCTATCAGCTATAGCAGTGATACACGCTAAACAATACTCGGCATTGAATGGTGGTGTGAGACTGATTTATATAGTGTGTGTCATTGGTTTCAGGTGAGCTTGTGATTAATGCAATGGAGCATGGGAAATGTAGTCCAGGGTGATGTGTAACAGTCTGTGTAGTGTGAGAGTCCATGTGGAGAGCAGGTAACCTCTGGTGGTGAGTGAACGGAAGTTTACTCCCCCCCCCAAGGAGCGGCCTCCAGACGCTTCTAACTCAATATAATCCAGGAGGGCGGTGGAGCGGAGGCGGAACAGGGGAAGGGACGGAGGGCCAGAAGACCACCAGAGCAGAACAGAAGATCTCCACGGCGGAGCAGATGACCACCAGAGCAGGACAGAAGACCACCAGACCGGAGCAGACGGAGTAGAAGACCACCAGACCAGAGCAGACGGAGCAGAAGACCACCACGGCAGAGCAGATGGAGCAGAAGACCCCCACGGCGAGCCAAACTGATCAGGAGACCATGGCAGAGACTGTAACGTAGAGAGAGCAGAGACAGACAACACAGACAGAGCATTCACGGCCCCAAGGACCGAGGCAGGAAATATAACGAGTCCCTCAACCGTTTCCCTGATGACAACTGAGTGGGCAAACAGTTCATAATCAGGCTTTTTGACTGAAACGGGACAGAAATATGGTTCATTTATAGTTTCTGAGTTCATGACAGACAGAGCTAAGAGTTCAAAGGAGGATCTTTGGGCTGTGACAAGGCTATTAGAGCCTACAGGGGGTCGTGACTGGATTAATGGGGCAAATAACATGTTCACAGATTGAAACTGGACAGACAGATGGTTTAAAATCAGCCTCGTTAACTGAAATCAGATTAGCAGACAGTTCAACACAGGATGCATTGGCTGAGATAGGATGAACGGACTGTTCAAAACCAAGAGCATTGACTGGAACTGGACTGACTCAAGGGCTGATACTGAGCAGATAGACAGTACTAAATTGGTATTGACAGTGGGATCGGAACAGACAGTAGAGTCAACATCAGGCTCATTGCGGGAAACAGGACAGACTGATAATTCAGAAACAATTCCGTTAGCGACCCTTAGACGAACATACAGTTCACAACCAGCCTCCATGGCTGATTCACCAGACAGTAGACCACCACGGCGGAGCAGAGGACCACCACGGCGGAGCAGAAGACCACCACGGCGGAGCAGAAGACCCCCACGGCAAGCCAAACTGATCAGGAGACCATGGCAGAGACTGTAACGTAGAGAGAGCAGAGACAGACAACACAGACAGAGCATTCACGGCCCCAAGGACCGAGGCAGGAAATATAACGAGTCCCTCAACCGTTTCCCTGATGACAACTGAGTGGGCAAACAGTTCATAATCAGGCTTTTTGACTGAAACGGGACAGAAATATGGTTCATTTATAGTTTCTGAGTTCATGACAGACAGAGCTAAGAGTTCAAAGGAGGATCTTTGGGCTGTGACAAGGCTATTAGAGCCTACAGGGGGTCGTGACTGGATTAATGGGGCAAATAACATGTTCACAGATTGAAACTGGACAGACAGATGGTTTAAAATCAGCCTCGTTAACTGAAATCAGATTAGCAGACAGTTCAACACAGGATGCATTGGCTGAGATAGGATGAACGGACTGTTCAAAACCAAGAGCATTGACTGGAACTGGACTGACTCAAGGGCTGATACTGAGCAGATAGACAGTACTAAATTGGTATTGACAGTGGGATCGGAACAGACAGTAGAGTCAACATCAGGCTCATTGCGGGAAACAGGACAGACTGATAATTCAGAAACAATTCCGTTAGCGACCCTTAGACGAACATACAGTTCACAACCAGCCTCCATGGCTGATTCAGAACAGGACGAGATGGCCTCATCGGCCGGTTCAGAGCAGGACAAAAGTTCAAAAGCAGCCTCTATAGCCGTAAGCGGACAGGCAGAGAGTTCACAAACAGCCTCCATAGCCGTTACAGGACAGGCAGAGAGTTCACAGACGGCCTCCATAGCTGTTACAGGACAAGCAGAGAGTTCACAGACGGCCTTCATAGCCGTTACAGGACAGGCAGAGAGTTCACAGATGGCCTCCATAGCCGTTACAGGACAGGCAGAGAGTTCACAGATGGCCT
>NW_015549560.1:445709-446429 GCF_001515605.1 Sinocyclocheilus anshuiensis | reverse complement strand
ATAGCCGTGACAGGACAGGCAAAGAGCTCACAAACGGCCTCCATAGCCGTTACAGGACAGGAAGTGAGTTCACAGACGGCCTCCATAGCTGTTACAGGACAGGCAGAGAGTTCACAGACGGCCTTCATAGCCATTACAGGACAGGCAGAGGGATCACAGATGGCCTCCATAGCCGTGATGGTACAGGCAGAAACAGTAATGGTTCCTTCGACCGTGACAAGACAGGCTGAAGGTGCGTTGTTGGGCGCCATCATCGTGCAAGGAGCTTCACCAAATGTGATGTGACGTGACTCTGGAAGATCAGCTGGGATGTGACGTGACTCTGGATGATCAACTGTGATGTGACGTGACTCTGGATGATCAGCTGTGATGTGATGTGACTCTGAAAGATCAGCTGTGATGTGATGTGACTGGAAGATCAGCTGTGATGTGACGTGACTCTGGATGATCAACTGTGATGTGACGTGACTCTGGAAGATCAGCTGTGATGTGACGTGACTCTGGAAGATCAGCTGTGATGTGACGTGACTCTGGAAGATCAGCTGTGATGTGACGTGACTCTGGAAGATCAGCTGTGATGTGACGTGACTCTGGAAGATCAGCTGTGATGTGACGTGACTCTGGAAGATCAGCTGTGATGTGACTTGACTCAGAATGATCAACGATGACCGGACTTTACTCATGACGATCAACTGTGACTTGACTTGCCTCATGACGATC
>NW_015549560.1:415453-445579 GCF_001515605.1 Sinocyclocheilus anshuiensis | reverse complement strand
AGCAGCTGTGACTTGACTTGACTCATGAAGATCAACTGTGACTTGACTTGCCTCATGACGATCAGTGATGACTTGATTTGACTCATGACGATAGATGATGATTTGACTTGACTCATGAAGGGCAACTTGACTTGCCTCATGAAGGGCAGCAGTGACATGACCGAGCGTTGTAGTCGCCGCCATTTTGTGAACAGGCTCCGCTGTCGTCGCCGCTAATGGCGACCGTGAGATTTTGTCAGCCACAAGCTCAGGGACATTCAAGTGTACTGATCGCTACTCCGGTGATTCAACCTGTTCGTGAAATGGCGGCGACTAGAACGCTCGGTCATGTCACTGCTGCCCTTCATGAGGCAAGTCAAGTCACAGTTGCCCTTCATGAGTCAAGTCAAGTCATCGCTGATCATTCTGAGTCAAGTCAAATCATCACCGATCATCATGAGTCAAATCAAGTCATCACTGATCGTCATGAGGCATGTCAAGTCACAGTTGATCTTCATGAGTTAAGTCGTCACGGTTGATCGTCATGAGTCAAGTCAAGTCATCACTGATCGTCATGAGGCGTGTGGACACTGCAAGGATTTTATTAGCCCTTAAACAAGACACGCAATCTTTGGAGACTTATATTTGAGAGTTTGTAGCCATTGCTCACTACTCGGATTTACCGGACATTATTTTAATAGAGTTTTTTTGTGATGGAGTGAATCAACCTCTTCAATCTAAGCTTAGGGTCCGCGTTCATCACTCAGCCAGTTTCTGGATTATGCTTTGTTAACTGTTGGCTCTCTATTCACTGTTGGTGTCGCGGAGGAGGAACGCGACATCGTGTCTGCGCCGGTAATGGCGACCGTGAGATTTTGTCAGCCACAAGCTCAGGGACATTCAAGTGTACTGATCGCTACTCCGGTGATTCAACCCATTCGTGAAATGGAGGCCGCACATGAGTGGAAGGTAGGACGCAATAGAGAGCCAACAATCAACAAAGCATAAACCAAAAACTGGCTGAGTGACGAACGCGGACCCTCGCGTCTAAGCTTTGGCTGAAGAGGTTAGTTCACGCCATCACAAAAAAACTCTATTAAAATAATGTCCGGTAAATCTGAGTAGTGAGCAATGCAAAAGGGTCTGGCTACAAACTCTCGAATATAAGTCTCCAAAGATCGCGTGTCTTGTTTAAGGGCTAATAAAATCCTTGCGGTGTCCATGCCTGGCCCATGTCCACTTGAACAGCTGCTGGATCCTTGTGTGGCCGAGTATTCTGTTACAGGACGAACGAGACGTGAGACGTGCAGATCCATTTGCAAGCTTTATTTAGGAGACGTGGTCAGAAACAGGCATGGGTCAGACAATGGCAAACTGGTATGAAGAAGACAAGGCAAGAGCAATCAGGTAAACAAGCGAGGTTCAGTCAATGGTGAACGTAATCCAACAGGGCGAGACTAGAGGGATAATCCAGGTACAAGGAAAAGGTCCAGGCAGGGGCAAACAGTATCCGAAAAGGGCAAGATGAGAGAGGTAATCCAAAGTACACAGGCAATGATCAGAACACGAGAAAACACAGACAAGGCAAGACTAAGCTAAGACTAGGAAACTTAAAGCAGGCTCCGTAAGGTAGCTATCAGCTATAGCAGTGATACACGCTAAACAATACTCGACGTTGAATGGTGGTGTGAGACTAATTTATATAGTGTGTGTTATTGGTAGCAACTGTGTGTGATTGGTTTCAGGTGAGCTTGTGATTAGTGCAATGGAGCATGGGAAATGTAGTCCAGGGTGATAAACATAAAGCAGGCTCCGTAAGGTAGCTATCAGCTATAGCAGTGATACACGCTAAACAATACTCGACGTTGAATGGTGGTGTGAGACTAATTTATATAGTGTGTGTTATTGGTAGCAACTGTGTGTGATTGGTTTCAGGTGAGCTTGTGATTAGTGCAATGGAGCATGGGAAATGTAGTCCAGGGTGATGTGTAACAGTCTGTGTAGTGTGAGAGTCCATGTGGAGAGTGGGTGACCTCTGGTGGTGAGTGAACAGAAGTTTATAGACCGGATTCGTGACAGATGGAACACTGAATAATGTCACTGACTAGGTTTCTGCATCTGCATTTAAACAAACTGTTTAATGCGAAATACGTTTCTTCTCATGTTTTTCACTATACGGGCCACAAGGGAAATATTAAGGGAATAATTTAAGACAGTTATATACCGTTATCAGCATATGTTGAAGTAGTTTCGTCTCTCGTTGACTCAGAGAATATGCGCCGTTAATGCAGCTTTAGAAAGCTCCGTCAGTTTTTTTTAACTTTCACTTTCTCTATAGTCAATTGACTGACGTTTAACTCTTGCACGCAGTTTGCGCGTTGCTTGCTTGTGTTGCTTGACCCCTCCTCCGTAATATCAATTGTTTATAGGCCACATATTAGGCACTTCTCTCTTTTTTTAGGTTTTTAATGTTTATTTTTCCATGTTAATGAAAGTTGGGGGGGGGGGGGCCGGGGCGAAGCAAGTTTCTGATGGGGCTATAGCACCATCAAGCCCTGCCCTAGCGCCGCCACTGCGCATTCGCATGCGTATGAATGGAAGTCAATGGAGCGGAAAGTGCAGTGTGACCGCGGCTTGACAACAGAGATGTCAAAAGTATCTGGGCTGCGTTTCCCGAAACCTTCTTAACACTATGTCGTTCTTAAGTTATGCCTTAAGTTGTACCTTATCGTTAATATGTGTTTCCTAGGGGTGTAATGGTACACAAACATGACGGTTCGGTACCTCGGTTTTGACATCACAGTTCCTTACGGTTTTGGTACTGCAGGGGGAAAAACTAAACATAAAATTGCTTTTTTAAAATTAAACCGTGGTTTACTGAACAAATGGCAAAATGGTTTCTTTAAAGGGGTCATATGATGCGATTTCAAGTTTTCCTTTCTCTTTGGAGTGTTACAAGCTCTTGGTGCATAAAGAAGATCTGTAAAGTTGCAAAGACTAAAGTCTCAAATCCAAAGAGATATTCTTTATAAAAGTTAAGAGTCAGCCACGCCTACCTAAAACGCCTCGTTCTAACACACCCCCACATATCTACGTCACTATGTGGAAATATTAGCATAATGCCGCCCAAATGTGCACGCAAAGAAAGAAGGCGTGATTTCAGGAACAGCAGTCGTGTTGATGCAGCCATGTCAGGGAGACGCTGTGTTTCAGTGCGAAAGCAAAAGCACTTTATTTGGCCTTCCGGAAGTAGATGCAATTAGGAATCATTGGTTAAAATTTATTTACAACAGAACAGCACAACCCAGATGTTCGAATTTGTGCAACGCATTTTATGGACGACAGTTTTTTGAACCTAGAAGAGTACAAGGCTGGATATTTCTAGAAAAAAAAAATGGGTCAATTCCGACTTTGCTATGACAATCTGGCGCTTCTGAATCAGCGACTGTAAGTGTGTTTTGTTATTAGTTTAAGCATTTGCTATTGACTGTTCAAATGCGGAGTTTTGCGCAGCGCAGAGTAACGCATCGTGTGTGTGTGTGTGTGAGGGGAACAGGGTCACATCACAGCAGTAAACACATCACAGCCTGTCAGAAATCATAGCACGTCAGCTGTCTTAACCGCGGCTTGTGTACTGCATCATCACTGTCTGTCACGCGACTCTGTTGCCCTTTCAGGCTTGAACTGATGGTAAAACTAACGACATTATTAACTGTCTTGATATTTACTTTGAAAGCTGAAGCTCGTGATCGGGGCATAGAGGACCTACAATAATGTACAGTATTTGAAAAATAATGTGTTTTTTGAACATTAAAGCATGTCAACATAATACAAATACACAAAATAATGATCTTTAAAATAGCATCATATGACCCCTTTAAATACATTTAATTACAATTAAAATTTTCTTAGGGATAAAAATCTACCTCAGATTCTGCTCTAAACTATAGGGAGCCATTTACATGATTTATTATAAGGTTACAATTAACAACAGAGCCCGAACTTAAATTTAATGACTATTTATTTTTTATAGAATAATCAACACTCAAATAAAAAAAAATTGTGAGCAAACATGTAAATTGCACATAATGCAGTTTTTAGATTAACTTCTGAATTATACAATTTCTGTTTGTTGTTGAAATATCATTTACACAGTGGCTGTCATAATTGTTTCATAACAGATTTATTTAAACATACATTTAATAATTATTCTAAGACATCTCTAACAGTTCAAATAAAATGTAATGAGTACATAGTCTAATATTTAGTGAAATGCTCTTCTTTGCACTTCACTTCTCTAGCGAATGAGCTGTGGACACTGATGACATGCCTGAGGTAAATTAAATGCTATGCACATTTTGTTTACAAGCTGTATTGATGTGTTTCTGCGGTTGAAACGCTGATTGAGCGATTACATGAGGCATGAGATGTTCATTCTTGTTTATTTTGCGTTAAAACTAGTATTAAAGAGGAAGAGATGATCGCGCTGCTGTTAGAACTGAGGTGTTTATACAGCGATCATCGCACCACATCAACGAGCGTCAAAACGGCATTTATTGTTTGAATTTCCTGAATAAAATGGACATAATTTGAAAGATGAGACTTTGTTTCTTATTAGAAGTAACTATATATAAAACTGGAAATTTCTAATGAAGTCCCGCTCCTGCAGTGGTTAAAACAGTGCTGTAGCCTATTTGTTCGGTACACATGCGTACCTAACCGAAAGACCCGTACCGAAACTTTTCGATACGAATACGTGTACCGTTACACCCCTAGTGTTTCCAGAAACCTAAGTATACCTTCTGTAAGTCATACTTTCGTAAAATTGGTCTGGACCAGTCTTAGCTATAGCCTACCTTATCACTGTTGACAGTTCACTGTTCTTTACGTCTCAGTCTAGGTAATACACCCAGTGTTCAATTAAGCTGCAATTCTTTAAAAATTATATATATATATATATATGTATATGTATAAAGATAAATAAATGATATATATAAAGAGACATACTCAATGGAGCTACCCCCTCAGCCCCGAAATTCAGCTGCTGGCGGCTCATCTCTCTCTCTCTTTTTTCTCCGCCATAGTAGCTGTTAATTATATGTTTCCATTGTTGTGCTTTTATAGAGTAGCTCATCCAGTAACATAAATTAATGATTTACACCAATATGTGATGCGTCTGCTGGGCAATCAACCCTGGTTGTGGAGTAAGTGAGCACTCTTACCTTTTCTGTTGGGCTTGTGCAGTGTGTGTGTGTGTGTGTGTGTGTGTGTGTGTGTGTGTGTTTTCTCTCTCTCTCTCTTCTGTTAAAATCTGTTAAATTACTAAGCAGTGTCTCATGTAGATTTTTTTCCCTTGTGTTTTATGTGGTGACCACTGGCAGGTGCTCTGGGCATATATTTTTCTTTCTTGGTTTTATTCCTTGACGTATGTTGCAAAGCGAAAGTAAAAGTTTCAGCAAGTTCGTTGCATTCTAACAGGAAAGAGTTCCTTGTCTTTATTTAAAATCAACACTTTTTTTTTATAAAGAACACGCTTTCTCAGATAACGCAGTGAAGCAGCCCGTGCATAGAATGAATAATCGATTCTCGAGGCATCGATATCAACTAATTCAGCACCACCTCCATGGACAGCACCTGGTAACGTCGCACGTAAGGAGGTATATCTTAAGCAGCCTCCTAGCCTCTCTTCGCGCTACGAAGACTCTAAAGGTATGCCTTAACTAAAGCTGTACCTTTTCTAGGCGTGTTCCCCAAACTATACCTTAGGAGGCTGCTTAAAGGGGTCATATGATGCGATTTCAATTTTTCCTCTTGAGGAATTCGGCCAATCACAACGCACTGGATAGCTGGCCAATCAGAGCACACCTCACTTTTTCAGACCGATGAGCTTTGTAAAAATCGACACGTTTCAGAAAGGCGGGGCATAGAGGAGAAACAATAATGTACAGTATGTGGAAAATAATGTGTTTTTTTAACCTTAAACCGCATAAACACATTTCATTACACCAAATAAACAAAATAATGTTCTTTTTAGCAGCATCATATGACCCCTTTAAGCGACGTTACCAGGTGCTGTCCATGGCTGTCCAAAAAACCTACATGAGACACTGCTTAATAATTTAACATCTTCTAACAAAAGAAAAAAAGAAAGAAAGAAAAAACATAGGCCTACACAAGTCCAACAGAAAACTATTCTGGTAAGAGTGCTTTCCAACAAGAAGCACTTCAGTTCAAATTGTATTTATCAGGACTCATGGGATCTTATAAAAAATAATACAAATTGCAAACTAAATCCAACACTGGATATTTTATATAATTTCGAAATGAGTCCGTGAACTGCATCCTCATGCCCAAACATATCATGCGTATCACTAACTGGCAGTATGCCTTCACTGGCCTTTGAAAGGGTCATTTATATTCTCATAATATATTTTCCATAGTGTCTTCATTTACTCCACAACCAGGGTTGATTGCCCAGCAGCAGCATCACATATTGGTGTAAATCACCAATTTCTGTTATTGGATGACCTACTCAATAAAAACGCAACAGGAGAAACATATAATCAACAGCTACTATTGCAGAGAAAAAGAGAGAAAGAGCCGCAGGCAGCTGAATTTGTCTCGACAAAATCGGACCAACAAGATCTAAAAGCTGCTGAATTTGCTGGCGTGCCGGCAATTTTTGTTTTTGTTTGTTTGTTTGTTTGTTTTTGTTTTGTTTTAATTTAAAAAAAATCTAAAGTTTTAGTGCACATATACACTATATGGATCCGCGTACGGCATCATCTTTGATTTTGCACAACTATTATATTCGTATAGAATGAGATGTAAAGAACAGTTAACTGCCAAACGTGATAAGGTAGCTAAGACTGGTCCAGACCAACCTTACAAAAGTATGACTTACAGAAGGTATACTTAACTAAGAATGTTTCGGGAAACACGTAAAGGGTTCTTTTTATTGAACCCTTAAAAAGGACATTTAGAACATTTTAGGGGTCCCAAATATGTAATATGTTTAAGGTTCTATAGAACCTTTTCTTCTAAGAGTGTACACACACTTTGTAACAAACTCACCATATCTTTAAAGTCTCTGGTAGGTTCCCAAGCCCAAACAGTCCGTCCTAACTTTTTTATGGTCAAAACTTGTCCAATTCATATCAAATCCAATTCACAATCCAATGTTAAGTGAATAAAGTATAACATGACCCATATTAGGCACTATTAGGCAAAAGCTTAGCATAGGTACATTGTAAATGAACTTGGTATTTTTCTCCAAAAATTATTAGCTAATAATTTTGACATTTGCTATATGTTAATCCATGTTATATTGCCTCACCCACTCAAGCAATTAGTCGCCCTTTTTCCACAAGATAAACATTTTGTAAAGGTCATAAACAATTAACCAGGCTTTACACTGGCACTCTCATTGCTGAACTTGGGGTGGAGCCTTCAAACTATAAAACCAACTGCCTCTACTCTCCACAGTCTCTCAGTTCACAGTTTCAGTAAACTCTTAATGGAAACCTTTTGTCTTTTATCGAAGAGGTAATGAATGGATGCTAGTACTAAGTTATGTCAAATGTGTTGCCTTTTTTTTCTGGACATATTCAGTTCACTTTTCTAGAAGATACTTTGTACTCGCACGTTTTTGTTTTGACAAATGAAATTAAACATGGATTTAAATGAACAAATTGCTTGATTTTGTGGTACAGAGAAGCATTTCAACAAATTAATAAAATCAAAAGGAAGCGTGACACATTTTCATTTGTGTTAAACTACGAAGATGTCCAAAGACAGTGTGTTTTACTGAATGTTTGTTAAAGTGAAAGTGAAAAGGTGACGTGACGTGTAGCCAAGTATGGTGTCCCATACTCGGATTGTGCTCTGCATTCAACCCATCCAAATACACACACACACACGTTTGTTTTTGTGAAAAGTGGGGACACCCCATAGGCGTAATGGTTTTTATACTGTACAGACCGTTTATTCTATTGCACTACACCAACCCTACCCCTAAACCTACCCCTTACAGGAAACTTTGTGCTATTTCAGATTTTCAATACACTCCATTCTGTGTGATTTATAAGCGTTTTGAAAAGTGGGGACATGGGGTAATGTCCTGAAAAGTCACCTTCTCCTTGTAATACCTATGTCATACCTTTGTCATTATACAAATGTATGTCCTCATTTGTCACAAAAACGCGCACACACACACACACACAGAGCAGTGAGTAGTGAACACACACACGTGAACACACACCGGAGCAGTGGGTAATGGTTAGAGAGCAAGCCCGACTCTCTAACCATTAGGCCACGACTTAATAAGCTGCCGGTTTTGAGAGTATAGGCTATGTGATTTTAAAAGCTCTCAGAGTGACCCTGGGGATCGTACGGTATGAATTATAGATTATATTTCGTAAATGTATAGGCTTTGTGTTCTTCACCCCATGTTGATTCTCATCTGTTGACGGCACGCAGTCCAGGCCTGGTCTATTAATTTCCACACATAGCAATGAGATCACAAAACTCACAAACACTAAATCAAAACCTGAGCCACAACAGGTCTTTAATAAAAACCGTCCATAGACGGTCCATACAAGGATAAAAGAAAACTGAGACCATATAAATCAGAATATATTTCGTGCGCATCCGTGATTTAAACGTTTTAATCCCAAAGTCATATTTATCATTGCAATAGCTACATATTTTATAGCTTTGCTAATCAAAAACGGGAATAAATAATTGACGCTAGACATTCCTGCAGAAATGTTTTATTGTGCATAGCACACTGAATAAATATGCAATTGTGCAAATGTGCAATTCACTGACAAAAAAAGTGGTAATCATTTTTATTTAACCCTTAGTTTGGCTGGTATGATGTATAGATTTAATCAGTGTTCTTTATTATGTTTTTCCCTTGAATTAAACCAGTTAATTTAGATGTTAAGTTGTGTAGGTTGTGTACCAAGTTATTAACCATGTATGGTTATTATTATTATTATTAATATTTATATTTGTATTGTTATTGTTGTTGTTATTATTATTAAGAGGAAAATTTAGAACAAATAGTAGGCTATCACAAAATAAAACTTGCGATAATTCGACTTTTGACAGATTTTCTTGCCAAAAGGAGTTTATATTTGGTTATATAAGCGATGAAAGACTACGTCAAAGACCCGGGAGATACATGTTTAAATGTCTTTACCAAAACAGACATCATTTCTTTTTTCAGTTTGCCAGATAATGGGAGAGAGAGCACACCTTCTATCGTCCTATCTTCCTATCTGTATCTTAAAGCATCAGTCTTTATCTGTGAATTGAAAGAGTGAAAATGACCGGCACATGAATGATAGAAGATAGTTCGTTTGTTTAACTTATTTGAGGGGAGTGGGTGTGCTGTGAAATTATAATCAATAATACAAACGAACTAAATGAACACAACAAACAGATATTTAGCTTGAGAACATACAGGCGCCAGTTCAACGCGTTTATTTCATCTTTCCTGATCATGTAAATAATGCGGCATAAGGAATGAAACTGTAAGCTAGTTGTCACAGGTATTAGCTATATTTTAAACCAGCCTTTGAATATAACCAACAAACCAAAAAGACTTGACAGTACTTGTTGGTCAATTATATTTATAAATGAATGCGCGAAACTGTGGACATATACAGGTGTTATGTTTAACTTGGTTACCTTTGTGATTACTACCGAGGAAAAAAAAAAGTTGGCTGTCCTGTTTACTTTCTTATTTAAAACTACATGATCTACTGAATTAGACAATAACGCCACACAGATGGGTTTCTTTTCCCGTTTTAAAATTATATCACCCCTTATTTTCAACAAAAGCGTTACTCACATCAATTCCTAAATACATGTCCAAACAATGTGCAAATAATATACATTTGACAAAAATAATATTATTTCAGTTTGACATATGCTCATAAAAGAGATTAAAAAAAAACACTGCAGCGTGCCTATACAGACTTATTTATAGAGAAATACACAAAGTGATACAATTCATCAAGGCATTAATCCTTTAAAATAGTTCAGTGGTTTTTATTCTTACAAGTGAATAAAACATCATAGCAAAGAAGGATGTCAAGTTATGTATTATAAACATGCAGTTTTCACCATGTTGATTTGTCATCATTGTGCGCATGCCGCATTTGAACTGTAAGGATAAAAAGTTAACTGTATAATCACTATATTATCTGCCCCTAAAATATGTCGCAAGTCACGGATAAATAAATTAAGAAAGAAAGAAAACAATGGTGCTTTCTGAATTAATTATTTAGAAATATGTTACCGTTTTATTTCTTTTTTTTTTTATCGCTCTCTCCTACTCAAGTTCGAGTCTCAAATCGATCCGATCTCCGATCTCATGCCTTTGGAAGCAACCACAATTTCCTTTCACATCAGTAAAACTAAGAATTTCCCCATGTATTAACTTTTCAAACTAAAAAAAAAAAAAAAATGTGGAATTACCGACATGCATCACAGCAGCAGTCACAACAACCGGCTACAATCCTTTGCACTTATTTCCTTTACGTTATATTTTTCCATTTAAATAAAGTCTGTAAAGCTCTGTGCATACCTGAGAATCCGGTGCAAGACACCAATGAAGTGAGTTCGTCGTCTGCATGTTTCAAACCACAATTTCCTTTCACATCAGTAAAACTAAGAATTTCCCCATGTATTAACTTTTCAAACTAAAAAAAAAAAAAAATGTGGAATTACCGACATGCATCACAGCAGCAGTCACAACAACGGGCTACAATCCTTTGCACTTATTTCCTTTACGTTATATTTTTCAATTTAAATAAAGTCTGTAAAGCTCTGTGCATACCTGAGAATACGGTGCAAGACACCAACGAAGTGAGTTCGTCGTCTGCATGTTTCACCAATGATCTCGTGAAGCAAATTTCGATAGCCTTTTTCCCCTGCTAACCTCATTGTGTATCCACAAAATCTGACTACAAAGTGTAATTGCCTAATTTATCCAGAGGAGGGAGACTTTTGGCTCTCTTCTCTCAATACGTCCCTTGTTAATGAGTTTTGACCACGACTTAAACCTGTGGGACTCTTTTGAAAGGTCTATTTTTGACGCACAGCACTCACCTTGATATGGTAATAATACCCTTTTTACACGTCGTGGGCATAGTTACAACAAGTATATATGATGCTGATGTCTATTAAAAATAGCACTCTGTTGTGTTGTGACGGTCTTGTTTTCTCACACAACAACAGCAGACTAAACACTTTTGCTCACTGATTTCGTTACAGTAACCTAAACATTTCCCCCAAATGGTTGATGATCTCAAAAGATGTTCTCCATGTGTTGACGTTGGAGGCTGGTGACCTACACACATGTACGGGTAGTGACACCGCTTCTTTTTCTATTGGGTCGTCTGTAAACTTTTACAAGTGAGATTTTGTGAGCTAATAAACTATACCTTCTTTACTTCCACAGGAAACTGTGAGCATGCTGTGATAGTGTTGGCCTTTGGAATTCAGTCAATATCCTATATAGTAATCATGTGACAAAGATACGATTGCATTGTGTATTATTTGGAGCATGTGCGCTGATAAATTAGGTTGGCTACGTTTCTGTGAAATGTGCATTACAAAATAGTTTGATATGATATGTGTTTTTTTTCTCACAACTTGTCAGTTCTATCTCACGCCAATGGAGCATTTCCATTGCTTCTACAGCCAACAAAAACTGTTTAACTCAAGCGGCAAAATATACAACTCTTTATTCATAAAGACTTGTTTACTTAATTAAAATCTCAAATTGACAGCACATTGTTTAATTGCTAGTGATGGTTTAGACATCAGAAGTATGAAATACACAAATAAAGGGCTTGGTTTTGCAGGGGTTCATTGTTATTCTCATTGGTAGTGGCGCACGGCTAAATCATCAAGCTTTCACTTGATGTACGATTTTTTGCTCTGCAAAGGCGCACTTCATTCAGATTGTTTGCTAACAGATAGCAGATTTAACGTGTAGAATATGTGCAAAATAAATGTAATACTTTTTCTCATACCATATAGGCTACATACACTTCCCGAAACGTGGATGCCTAAACAGCTCTTCTGTTGCTTAGCCTTAGACCACCCTTTTCCACATGCCATAGTTGCATATATTGCTTAACGTATCACCAGTGCTGGAAATGCGTCTCGTTTAAACAAAGCCTTGCTCTTTCCTTCTAATCTGAATTAATGTATTGAAAAGGTTAAGTTCTGCATACTGGATGGTACGCGCACACACGCAGCCTACCCGAAGAAGCCTGGACCAATGAAATCAAGCCATCGCTCTCCGCGTAACCAGTTAGATTGAAGTGGAGGACGCCTCGAATTAACTCCAGCAAACTTCACCCTGCGGGATCAGACAAATCCCTCTTTAACGGGAGAGGATCACTCGTATCCCATTCTACCCTAGACAAGTTTGGCATGTAGAAGTTTTGCAGCCGGAACAAACAGAAGGTTGTCTGAACATCTTCACAAATTTACTGCATGCTGCAGCGTTCAGCCATTGAAGGGGAACTGTTTAAAAGACAAGCATCGCAAGAGCAAATGGGTGAGATCTCGTTCACATCTGCATGCTTATTTTGCAGAGAGATGCTTTATTTAGACCAGAAATAACCGTAACCTTGAGCCTCAAAATGAACTGTCAAATGTTTGCTTTGGTTATGAGTATTTAAATAATTCAAATAAAGCTACTATACGGTGCCTGCCATGCAACGACTGTCTTATTAGGCCAATAATATTCATTATCTCTACTGACAATCTCAAGCGTTAGCAATGTTTTAAAAATGCAGAAAAGATCGCCATGTTCATGTACAAATCTTGGATTTGCTTAAGTCACTGAACATGTAGGCTACATGATGTGCCATGCTGTTTCACATAGCACATTTTCCATAGCGTAAGTTTAATGCCTTTTGTTTCTTACAGAGCAAAACTACGGGGAGTATTCTTATATATGAAAATATATAGCCTACCTTATATATGGTCACCTCGAATAATTGATAATATGCAGCATTTTCGCTTAATACGTATCCATGTTAAATGTGCTGCACATTTGTCGAATGTATTTAAAAGATAGTTTAAATCATTCAATTACAAGGGAGACTATCGCTGACATTAGCTAATTCCGTAAATAATGCCTTATTATTCTTGGAGTAATTTTGATTTATTTAGTTTTAGTTTAGTTTTTCGACAAAGCAAAAACAGAAAGTTAAACGCATTTAAATCATTTTTTCCTCTAGCTATTGCTAGCGCTGAAGGATACGCACCAAAAATGGAGGACTGGGGTAGTGTGAATAGAGCGACATTTCCCTCTGCTCATGGAGTCAATGGAATAGACAAATCATCTATTGATGCAGACATAAAATACCCTCAGGTATCGTAGCAATTATAAACTGTTTTATTGTTTCAAATACAATCTCTGTTCAGAAATAATTTCCACGTATTTGGATGTCATTTTGCAATTTGGTGTTATTTTGTAATTACACAAGTAAGTAAGTGTAATATGAATTAACAGCGTAGCCTACCTAACTAGAATTCCTCTTATAGAGCTGCTTATACGCTGTTTTACCAAAGATTCTATTGCAGGTATATTTATGTGCAATAGCCTATAACACGGACATTGTAAAGTGTTACCTTATCATGTATTATTTGTATACTTTTTTTTTTTTGGCTTGCTCTGTCTTTATGTACTTGTTTTTCCCCTGTTTCTTCAGCCTTCGTCGACTTTGTCTAGCTATGTCCCAGCATGCGCGTACTCTCCCTCCAACCAGTATGGCGTGTACAGTGGTCCAGCAGGCAGTTATGTGAGCCCAGGGCATCACTGGCAGGCCCAGGGCACCAGCCACTCCCACCCTGGCGGTGGCGTAGCGATGCACCCGAGTGACATCCATTCTTCTATGGCGTTCAAACATGCTGTGCGAGATGGTATGCACAATCGTACTTTGAAATCAGTCACACTTCAACTGTTGTCCATTATTGATGAGATTTGAGTATAATTGCTTACAGAGCATTATCATTAACTAACTTTAAAATTGTTTGACAATGCTTAATCTTAGCCATGTTTTAAGATATGTATACACCTCTTAAACGTCCTTGGCTAGATTTATATTATTATTCACTGTACTTTAATGGCTAGAAACAACCAAATTAAATTGGTTCCAACCTTCATATAGAAACCTAATAGGGTGCTAGTGTTCTCAACCAATCCATTAGGCATGCACATAAAATTTCGTAAGAGAATGAGGTCGTGCAGGGTAAAGTAAGCGATCTAACTATTGCAGTATATCACAATTGCGGCCTGTATGCTCACCAGCATCAATAAATTATTGGCCTCATTAATAGACCTACGTGTAATGCATTTTTGCTATTGATTATTGCCGTTTACTCACTTGTAGGCATTTAGGCCGTTTTTTTTTTTTATTAAAAAAAAATTCAAAATAAATATACATTATAAAATAAATGGTCAGTTTTGGCCACTATTTGTATTACGCAAATATGAAAATGTTAAGTATATTTCATAAACTTTGATTTCAGAATATTTTTTTAGTAAATGCATTTTAGAGAATCGTCTTGCCCCGATCCTATAGATTTACATTATTTAGAAAATGCGTGATTGGATGCGAGTAGAGTTACGACTTGTTTTGTCTCTAAATATGTTCTCCTGTTTGTCTTCCACAGGAGACAGAAAACCACAGAGTCACCTAAGCAAGCAGCAACACGAAGCCTTGAGCAATGTACACGGACTCAACCTTTCTACCTCATCCTCGTAACAACACAGATACATCCGTTTAGAAATGATCGCATTTCAAGAACGCAAACCGTAAGTTCAGCCACTGCACATCGTTCGACGGTGTTGTCCTGTTCAAGTCCGTGGCCAGCGCTCTCTGGGAATACGATTTTTGTAAAGCCGAATGAATGTATCCGACTTTGTTCTTTACTGTAACAATAACTGTCTCCAGGCTGCGTTGTTTGGTGGATGGCTGTTTAACCATTACTGTCATACTGGTTTTGTCTATGCTATTTATGACAGCGACAACATAGTATGCAAAATTAGATTTGTCTTAAAGCTAAATCACGCATCAGTACAAAATATTTTTTAAAGAATGGCAATACATTACATACTCGTGTACATTAAATAAGCCCCTATGTGAACAAAGTAATAAATTGTTACTGTAAATATGAAGAAAGCTTTAGTTATATATTTTTATAAATTCATGTGTAAATATGCTAAATAAAGGTATTGCCTAAAAAACACTTGAAGTCAATATCGTTATTGTATTTTATGATATAACCCAAGGTCACTTCAAATTCTCGCAAAGATATATGGAAATTTCTATAACAACCTTTTTTTTTCCTCTCTGCTCATTCTCGCTAGGGTTTTCAGTACCTATACATTTATGTCCACTCTAAATTAGCAGCAAAAAGTGCTACAACATCTACATTTTTTCATCTAGAGAGTGTGTCACGCAATATGCTCTGCACGGAGTGATAAGGCCAGTTTGCTGTTTTCTCATGTGAGCTACTGAGCGTAATGGTGCTTCTCCGCATTTGGCGCCTCCAGTGATGCTATCTGTTGATGCTGGATCAATGCCACACGGTGCAAAATATGTTAGGATATATTAGGATAAAAGTATATATATATATATATATATATAAGATAAGATAAGATAATGTAAATAATATACAAGATTTATATAAATATACATAGCCTTTATATAGATAATCTTCGATTGGACAATTTTCTTAAAACGGGTTTACAGTCATTTTGCTTAAAGCATTTGTGATGACATAGTTGATGTTTGTTTGCAACCTCGTGGAAGATGCCGACTCAGCATATAGATACAGATCTTCGAGTAATATGCATAAAATCCTTTGCATAATATTCGACGCGATTATTATTATTGCTACTACTACGACGTTCTACTATTAGTTAAATAATTTTAAAACTATTTTGATGGCTACAGGAGATGTATAGGCCTTTTTTTCTTTCTTTCTTTTGCACTTACGGATCTGGGTCGCATTTTTCAAAAGCATCCTAAGCCTTAGCAGATAGTAGAAACAATAATAGTAATCGCATTATAATTACATTACGGGACTGCCGAAATCACTTAAACGGTACTTGAAAATCGTCATAGACCTTAGCGCTCTCTGTAGCAATCCTAGAGTTTTAGATGTATGGTAAGCACAGTTTCATGCAATCACCTGCAGGACAACGGTACAATTACAACTAACTTAATACAACTACAGTTACACTCCAAGTAAACATTGTGGCTTTAATATCATAATGCTTTATTGTATACGTTTTTATACGTATTTTAATAGTTTCGAACAAATGCATTAAAAAACGTAAAAAAAATTAAACAATAGATAAACGAATAACCAAATAAAGCAGCGTAGGCCTACCTTATTAATACGAAGTTGGTTTAAACAAATGGTGCATATAGCCTAAATGAAATTCAGCGCGTTCGGCGCATCCTCTCTGACACCCAAAGGTCTCTCGCCCGTGTTGTGTATGCTGTCCCCATCACTGTGGGGGAGTAAAGAGCACCTCTTAATTGGTGAACACTGGAATTAACTGACACTAGAAACGTGCACGCGGATATTCTCAAATTTGTATTCAATTAGGAATTAATTACAGAGGTAGGATAAATTACAACTATTTTAAACAAACAATCAGTTACAGTCCATAATGTTAAAATGACAAACAACGGAGCCAGTTGTGGGTAAATTTATAGAAAAGGAACGAACGTTGGTACCTTGGGACATAGAGAACCCTTTTAAGAACTAAGATACAACATTATAATAAAACTCTGCGCTGGCCGGTGTGATTTTTGTTTGAAGCTGTGTTATTGATCTATAGCAGCACGTTTTATGTGTGCCAAATATAGTGTATGACTTGTGACCTAAACATCAATCATGTTATCTTTTCTAAATTAATTTAGTCTACCACCAGTGTCAAAGACAAGTGTAGTGTGAGAAAGGCTATATTTTGCACTCAGAGCCAAAACATTAGTGAGATAAAAACAAAAAAAAAGACTTTGAAATTTGATTGATGGAATCATAGCCGTCTTTCTGAGCAATAGGTAATACTGACAGCCAGGTGAACACGAATGTGACATTTGACAACAAATCGTCAGATATGAACTCTCTCAGTGTCGGTTAAAACATATATCCATGACCACGACCACCTAACTGTGTTTCCTAAAATATCTCTCCGAATTCCGAATATTATTGTCTTGTGCAATATGCACAATAGCACTTCAAAATGACATTAAACAACAGTATACGACTCCATTATACTCCCGGTTAATAACATTATCACAACAATAATGACAACTAAAAGTGTATGAATGAATGAACGATCCAAATGTCAAAAGCTTAGACAAGACAGTCTTATCAAGGATTTAAGCATGCAATGCAAATATTTAAATTTGATGTTTTATGGCTTAGGATCGTTGTTCATACTCACGCAAGCTTCTAAAATGTGGTTTTTCTAGTTCTGCTCTATAGTTAGTGTAAAACGAAAAAAAGGTATCACAATTGTTATCTGAATGAGGGTAAAGGTAAAAGATCGGTGTCACTGATGCATGTTTTTCAGCCCATTTAATTCTTGTAAAAGGTGATGTTTTTCACCGCCAAATTACCAGTTAAAACTTTAGTTCTAGTTCCAGCTCTATCATGTTAATTTTCTGTAGCAATAATGTACTAGCTAGAGAATCAGACTGATGATTTCACGACGGAAAGATGTCTGTTACACGTCCCATCTTAATATTACGGTCTGTTTCCCAAAAGCATCGTAGCTTAAGTAGCACTTGAAAATCATCGTAGATCTGCGAGTGCTCTGGAGTAATCGTAAAGCCCAAAGTGCATCGTAAGAAGACAGATTTATGCGGTCACCTGCAGGACGATCAGAGTGCACCTTCAACGTTATTCAAGTGCAATGTGATTATAATATAAAGTTTTGATTGTACTTTATTGTACACTTTATTACTCGTTTTTATGAATTTATAAATGAAATAATTAAAAAGGGCAGAAAAAATAGAAATACACATCTAAATTTAATGACAATAAAAATGAATAAAAGAAGTAATGTAGGACATTTTATTATGTAAAGTATAATATTATACGTAAATAATATAATATAATATAATAGCTATTATATCGGAGTTGTCTGGAACGCAGCATTAGGTTACCATTTCAATAAACGAGCGTGTACTACAATTACGAGCCATTCTATGAGGTGACATTTCAGCACTTGACAAACAGATAGCGACTCCTAAGTAGCACTTAAAGCACGGCTACGCGCGATTGCGTTAAGTGCATTTTTGGGAAACGCACGTGAAACAATAAGGAACGATCGTAAAATGACTCGTAGAAAAATCGTTATCGACAAACGAGGTGTACGGAAGCCTGCAAGCTTTAAACTCCGGCTCTTGAAAGTAAACATTTATCGTTTTGCTTTGCTTAATTTTAATAAAGTTATTAGACCCGGAGAAAGTCTGCAGTATTTTTATTGGCATATTAAAATGAATCTTAACATAGTCATAGTTAAACATAACGCTGTAGAATAAAACGATATAGGCCTACAATTATATGTAAATAATATTTATAATAGTACGAAATGTTTTAATAAGTTATGACGTTTCTTTGTAATGTTATGTTATATTTATGGTTCATTGGCCGCTGCTTATGCTGTGACTATGCGGTCAGTTAAGCAAGAACGCAGCACATCTCAATTCTCATGAGGGTGCGTTCTGTGTCCTCGCGTCCTTCCGAGTTCGTTCATCCAAGGAAGCTTGGCAATACCGGTCTCCACGAGAACGCAAGTCCGTTCTTTGCGTTCTTGGAATTGAGAAACAGCCTCTGACTCTATGAATGCACGTACTGTTCCTGCCGTATAGGCACTTAAAGATTTCAATGACGCCATAGACTTAAAACTCTTACTGAGCGACCTCTAAACATAGGCTAACTCAGTGTAATGGCAATAAGCAAGAATTGCAGCGTTTTTTCCAGTTCAGTTTTTCAGTTCTTTAACAGACCTCCAATACGACTTTTTAAATTTTTTTACCCGTTTATTTATTTATTTATATGCTTTGGTTATTACAATTATTGTAATAATTGTTTCATTATATTATTGCTTTTCCAAAAAGAAAAAAAAAAATCTGATTAATAGAATCCCCAATTGTTTCATATGCATAGACAGGAGGAGGAGAAGCAAAATACATTTTTAAAATGGTAAATGATAAGACAGCAGCTTTTGGTTGAGCTCTGATTTAATGATGCAATACAAAACTTCTGCAAGATTTACCTCCTCACTTTAAATTATTTATACTTCCTTAAACGTAAAGACATGTTCCCACACTGAACAGCTTTAACCTGCTATAACTGTAGTCTAATACCTCCTGTCATTGGATGCACTTGTCTGCAAATTAAAGGGTCACGCCAACAATCACAGAGATGTTTGTGCTTACAGTTGAGATAGTGGTGCTGCTGTACGGTAAGGCAATGGGTTTTCATTGAATGCAATGTCAGCTTTGGATAAAAGTGTCTGCCAAATGCATAAATGTTGTTGTTACATTGGTGCTGTTAAGACCCAGTCATAGTGTTCCAGTTTTTAAACTTTTATTCTGTTACAGTTACAGGTGTTAATTTTTTTTGATTGTTTGTTTGTTAATTACCTGTTTGCACGTTACCAGATAATTTAATTTGATCACAAACAACATACAAAACACTAACTGCAGAGGGAAAAAATGCACCTGTGCACCATGGTCAGAATAATCTCCTTAAAAAATATGGTTTCACTTTATTTTGATGGTCCCTTTAACACATTCTGTTGACTATAAGTAGCGTTGCACCTACATGTCTACTAACTCTCATTAGAGTATTAGTAGAGTATTAGTAGACTGGTAGGGTTAGGGTTAGATTAAGTTGACATGTACTTGCAAAGTTACTTATAGCCAGTAGAATGTCTGCTGGGAGACCATGACAATACAGAGTTAGCAGATATTAAGCAAACAGTCTACTAATACTCTGACGAGAGTTAGTAGACATGTAGGTGTAGTGTTACTTATTGTAAACAGAATGTTCAAAAGGGACCATCAAAATAAAGTGTTACTAAAAATACACTTAAAATGTAAACAAAACTGGTATGGCATGACCATGCTATGAATATCTATATTGTGTACCTTTAACATATACTGAAAACCACCTTAATAACACAGGTGGTAAAAGCAAAAGTCGCCATGATGAATCCAAGTGCATCACAAGCCGCATTTCCACAGGCTCCAGTAAATATAGAAAGTTCACAGTGCCATGCGCACAAATATAAAATACCTCCATCGTTATCAAAACACACAACACCAAGATAATGCAATAAGCATTAATTAAACAACATTAGATGTAACATATAACCCTAATGTCTGAAAACAAATAACAATTAAGCACCATCAAAAGTGACATTTCACATAGGGAATCATGGAAATGTCAGTTTACTTTTTTTTTTTTTTTCATTCAAAAACTGTATTTATAACAGATAAAAATGAATTGCCACATTGTTTATTTCTGTTAAAATGATCTCCAGGGTAGCTCTTGTAATAATGACATTGTCATTCAGTGAACTTTAGCTAAATAAAATCTCAATGAAAAATATTGTTGAATACACTTATCAAATATAAGATCTAAATATTAGGACTATCTGATAGTCATGCAATGAGGATCTAAAAAATTACACTATGGTTAAATATGTTACAAAACACTTCCATGAAACAGTATATTATAGTATTAAGTCCAATTGATTTTCTAGAATGGTTTCAGAGTCATTATAGAGTCATTACATTCTTATATTGTTTTTAAATATTAAGTTTGTGAAACTATTATAAAGATAGCAGCCACGAAAGGTGAAAGAAATTTATACAAAACTTTTTGTTGTTACTGTTCATTGTTACTGTTTAAAAGCGTTTATTTTTTTATTTTAATTTTTTTACATATGAGTTTTGTTTTAGCTGCTACATTTTTAAATAGTCAACGACAAATAGTACAAAGTCCAGATAAAGGTTTTCATTGACTCTAAAAAAAAATGTAGTCGCCCCCTTAGGACAAATTATGTACTGTTAGCCATCTATCAAACTTTCTGTCTTCTGGCCTTTTTATGAATTTGATCCTCATTATAAGTGTTTTGATGCTAATATCTAAAGATCCTGTATATGCACTGTCAATCTCTAAAGTGAAGAATGTTGTTCTGAAATGCATGTGCAGATTCAGTCGAGAGATAAAGTTTACCCTCTTCAACTTAATGCTGTTGAACTGAATTTACGGAGCAAACTATTTGCTAAAATAACCACAACATTAATAGCAACGCTAAAATACAAGCACATTCATAAAGGCAGTCACTTGCTTCATTTCTGAATGAATCAGCCGTTTGAACGAATCGATTGAATTAATGACTGAATCATTCACTTATTAAGACAGGGATTTGTCTCTACCTACTGGCGCTTTTAGTTTTATATTTAGAGTATTGTTTCTTTTTAAAAAATAATTGTATATTTCACTAGCCTATTTATTTGTATTTTTGTATGTTGAATTAATATATTTATTTTTAAAGCTACTTATATTTCTTTCTAAAGCTACTTTTTTTGTAATGTCTATGCAGTGTTTTTTTAAATGAACAAAATAACTATTATCTTTAATAACAACTTTATCTTTAATTAATCGGCACATGATGTATGATGAAATGCCCCGCCCCCCACAAGTCACTGTGTAATTCGCACCCTGATTAAAACATAAAATGTTAATTTCATGTTTGACTTCTCCCTCCCCACACACATGATTCTTGGATGAATGATTTGCTTTGGAGACAAAGGCTTTGCAGCCTTATATGTGCATTTTTTCTTTGATCTTAGTACCTAAATACCTAAATGATGATTGTATTCAAATAACTACAGCAGCAAGAAATTTTACATTGTCAGTTTCTGCATTGCATTAGAGTGATAGTTCACCCAAAAATGCAAATTCATTCGTCATTTACTCACCCTCAAGTTGTTCCAGACCTGTATGAGTTACACAAGGAAGCTACACAACTCTCATATTTAATACAGATATTTTGAAGAATGTGGATAACCAAACAGTTGCTTGGGGGGAGTTATGCTATGGAAGTCAATGGCTACCATTTCAGCAGGATCAAGAAACTTGTACAGGTTTGGAACAACTTGAGGGTGCACAAATGATGAAAGAATGTGCATTTTTGGGTGAGCTATCCCTTTCTAGTATTTATATAAATACTGTAGCTTCAAACTGTCATGTTTCACGCATGAAGCTGAGACAAATATCTTCAGTAGAAAATATGTGCCCTGCCGAGAAGGAAAAATGCTTTTCCGTCCATGGCTTCTGATGCGATGACTCTATATGTGTGGTGAACAGATCTCTGGGAATGGATGGAGATGAGCATGATTTCCTCTAATTTTCAGGGACTAGAGAATTAATCATCTGCTAAGATGCCCATCTGTGATTTATTTGAAGAACTGAAATATGTTATGTGTTGCTGTGTGGCAAAGGATTAAACTGTGTCTGAACTCATTTTTGGCACCAGTTCTTATGAGGTGAAAATAAGATGATGACTTCCCTCAGAAATATGTTTTTTTTTTCGGTTAGCCACTGTTCTGTCTTGGTTTTGTGTCTGGTTTATTCAAATCTGAACAATGTGAGGAGTACTTCAATGGGCAAAGCAGGAATTAAAATGTTGTCATTTTACCCCAGGTTTGTGTGTGTGTGTGTTATGCAAATGTATATCAGTTAAATAATGTTAATAAAGCAGAACATTGACCTCTGTAACAATTCTGTTGTCTGAAAATGCAAATTTTATAATTGGGCCAGGTGAAAATATTATGCCAATATGGCTGAAAATGTACTCAATATTAAAAATAAAGTTTCCCCAAAGAACTTTTCAAGGAACAGTTCTTAAAAGAACCTTTTTTTTTTTTCGTAATGTGAAGAGCATTTTTATAATCTGACGAACCCTTTTCTACTATAAAAACCTTTTGTCAAATGGAATGGTTTCTTGAATGTTTAAGGGTCTTCATTGAATCATCAGTGCCAATCATTATTTTTAGGAGCGTACAAGCCTTGTCCTGATTCCAATGCACAATTGAGAGAAAAATACAACAATTTTGCTAAAAATTGGTGACCTCAATACTAAATTTACATCAGAGGCACTCAATATGTAAAAATGCATGAACTGAATATAGAGGCAAATGTTTTTTAACTGGAGCATCTGGTTATGTGAGAGACAGTGAGACAATGCATACTGCAATGGTGCATAACTCAGTGCTATAGTGACGACAGATAAAGTAGGTAAACTAGCAAGAGATTAATGTGTGATATAAATACAAGACGTGCACATAGACAAATTATTTTTTATTTTTTTGCTGTGCTAGTGGGGAGGCAGTGTCTGACTCAAGTGAAGCATGCGGAAAAGTTTCCAACGGGACCGGACAAGCAGCCATGATACAATACGTACACAATGGAGCTCGGAATGAACGCTGTCACCATCCTGTCTGCAACAGACAACAACAAAGGATGGGACATCCATTAATCATTTTTTGACAGCATGCCACTCCTATAAACCTTTACCTGATTTCCCCAGAAATCGTCATCATCACTTTCTCTCATACATATCTCAATTAGCTACAACTTGGTGTCCATGCAGTGCTCCAAGTTAAAAAAAGAAAAGTAATAGTGAAAGGATTGTACTTTCTATGCAGTACCCTTTGATCTCTGTGCAAAAATGTGAAAACTAATATGTACATATTTATACAAAAAGTTTGGTGAATGTTTTTGTACAGGCAATAAAGTTACATCAAAGTGTCATAACTGTGGCTTTTAGTGTAGTGGTTTTCATTTTTGGGGGACTCATTTCAAATCGATTTTTATGGTCAGCTAACATAACTGAAGTGGTGAAAGGACAGAAAAAGAAATACAATATTCATTGTAAATATTCTCTAAACTATTTTGAGTCAAATACTTGGTGAAATACTTCATCTTCAAATTGGATAAAAGATGGTGAAAATCTTTACAGCCTTGAGAAAACCCAAGCATGAAAGTTTAACCCTCAGTGGGGCATAAACCGATTGCATGAAAATGTTTGAATAAGATAGTACAACTTCGTACAAATTGGCCAAAAAATAAGACAGTTATGAATTGCCATGATTGGTCTTTACTGAGTGCAACACTTGCACGAGCAGCTTGCTCAGGTAAAGACATTTTCCAAAACAGAGTCCATTTTCCCCCAAAAAACTTGAAATTACCATGGCTTGACATTACCATAGAAAATATGCTGGGTTTACTAAGTGTTGCAAACCTTGATTATTTTGTATGATATTGTTTTACTTTATATTAATTTATATGATTATTAATAAATGTATAGTTGGTAATTCTGCATGAAACATCAATTTCATGATAATCATGCAGAATTACCAACTATAAATGAAAGAGGAATCTGTTTGGATTTCTTTTGAACATTTGGTGTAAACAGTCACATGACCAGAGCCATACCAGTTATTTAATGCTACACAACTCTCATATTTGATACAGATAATGTTTAAAGTGTGTATTATTCATATATAAGACTTTCCTGTAGCTCAACAAGTAGAGCACAACACTAGAAATGCTAAGGTCATGGGTTCAGTTCCCAGGGAGAGCAAAACTTGAAATGATAAAATGTAAATGTACCTTGGATGCAATGTAAGTTGCTTTGGATAGAAGTGTTGGCCAAATGCATAAGACTGCTCTTTAAATAAAAAATCACAGGACACACTGTTATGTAACAAAACAAAATAAAATTTGTTCTTGGTTTATCATGTCCTTTTAACTCCCAATTGCATTTGTAAAAATATTAAATGATGTTACTATATTATTTGCCATTTTTATAATGGGTCTTACTGAGCAAATTATTCTTTTTTTTTTTTCACTGTAGTTTCCCACCATCTACAACATATTTTCTCTAACTTCATTTAGTTTGATTCATATAGGCTATCCACGCAGATACATGTGCTCACTTAGCAGTGAAAAAATGTGATTAAATGAGTGAATGTTGAATGTTACAGTAGTTGTGATATTGTGAAAAAATTAAAACTAGTATGATTTCCAGTGTGATTTCATATTATGACCCCCACCCCAAATTAATTTTTATTGCACCGTTGTGGTTTGCATTGCATTGCGTCGCTTACTTGCAATGTAGACATGGTGTTTTTCACAGATGAGTACATGCGGTAGTCCTCTGAACAGCCCCTAGCATTTCCACACAGATGGTTCCACGAGTCTTTGAAGAGCATGGAGCGTGGCCAGTCGTGGAGAAGCAGTCATTTCCTCTTATTAGTGCAGCCACTCCAGTTCAATCTCCATCTCAACATTTCCACTCCGCTTAAGCCTGTAGACTGACTAATTCAGTTGAATGTTATCAGAGAGACAAGTTCAAATAGAAAAGATACTCTCACACCTCATGCGGAGTGCAGCATGCCAGACGCAAATCATAGCAGGAGTTCTTTATCAATTTTGACAGGTCTCTAAAATACAGAGGGTGTGAGTATAAGAAATGGGGTGACACTTTACAGTAAGGTTTCATTTGTTAACTATATTTAATGCCTTAATTAACATGAACTAATAATGAGCAATACATATTGTTAGTCCATGTGAGCTCAGATCCATTAAATAACATTAGATACAACTTCTGATTTTAATAATGTAGTTCTGTCAGGACCACTATCGTCAATATAACTTCCAATTAGCATACATTTTAGGTTGGGGGAATGGTTCTGTTCTGGGCAAACACTCCCTGCCCATTCACGCAACCTAGCATGGATAGGAGCAGGGAGAGCAGAATACCCCCCCTAGGCTAACAGAACAGAACCAACATCAACGATAAATGTAGCAGATACCATTAATGTTCTACGTGACTATTTTAACAACATGATTCAGTGGTCTGACTCAATGATATATTCACTGCCAAGTCCTGACTGGACGAGAGGAGGAGCTGGGGATGGAGGTGGGTGATTAGTTCCTGAGCGAAGCGATAGCTGCTGAATAATGACTGAAGGGACCTTATGAAGGGAATTATGATTGGTGTTGTGATTCTATAGGTAGACGTGGATCAGCTGAGTGTCAGCTGATGCGAGCTTGACTAACATGGCCTGCCAGAACTATCGCTACGCTCCATTTATAATGTATAATAATGTAGTTACCAATGTAGTTAACTAATGTTAACAAATTGAGCCTTATTGTAAAGTGTTACCAGAAATGGTTTCATAATGTCTGCTGGTGATGTCATAATGTGATTTTCTTTTCTTTTTTTGAGTTGATATTTAAGAATTACATACCAGATCCTCAATAATATAAACACTACACTACACTATAAAACAAATAATAAAATAAAATAATAATAATAAATCTAATCAGTCAAAATGTTCAGGAGATATCTCTAAATGATCAATGAAAATGTGATTAGGTTGATTTAGCTATATAAATTTTTTTTTTTGACGACTAAAACCAATAAAGTTTAAATTTCTTACAAATTCTGAGTGAAAATTGAAAATGCAAATTAAATCCTACAGCCTTTTTTTTCATTGTAGTACAGTTCACTTTATATTTCTATATTACTTGTTCTTTTTTAGTTGTTCCCTAATTAACTGAACAGTAGATTTCAAGTAGAGTGATGACTGTGTCATTATAAGCATTTTCTTCAAAGTAAATTATTTGCTGTGTTTCAGTTGCTTCTTGGCAGTAATGGGGAATGCAACATGATCCAAGAGCAAATAGGTTTATTTGAGCAGAGTCACATCATTGCAGAGGCCAAACCATGCCTTTGTACTAACAATCTACTGATCACACTATGCAAACAAAGCCCAGAACATCCTTTCTGCCCAACCTTTCTGTCGAAGTGCAGGTCTGCTCTGGACTTAGGAGGACCTTAGATGTTTGTGGGATTGATAAAGCTTTCTTAAATGTAATTACATGACACACTGGATCGCCCGTGAAGGCTGATCTGCTTCCTTAGAGGAGTACTTTCCATAGAATGAGTCTGTTGAATATCCTCTACGCTGGGATAAAATAATGAAGCAAACATAACCTAAAATCAATGATTTCTGCATATATATTTCTGCAAAAAAAAAAAAAAAACCTTTACTAATTAGTAAAATATTAACAAGAGTCAATAGTGTCATTATTTAGCTCAAGTCAGTTCAATGTTGGTTCTGTTCAGATAGGATTGCACATTAAATGTTTTGACGATTTCTGCTTCTCTCGATTTATTAAGCAGAATCCTCTACAAGATGTTCTGGTCGCTGGTTGTTTGTCCTGAAAACGTTTCCAAAAATTTTTTTGAAAAAAAAAAAAAAAAACCTTTACTAATTAGTAAAATATTAACAAGAGTCAATAGTGTCATTATTTAGCTCAAGTCAGTTCAATGTTGGTTCTGTTCAGATAGGATTGCACATTAAATGTTTTGACGATTTCTGCTTCTCTCGATTTATTAAGCAGAATCCTCTACAAGATGTTCTGGTCGCTGGTTGTTTGTCCTGAAAACGTTTCATTTTAATTGTGATTGAGGTATCATAATACACAGCCAAAATAATTCACCTCAAACATTTAGCTTTGTGGGAAATGGGAGTACAAGTGTTTAGCTGCCACTCCAGTCACTCTTTAGCTACTCTGACTAAAGACTCCCAGTGTCTCCTCATTCTTTTGTAGGTGGGAACAAAAGCTTTGTGTCAGAAGATTTGAGGAAGTGCTTTCAGCCTCATCTTGTGGTCTGTGACTCAGGTATCTGCTTTGGTCTTGAAGGGCAATTTCCTGAAGAAAAGTTTGGGATCCTCTGAGTAAATTCTAGGCCCGCCTTTCAGTCTACTTTGCACCTTTTTGTCACCCCTGAAATGCAAAGCAAACAAACACAGTCGAGCAAGCCCTGTTAGTTAGTCTATGGTGTCAACAGGTGACTAGTCCACAGCAGGTCCACACACCCACAGCGGCATTTTACTCTAGTGTGCACATTTACTGTGTTTGAGAGAAACACACTATTATTTCTTTTTTATTGGGTGTGTTCAATAGTCTGTGTTTTTAGAATACACAATTCTCCCTAAATGTTGTGCTGAAAGGGTGTCGATTGAACAATTGTTTATGCAACAAAATCTCTCTGTGATCATACATAAAATCTTATTGGTAGCAATTTACTTTGATAGTCGACTTTAGACCTTCTACTAACTTCAAGTAAATTTGCAACCACATGTCATCTATTAGTCATTAGAGTATGAGTAGACTGTCTGCTTAACATCTGCTTATTTTCCAACATTCTACTGACTATAAGTAACTTTGCAAGTATATATCAACTTATTCTATGAACCCTAACTCTAAACCTAACCCTATCCTATCAATATACTACATGTAGTTGCAAAGTTACTTAAAAGTTAGTAGAATGTCTAAAGTGGACTATCAAAATAAAGTGTTACCATCTTTTCCATTGAATCCCACTGAATGTTTGGAGTGAGCAGTATCACGTTGCTTGAAGCGTTTATGTATCATGCATTATAAAGGTACTCATAATGTTCATTGCAATGAATTTGATCTCATAAATAATTGTAAATAAAGTTAAAATGCATTATAATAAATGCAGATTCCTAGTTATGTCCGAAACTCGTTGTTCATCATGTGTTTTAATGCATTTCCCAAAGTGTAAAAATTAAGTAATGTAATGTATTATAACTATGATTACAATACTCATGAGATCATGTAATGCATTATAAGGTGCATTACAAGACATAATTAATGCATTTTAAAACACTTTTATAATACATTACACATACAGGCTTCAAGTAAAGTGTTACCGAGAGATCTTCTAAGAAATTCATTGCAAATAAAGGCATAAGAATATATATATATGGAGTGCCGCAAGGATCTGTCCTAGGCCCTCTGCTATTTTCAATACACATGTTGCCCCTTGGTAATATTATTAGAAAATACGGGATTAGTTTCCATTGTTATGCAGATGATACTCAGCTATATATTTCAGCAAGACCAGATGCTACTTCTAAATTATCTAAGCTTACAGAGTATGTTAAACATGCTAAGGATTGGATGACCAATAATGTTCCCCTATTAAACAGAGATATTACTTATTGAACCAAAAAACAGTACACAGAATCTCTTGGATTACAATTAACATCTAGAGGGATGCTCTGTTACTTCCTCTTCAGTCAAAAATGTGGCTGTTATATTAGACAGCAACATGTCGTCTGAAAATCATATTTCACTTCTTCCATCTTAGAAACATTGCCAAGCTACGAAACATTTTACCTGTTTCTGATGTAGAAAATCTAGTTCATGCATTCATGACCTCAAGACTGGACTATTTTAATGCACTGCTAGGTGGTTGTCATGCATCTTCAATAACAATAACAATAACAATAACAATAACAAGCTACAGGTAGTCCAAAATGCAGATGCTAGGGTCCTTATCAGGCCAAGAAAATATGATCATATTACCCTAATTTTACAATCTGTAAACTGGCTACCTATTAAGTTCCGTATCAGTTACAGAACATTACTACTTACTTATAAGACCCTAAATGGTTTAGCTCCTGCATACCTAACTAGTCTTCTATAACTCTACAATACATCACACTCCCTAAACTCACAAAAGTTGTACCTAGGATAGCAATGTCCTGTTTAAATCTAGATTAAAGTCACATCTCTTTAGTCAAGCATTCACATAATGCATCTCATAACCTTGTACATCAGTTATATCTGATCAAATGCACATTATCATTCTTTGCTTGGTTTAAACACATTATCAGTTTTTGCTTGGTTTGAACAGCAGCTTCACAACTTTTTATCTATTTGCTTCTCTGTTTCTGCCACAGCATCCAGAGGTAACTAGGAATTACACAAGCTTCAGTCTGGATCCAACCCTTACAAAGATCTGAGATAACCGAACACCTGAGAAGAGATGATACCAACCCCTCAGAGGACCTCAGATGACGACAACCCTGAACCAACATACAAAACCGCCAATTTGTTTTTTTTTTATATATATATATATATATATATATATTTTTTTTTTTTTTTTTTTTTTTTTTC
>NW_015549560.1:409246-415443 GCF_001515605.1 Sinocyclocheilus anshuiensis | reverse complement strand
AGTGGTCTCCACTTTCATCACATGGAAATAATAAAGAGGTCAAGCAAATACCCCTCCTCATGGGTGTTGATGGTGGGGATAAAGGAAGATGGATGTCCCTGGTGTCAACATTGCAGGTGTTTGCTTTTATGACCAAGCATGGTCTGCAAGCAGTTTCTCATTACAATCTGGAAAGCAGGACAGCCTTCAAGACTCCTCCATTCATACAGTGTTCCTTGGACTGTGTAATTTAAGAGACTAATTTTAGGGGGAAGCAAATCTGATTTTATTCAAAGCAGATCTGTGTCAAATGGAGATTCACCACTGTGGTCAGACTTCAGACCAAGCTTAGTACTCTGCCTTTTTTGTTTTCTGCAAATCTTTCCACTTCACTAAAACAGCTCACTTGTAACACAAGAAGTAAGTAGTTCAAGGAGCATTTGAATATGTGATTTTAAAGCCATATTGTGGAAAAAATATGAGGTGAATTCTACTGAAAATTTCAATCACTCAAAGAAGACATAGCCGTTACAGACACCAGTATTTTGTACTTAAAAGCATCAACTTCAGTATTTTGGTTTAAACATTAAGATAAACTTACACACTTTATCACATACTCATTTGAAGTCACTTATAAATAAAAGGTGAAATAGTAAATAGCATGGAATGTCATAGAGTTGTTACAGAATTGTCTTCTTGTCTGCTTGTGGAATTGGTTATTACACAGTGATTCATCTTACATCAGCCACCCTAATGAAGACAGCACATTTAACTTCTGAACAGCCTCAAAGGGCAAGGATTTTCTCTCCAGGTTCTCAGTCTGCGCTGATACACTGTTCCTTTCGAAACATCTGTAAAATATTACAGCCTTACTATTAAAATTAAAATGGAAAACCTTGGCTCTGAGGTCAAGAAAAAATAAGGATAGACTAACAAGGATGTTCAGTCTTTCACTTTGATGTTCTGCATCATCCCAGTGAGGTGGTCAGTCAGCTGCTGCTGACCATTAATTAAGGGCTTAAACAATTAACATAATACATACATGCAATTTGTCTGTTGTGTTATGTATATTTATTTATTTATTCTATTCTATTCTATTCTATTCTATTCTATTCTATTCTTCAGCACAAGACTCTGTCAGGGATTTGTCAAAATGCAAGGCTCGGATTTCAGATTTTATTTAAAATAAATACAATCACACAAACAAACATACAGTATGTGAACACAAACATTAATAAACCTCGATTTAGCATAAACGGTAGTAAGTGAATTTAATAGTTACAGTCCAGTAGACTTTGATATCTTGGCTAAACTATTCAGACTAAATACAAAATTAATGGCAAGCGAAAGCTCTATGCACACAAAAACAAATATTTACATGCTCACTCGCATACAGTAGCTGATGCTGACAAATGACTGACAAATTAAACTTTAGCTAATGTGACATCAGACTTGAGAGAGAAAAATAAGATGAAGAAACAAGCAAATCCAAGACACTGTCTAATCTATCAATATCAATGAAGATAGAACACTATTTTAAATCATAATTTACTGGAATATTGTTCTAAAAAATTGTAATACATTATTGCATGCATCCATTTCTGACCTTTTTTTTTTAACATTTGCACATTTTATTAAAAAGGTACAGCAGAAATTAATTGGCAGATAATTATGCTATAATATAAATAAAGCTATAATAAAATGAATTTACATTAAAAAAAAAAAGCTAACATATACATTTGTAGGTGTAAAAAATCCATAGAAAAGTTTCTATTCAAAATATTGTTTGTAACAAACATTTACAAAGTTCAGTTTTGGCGTAAGACATTGATGAGATCTCTTCCAGAAAGAAATGTTAGATGAACTAGAGTCCTAATTTGTTCTCCATTTAATCAGATTTATAATAACAATAATAATAAATTGAAACATACTATTTTTCCTTATAGAAGCAGGAAACACAGTAGGCTACTAGTCAAAATAATGAGAATTACACCTGCTCATCTTTGGTCTGTGTACAGTAATTCCCATGTTGAATGTCTACATGCATGTCTGTGTGTTCTCTGATAACAGCCGACAGATAATGATACTGAAGAACCAGTGACTTGATATTTGCGGCTTGGCAGCCATATGGAGACTAAAGCTCAAAGCCAATAGCAAAACATGTCCTGGAGCATTAAAAATGTAATTACTGCATTTCTTGGTATGTAGTACAAACTTTATTAATAATGTAATATTACCATATTTTAATTATTAAAATACCGCAATAATTATGTTTTAGTATTGATTTATAGTATATGCTTCAAAAGTTGAATTGTTCTTTTTTTATTTAATAAAACTAAATATTATCTTATAGTATTTTCACAAAGTAATTGAACTCTTAAAGGTGTCGAAAGTGTAGAAAGAAGTACTGAACTGTCTCAACATCACAATCAGAATGAGATTTACTGCAGGACACAGATAGTAGTAAGTACATAAGTAAAGTTAGTAAGAAAGAAAGAAAGAAAGAAAGAGTTTAGAATTTAGTCTAGAATTTAAAACAGTGTTTATTAAGGGCAACATTTACCTGGCAGGGTTATTATAGTTAACTATTATTTCGTTGCTTGAAATATAAAATATATAGTTCAGTCATGAAACTCTAGATGGCGCAGGCGACGGGTTGTTAACGTAACCGATGATATTCAGAGAGTTAAACGACTTGGCACAAGCTGATTGGTTCATGCTGCATATGCAGCCAATGAGCTTACTGCCTTGCATTTATATGGCTGGCTAGCATTCACTAGAGATTCCTCCAGCACGCTTTCAGAGTTTCTCTGAAAACCTGAGCAGCGAGCTCATTGGCTACCGATACAGGAGAGAACCAATCAGCTGTGCCATGTGATGATGATGTCATTAGGTCAGATTGAGTTAGACCTATCGGACTGTGCCATCTAGAGTTTCATGCCAGAACTCTGTATATAAAAATACAAAATATAAAATCTCAAAATATTAACAAATACTATAATAGTGTCTGGAACTGAAGGGGAATTTTTAAAAGTGTTTCTTCTAATCAAATTCTCCCAAGACCAAATGATCTGAGCTACGCTATCCACATGAACATTAAACTCCATACTCTTACTGTATGTCATCAGCTCCTGGATTTTTGAAATGTATTACATTTTATTTCGAGATACAGTCAAAAGATTTTTTATGATTTTTTATTTTTTTTAAGTCATACATGTAATACTTATATTGTGTGACAGCCAAAAGCTTTAATTCCCGGACTTTGGCCTTATTTTAATCCATGTGTATTCTTCAGTTTCTCTAGCTTGCATCAGTGATGTGACTTCACCTCTGTGCTCATTTCAAGCCACATGACTGGAGGTACACTAGAGGTGGAGGTGGCTGATCTTTCTGTGCCTGTCACCCTTGAAACACCTCTCTCCTCCCTCGCTCTGATAATCATCTCTAATGAATAGCTGTGTGTGGCTGGAGTGCTGAATGATAGCGATCATGTCAAGGAGGGTAGGGTTCAGGTCTCAGAAACAAATCACAACATTCCATCTTAAGCATCTGGATGTCTTCCATAATGCCACACACACTGATTGTGCTTGTAATGGACCTACACCAAAATCAAACTTGGCACCACCCAAGCATTCTTGGCCGTGTCCCTGTTGCTCTGCGTGTAAGGTGGCCCATATCAGGAGCGTATGTACTGCTTATTGTGTGTGTTGTGTTCTGATGTGAGATGGAGATAGAACACAGAGCGTATGTGCATGTGTACGACTTTTGATTGTGATATTTGTTGTTTGCGTATGTATGCTGTACAGTAGCCTATGTATATAGGGGTAAGAGTTTACACGCTCATGCTTGTGTGCATGAGAGGGTACGTGGTCGTTTATATGTATGTAAATATACATACACTAAAGAATAATAATAATTTTAATGGTAAAAAACTGTAAAAGTTGCCTTATTCTGCAGATCTAATGTCACATTTCATGTAATTTTACAGTAAAATACACTTAAATGTATAGTTTTGAAAGTGAAAAGAGCAAGGCATCTTATGATTTAAAGTGAAAAACCGTAAAATGGCATTCCCAGAATTGCCTGTGACAGCTCACATTTGATGGTTTTTCATTGAACTTACTGTTAATTGTTAGTTTTTTTCTTGTCAGTTATGTACATTAGGGTTTTATGTTTAATCTTATGTTGTCAAATGAATGTTTATTGCATAATTTTAGTGTACCATGATGCTATAAATCATAATGTGACTTTTTTTTTTTTTAGCATCTCTATTTTGAAGGTTGTCAGTTTATTATGAAGGTCAAAACAGGCCTTCACCCAACAGTCTGTGTTCAGTGTTCAAGAGGAAAGTGTATTGTGAACATTGCCAGAGACGAGAAGTAATTAGCAGTGTTCTGTGCAGATATGGCAAATTATGTTTAATAGCTGTTGAGACTGTTAGGACATTTTGTGGTGACTAAGTCAGTAATTGATGTAAAATGCTGCCTGTCGAGATACTGAGATGGCGAAGTACAATCCATCACATAGTGGCTGCTGTTATGTCAGGGTGTGTCATGAATCTAATTATTATGTCAACTTAACTTGTGATTCACCCAAACAGAAATAAAAGCGACTTTCTACTTGTGGCTTGACTTGCCCTTAAGGGTACACAAATGCATAATTACTTCTGTCACATTTTGACACAATTTCGTGATCCCTGTGATCATCTCTATTACTTTGACAGAGGCTGCCACGATCAGTCACAGTCTATCACTGTCACAATCTGATTGGTCGATGGTAGTGCAATAGATGTCACTGATAGTGAAAATATTATGTCAAAAAATATGTACAGTATCATGCAAATCAGAGAATAACATTGTATGCTGTTACATCCAGCCTTTACTTATGTAATGAAAATAATACATTTTGGTACATTTTAGTGTAAACCATATTAAAGATAAAACATTTTTGCAGAAAATGTGTCAGAAATTACCTTTTTATTTATTTATTTATTAATAATACACACACACAAACACACACACACACACACAGGTTTGTTTTTGTGAAAAGTGGGGACATCCCATAGGCGTAATGGTTTTTATACTGTACAGACCATATATTCTATTGCCCTACACCAACCCTACCCCTAAACCTACCCCTCACAGGAAACTTTGTGCTATTTCAGATTTTCAATACACTCCATTCTGTGTGATTTATAAGCGTTTTGAAAAGTGGGGACATGGGGTAATGTCCTGAAAAGTCACCTTCTCCTTGTAATACCTATGTCATACCTTTGTCATTATACAAATGTATGTCCTCATTTGTCACAAAAACGCGCACACACCAATAGACCTGAAAGCAAAAATGCAGAAAGTTTCCTGTGAGGGGTAGGTTTAGTTGTAGGGTTGGTGTAGGGCAATAGCACATACAGTGTGTACAGTATAAAAACCATTACGCCTATGGAATGTACCAACAATTCACAAAAACAAACCTGTATGTGTGTGTGTGTTCCCCCCTCATATTTTAAATATCTGGAGCATTTTTGGTCTGAGCCTTGGTTAATTTCTGACTTATTTGAAAATACATTTTCTGTTAAATATTCAGTTTCATGCAAAAGCAGCATCTAATTTTTCCATTGCAAATGAAGTATGTTGTCAATGGCCAATAAATGTTTTTGATTTGTTTTAATTTTACTTTTATAAATCAAAATAGACTAAATCATTAAATCTAAATCATTATTTACTTACTGCATTCAAGACATAGAGGAGGTCTAGGGCTTAAATACAGTATATTAAATGTTATTTTTCTTCTTTTATCATCAATTCAAACACAATTTCAACACTGAATATGCATAGCTGTAATGTTGCACCTAATATAATGGATGTTGAAAATTCCTGTTGAGGACTGAGCAGGTCCATTTTTCTAATCCTCTGAGTGAAAAATGTGACCTGTCAGCACAAAGCTTGTTTTTTCTCAAAGCTGAGACAACCCTAAAAGCTTCCTACCTGAATCCTTTATCCAAATATTGAGCGAGACCCTCTTGATATTCAAGCTCACTGTTATTTACCCTCAGATTCCAGGGATTAATGCATCACTAGTCATTCCTTTGGAGAGAGTGAGGATAAGCTTTCACACGTTTCACCTGTTTAAGTTACTGAAACTGGACAACCCTGCAGAATAAGAGGTATAGATTAATTGCAGTTAAAAGGAGATAGATCAAATTACTTTAAGTTGTAGAC
>NW_015549560.1:383489-409231 GCF_001515605.1 Sinocyclocheilus anshuiensis | reverse complement strand
CCCCCGCCCCCCACTTGAGTGCAACAACCCCCCACTGGATTTATTCAGCTCTGTGATTTAATTGATTTCATTTTGCGAATGTACTTTTGAGTATATTGTTGTAGTGTGCAGTATATTTATACATATGGTGAAACATGGTTAGTCAGGGTTTGACTTCCTCTTTGAGTTGTACCTGTTTGTTGACCTGAATTTCTCTCTGTTGGAGACAACACAATAGGAAGCCTATTCGCAGCAACTGACCCCTACAGCACGTCCTGCCATAATGGAAAGTGTCCGCTTCCAGCAGATGCTTTTTACCTGACCTCAGCTCTTGAGCTCATGAGGCTGATGATGTAGAAAAGACATGATGCATGCAGGTAGGACGCCATCGAATGGGAAATGGAAAGTGACGGAAGATTTCATGGATTTTAACTCTACATCATGTTTCAATAGAAAACACATCCTGCCCCCCCCCAAATTGTGCACTCGTTTTTATGGTGAATAATGTAATACTTAAACATTAGTCTGCAAGAAAAATGTAGTTATCCATGATTGAGTATGGAAGATTGGGGGATGCATTTCCTCTGTCATACACTGAGTGGCAGAAGATCTGTAGTAAATTTTTTCCTCTTGTGGTTGGTCTTTCACTCCAAGGCCATTTCCCCTAATGCATCTCAGCTGCCTTAACTGCCATTGTAACATATACCAAGGACTCAAAATCAACTGCCATAGCACTGGAACTGTTTTTCATAAGGCATGAAGATCTGCTGTGAGTCAAAGTATGATGTCTCTTCTATTGTGATTAGTATTTCCTTACCACGGCGTGCCACACAAGCAAGGGAACTTCAGTTAATCAGAGCATTTTTAACAGAAATACTTTTTCGTATATTAGTCACAATGTCACTGTGTTAAAACTGATTAGTTGTGAGCAAGATTGATTAGGCAGAGTGGCATCATCTAGTTAGCTAAAGTTAGGCCATTAAAAACATCTCATAATAATAATTTTGAGGGAAAAAAAAATTGAGAGCACCAGTGTTTGTTTTTGTTTTATTTGAGAGGTGTCCAACTCTGCATGCACCATGACCTACGCTACCATTACTCATCTTGAAAAGCTTAAATATACACACCTTTATAAACTAGACACAACTTAAAAAAAAAATTCTCTCTCTCCCTCTCTCTCTCTCTCTCTCTATATATGAGTTATGAACCTCCTCCTTGCTTTTCTCCAGACATCTAGACAGCTTTCACATTTGACATTACTGAAAAGGAATTTGTTATCCAGGGATTCTGCGCTCCTTCAACGGCTGCGTACGGCACTGCTGGTTTTCCAAGCAGATGAATCAGAGCTAGGTTTCGGGCCAGAAGTGAATGTGTGTGTTGGACTAGGCAACACATTTCTGAAGACCACACAGGTTTCCAGCCTGACATCCAACTCTCTCTGCTGCCCTCCATCTTTGTCTTGACATGTCTCCATGGAAATGAGGTCACAAGTTCAACAGCAGCACGGGGATGGACAAGACAGAAGCCCGGGCAACCTGCGAAATACCCACCGCCGAAGACAGAAAGACAATCTATGCCTCTGTTATCTTTGAAAGCAGCAGTAAAATAGATTAACTAAGCATACTGTTATCAGGATAAATAGTAAGCTGCTAGGTTTAAAATTAAAATCCGGTAACACTTTCTATGAAGCCTGAATTTAATACTGTATTATAAGAGTATTCTCTTATAATAGATATTGATAACACTTTCTATGATGTCTGTATTTATAGTGCATTATAATACATACATAATGCTCTATAAAAGAAAAATAAGTTGTAGTATCATCCCATGAATAATTATAACAACATTTGCATATTTGTGGACAGTGAACAGTACATATTTGTGGACAAATTATATACACTTCAGTCACACCAAATTGTATTTTCCATAGCTATAATATATTCAGATCTTGACATTAAGGGAAACGGGAAACATTCAGATATAAACCACAAATAGGCATGCTTTATGATGTATTACTGTTACGATTATTCATGACATGATATATATTATTGTTGAAATGATACATACAGTCCAATAATCTTTGTTTTTCAAATTACAAATTTGAAAAAAAAATATTTTTACAGTGTAAAAATACCCCTGTAATCCACGACATGCTTTTTATTATTATTATTATTATTGTTAGACAGATATGTCTGGAGTTCTTAGTGCTCACTAATGTTTTATACAAAATTTCTCTGCAGCAAATTTGTTTAACATGTCCTTGTGGATATATATGTCAGCGACAGGGGAGTGTGTGCAATGACCTCTGACCTCACACTCCCTAAAGAACCACTGCACAACTCCCTGCTCCCTTGTATCCTCACACAAATAAACAAGTCATTTCTTTATCCACTGAACACCCACGAGAAGAAGCGGAAGAGTACACAGAAGGAGATGAGAGAGTAGGAAGATGTAGACTCTGGTGATCTCATCTGAAGTGCTGAGGTTTTACCATTATATAAATGAATTCCCACCATGTTGTGGCACAAATGACCTCACCAGCCATACAGCTGCAGTAAACTAAACTATCAGGAATGTGCAGTAAGAAAAACAGAGCATGCGGTGAGGAGCACCGCAACGGGACCGGGAACTGCCTGCCAGGGGTGCGTTAATGCCGCACTGTTAAACCATTGTCCTCTCAACATGTGCGAGCATGTGTTTGACATAGCAGTAGCCAAGATGCCCCCTCTTACCCAAGAACATCCCAAGCAGCAATGGAAGAACGATTCCCTCTGCTGTGAAAAGGGACTTCCATATGCACTTGGACTTCCAGTGGCCCTCTAACCCAGAACAGATGTCCACAGTAAATGGCACTGATCCGCAGAGACCCCTTCAGTGTGCAGCCGGGGCCAGATTCTAGACGGTATGCTGGGGAGAGCCGGGCCAGTCAGCACCTGATCAAACTGCAAGGTTTACAATAAGGAGGTGTAAAAGCATCTCCCTCTGCACTCCTGGACCAGAGGCCTTTCAGAAACAGCAATATTTTAGAGTCTAATTGGGTAGAGCAACAGACTTCGGGCTCCCAAGAGACCACTGTGTGAGCTGTTACAACCCACCTCCTGTTACAAGCTCGGCTGACACGCATAATGACCTATCAGCTGTCTCTTACAATCTCTCTGGGGAAATAAAAACGTACCCTCCACTCTAATATATCATGTAATGTCTTTATTTCTCTTTCCCCTTTGGTTCCATTTATGCAGTTAGTATTTGAAATGTAACAACCTGACAGCCTGTCATTTGTTGGGGAAGTGGGTTACACATATTTGGATAGTCCACTTCAGACATTCTACTAACTATATGTGAAAAGGGACTTCCATATGCACTTGGACTTCCAGTGGCCCTCTAACCCAGAACAGATGTCCACAGTAAATGGCACTGATCCGCAGAGACCCCTTCAGTGTGCAGCCGGGGCCAGATTCTAGACGGTATGCTGGGGAGAGCCGGGCCAGTCAGCACCTGATCAAACTGCAAGGTTTACAATAAGGAGGTGTAAAAGCATCTCCCTCTGCACTCCTGGACCAGAGGCCTTTCAGAAACAGCAATATTTTAGAGTCTAATTGGGTAGAGCAACAGACTTCGGGCTCCCAAGAGACCACTGTGTGAGCTGTTACAACCCACCTCCTGTTACAAGCTCGGCTGACACGCATAATGACCTATCAGCTGTCTCTTACAATCTCTCTGGGGAAATAAAAACGTACCCTCCACTCTAATATATCATGTAATGTCTTTATTTCTCTTTCCCCTTTGGTTCCATTTATGCAGTTAGTATTTGAAATGTAACAACCTGACAGCCTGTCATTTGTTGGGGAAGTGGGTTACACATATTTGGATAGTCCACTTCAGACATTCTACTAACTATAAGTAACTTTGCAACTACATGTCAACTAACTCTCATTAGAGTATTACGGTTAGGGTTAGTAGAATAAGTTGACATGTAGTTGCAAAGTTACTTGAATGTATGTTGGGGGACCATCAAAATAAAGTGTTAGCAGATATTAGTAGATATATCTTTGGGTGTAAAGCAATACACAATAAAGCACTATATAAATGACTCATTCATTCATTCATTCATCCATTAAGCAGACATTCTAATGACTGCTAGTTGACCTGTATTTGCAAACTTACTTATAGTATTTCAAATGTCTAAAGTGGACTCCAAATAAAGAGTTACCGGGCAGTGAGATGCCATACTGGTTAGCGTAATGCAAAGTCTATGTACATTATTATATATCTCAACGTTAGCATCAAATGTCAATAGAATTTTTTGTTCATGCAAAATAAGGAATTTGGTGACCAGCCTTTATCAAAACAAAAGACAAAAAATGAAGATAAACACATTTTCAGGGGTCTGTCATCTCATGAACAAGCTGATTGTCATCATTAATGGTGCATTAACAAAAGACACAAACTGAGCAAACTAACGACAATCAGGCATGCGTTTTTGTTTAAAGGGTGGTCTCCTTAGATCAGCCAATGAAGCGAGGTAAAGACTTGTTCACATGCTATTAAACAATATCTAGGTCAGATAAGATTGGTAATCTGCTCAGTATGTACAAAGTTTATTTTACAGAGAAAGCTATTACAACCTAAGCTAATATTTACAAAGAAACCATAGCCAAATAACCAGTCTTTTTCCCAGAACTGCAGGCAAATCAGTTTAAGGTCTTACAAGAACATCGTTTAAACAAGCCATTCGTGATAAGTCTCAGTGTGAATGAAAGAAAAGTCTATCAATTTCACTGTCATTAAATTCTTCCCAGATCATTCATATTTCCCTCGCGATATTTCCAGATTCCCTCAATGAACGCCTTGGTGGTCCCGCTGTTGGTCACTATTAAAATTACATTATTTTTCTTCCCCTTGACCCCTGGCGATGTCTACAACATGCTGATGCCCTCTCCTGGAAACGGCAGCTGTGTGTAGTTAGTGAACAGGAAGCAGCTGTCAGAAGCGGCTGCTGTGTGCGTGGTACTTGGGCCATTCCTGGGACAGTCCTCTGCAGGTTTTGCTGTGTTTGTTTGCAGAACATGTGTGATTTGGGCTTGGCCACTCTGCTGGCAATGGACTGGAGGAATACTTGTGTGCACGCAGCACATGCTCTCAGTGTGGCAGGACAGGACAGGAGGAACCAGCAGGAAACCTGCCCATGTTGATCAGACTCCCAACATTTTTGCAAGTCCTACGCACTTTTCAGTTAATGCAATTCATTCCTACTTTATCATATTTAATACACAAATTTCTGAGGCCTCTAAATGATCAACATGATCAAAAGTTTGCTTAAAAAACCTGTTGAACACAATCTACTACATGCCTTCTGTCATCTGATTGATAGTTTAGACTTTTTTTTAGCAAGCAAAAGGCCTTTTTGTATAATTGTACAGATGTCCACCTTCAGCTTGTGGTTCATGTGTCTTTTGGCTATGAAATCTTTCGTGACTTTAATATTATTAGTAATATTTCAACACTTACTGAAATAACTTAGGGTTACTTGATTATCCAGACAGAATTTTTAAGAAAAATCATGTTGAAATGTAAGTATCAAATACGATCATGAGGCTTTGGAGGAACATTTATTTGTTCATCTCTGAATCATCAGTGGATTGCATTGATTATATGTTTTGAAACTGGAGAGATTTGATCATAAAAGCAAGCATTTAAATATTATCTCACTAAGACATATTATTGTGAGATATAGAGTAACAACTATATCATTTTAAGTAGTCAAGTCAAGTCAAGTCACCTTTATTTATATAGCGCTTGATGGATTGTAGTGTGGTAGAAGACTAGTTAGGTACGCAGGAGCTAACCCATTAAGGGCCTTATAGGCAAGTAATAATATTTTGTAACTGATACGGTAGTCTACTGTATTAATATAAAGTCATAAAAGTCTGATGTATCAAATATGACACACAACAAAAAACACATGCAAACTTTATTTATTTTGTCAGAGTGTCCTGACATAGCAAAATTGAACCCTTTGTAAATCAGGCATTATTTTTGGTGCAGACATTCATTTTGTGCTGCCTGTGGCACAGAAATTATAGGATGCACTTCCATGCCTTTTAATGTTAACCCAGATATACATAATGCAAAATGTAATTATGTAGATGAACTTTATGTAATTGAATTTAGGGTTTCACTTTATTTTGATGGTCCCTTTAACACATTCTGTTGACTATATAAGTAGCGTTGCACCTACATGTCTACTAACTCTCATTAGAGTATTAGTAGACTGGTAGGGTTAGGGTTAGATTAAGTTGACATGTACTTGCAAAGTTACTTATAGCCAGTAGAATGTCTGTTGGGAGACCATGACAATAAAGAGTTAGCAGATATTAAGCAAACAGTCTACTAATACTCTGACGAGAGTTAGTAGACATGTAGGTGTAGTGTTACTTATTGTAAACAGAATGTTCAAAAGGGACCATCAAAATAAAGTGTTACCAAATTGAGATATATTTTATACATTAAATGCATTTTAATTTCAAAAACGTTTACACCACAGTACTTAGATATGTGAGAAAGTGCATAGCAGAAGGTAGTAACTGTCTTTTTAAGCTTTTCTTTGAGGGTAAATGGTCATACAAGACAGCCTATAATTGAGAGACTACATTGAGTAAAGAGCACATCTACCAGAATGAATTCATTTGGTTTTCATTTGGGCCAAACTCCCAGCAACCCTTTGCTCCAGTGGATCACTTGACTCGTTACTCGCTATGGAGAATGTCTAATGAGGGGCGAAAATCAAACCTTAAGGTAACCGGACACTATACTGTACACTGTAAAGACTTGTCAACTACCCAACCCATGAAGAGCTTCATTGCCTGATCAAAAGATGGTCGAGACTCTTTAAAATTCCTCTTCTACAGTTAAATTTAATGCAGACTCATTAGTGGAAATACAAGAGATTAATGTGCAATTAAATGTGATCCATTTGTAAAATGACCAATGTTTTTTACGCTCACTTAAAAAAAAAAACACAGTTGGTTGAAAGACAAATAGATATTGTTTTTATTTTATCAATTTGAATTTACACAAATTTAAAACCCTTTTACATCAATTTGATGAAAATCTAAATTTGCTTAAAATACTTTGGCGAAAGCAGAGGCTTGTGATAATTTCAAGAGATTAAAAAAGCTGTTTGGCACAACATCAGATCGGAATCATTTACATTTTTTTTGTCCATTTTTCACTGTCATCCATATCATTACATTACCAAGTAGGCAGGAGGATTTGTTTAGGAGAATGAAGCAACCTCATCTCATTATGGGACTAATTTTAGTTTCAGGAAAAGATGTTTAGGAATTTTTGGCTCAGAACCCATTTGCAGAAGTGCCTGTTCCTTTTTCCCAGTTGTGAAATAGGAGTCATTTTGATTCTTTGTGAACTCAAAAGAAACAATTTACAGCATATGCACAGAAACTTCAAAAGTGCCTTATCAGAACAGGCATCAAACATGAGTGATTCCACATGAAATAGCAAACTTAGTGTTTACAGTAATTAGGGAAATAATTATTGCATTTGTATTGTACAAATAAATGAAACCATACTTTATTCGCAACTCAAATGCACAAGCCATTCACGAATAAGACATTTTGAACAATTTTTATTTTGAAATATTTTGTTGTTTTAATGTCATCTCAGGGCATACAGACCTCTCTCAGATGCACAAAATTATGCTTTTAAGTTGTGTTATCCCACCATATTCACATTTATAAATTTATATCTACATATAGAGAATTTTTTTTTTTAAAGTACAAAATGTCTTTAAAATGTCAAAAAGCAACAATTAGTTTTAAACTGTAGGCTACTAATAACACAATTTGTCCTTATTGTGAGAATAAAACAGAAGAAAATTCCATATTGAGAGGTGATAATGAAAGAGTCTGTATTGTGGCTGAATATTTAATGGTCGATTAAAGATTTTTCACAGTTGAGAGAAAAGAGAAGGACACATGCATGCAAGGACACACAGGAGGCATCTGAAGCGACAGTGGATGGGCACTCTCACTTTGGTCACCATTCTGTTGGCTCCACCATTCGAGGACATTAGGACATTCGAGAACATTTCGTACACTACCGTTCAAAAGTATTTTTGAAAGAAATGAATTATTTTAATTAATTGTTTATTTTATTCATTATTTATTTTATTGAGCAAGGATGCATTAAATTGAAGATTTTTTTCCACAGTTTCACAAATATATAAAGCAGTTATTTTATAAAAACGTTTCACAGCTATTTTAAACTATAATAATATTTCTCAATAGTACTGTTTTTACTGTATTTTCAATTAAATAAATGCAGCCTTTGTGAACATGAGCCACTTGAAAAAGGATTTTTTTTTTATGTATGCACTCAATGTATGTGCTCATATATTTTATATGAAATAAATACTGTAATTTCTGTAAGTGAAAAATGTAGCTTAAATTTAATTTTATGTAATATGCTTTAGTTGATTATTTTATCTCTTTTTTTATTTATTTAGTATGTGTTATTTAACTTTTAACTTTTAACATTTAACATTTAAAAATTAAATCCCATTTTCTCATTATCTAATTGTGCTCCTGATAGGTAATTACATTACATGATGTTGCTCCTGATCTGGAAACACAAAGCAGTGGGCCTGGGAAATACTCCAGGAGGTCTGTAATTTGCTCCCAATGCAGACGTATGTAAATACACTCTTGACCTCATCAGTCAGTTCACTGGAAGGGTGAGGGAGGACTGTTTGTTGTTCAGTTATAACGCCAATGCGCAGCACACATTACACACACTGTACATAATAATCTGTTCCCCACGAGCCAACCAGATCACCCAGTCCTGCAGCGTTGAGTCTAGCAGCAGTCATTAAATTGTTTCCCCAGGTCACTCAAATCAGCGTTGTTCAAGCTAAAAGAGAATGAGGGAGAAGGAGGGAGGGGGGATTGGAGGCATCTGTCTTGCCCTGATTGATAATATTTATTTTTCTGTTTGGCTAGTCCACAAAGACTCAAAAGCACTTCCTTCATCATTCTCTCATCTTGCCAGTGTTGTGATATTCCAGAGCTTTGTGCTGTATATGGTTAGTCTTTCACTGTCTGTCTGTATAAGTGAGCATATGTGTGTGTGTTTGGGTGTGATTGTTGGCTATTGAGCAGATAGCATTTCCTTAGTAATACGGGCAAGTGTGACATCATGGTATATTTGACAACGTGCTGTAGAACCACATCCAAAATCACATGCCTCTCTAGTACCCAGAACAACATGGGTTGGTAAACATTTGGATTGTGCTGTCTGAGTAACTTTATCGTTGTCTTCCTCAACGTGTCATTAACCCTCATAAATGCATTCAGGTCACTTTTGACATGGAAGAGATACATAAAAAATATCATGCTTAGATTTTAGTAAGGGAACGAAGCTTTGCAAATGCTTTAAGTAATGATAAATTAGGTACTAATATGCATATGCAACAGAATACATTAACTGGAGTGTTATGAGAGGCTATATTACAGAATTTTTAGACAACAGTTCTGAATGTTTCCTCTAAGCATTTATTATGTTTGAGTTAGTGGGTCTATGGCTGAGCTGATGTTGGTCTGTGGTGCTGGCCTGACTGCATGAAGCTGTACTGGGCTGAGCCGATCCAGTGGTCAGCTAAAAGCCTCATAAATCTACTGCCTGTTGAACAGCATGGTGACTTATGGCAGCTCAGGGAAATGGCCTCACTGGAAGGAAATGGCATGTAAAAATATTCCAAGATGTCTTATGGAAAAGCTTTACATCTATAGCAGCAGTGAGCAAAGTTTGTTGTTTTAAGAAGCTATCCTTTAAATGGAAGTTTAAATGATGGTCTGAAAGAGAGAGGAATACTAGATATAGAACTTTGGTTACCTGGAAAGGAGTTCTTGTAATTTCGAAATGAAGTAGGGAGGTTATTATAATTGTTTTACTGAGATAGCCTAAAATGAATATGAAGAAATAAATAATTTGATATATCAAAAATACAATGAAATAAAGTTGGTGTAGAAGCAGTTTTCACTCAGAAATTTAATTCAGAATGGTGATGGTGAACCAAACAGTGAAGGAGACATGAGGAAGAGGAGCATACACGACTAGCAAAACCGGTAAATATGGAGGTATGGTCACATTAGCTGATGGTGATAGCTTTTTGTCAGAGATGATGATGGAGAGCACTGGACTAGCACAGGGGACTCGCTGAAGAGACACACAAGGGATTGCTGGAGTAATCACAGGACAATATTCGTCTATCATTGAGGTGAGGATAGCAGATAAGGAGTCTGTAGTCCTATTCGAGGCCAGACCCTGAATGGTTAGTGTTTTATGCTTTTACGTGCATGTTGATTGGAGTGCTGATGAAGAACAGTTGACAGTGATTAAAAGTCAGGGGAGAGTGAACGTTGAGCGCACGTGACTATGGAGCCTGGTGAATCTTTGACAGTACTCTGTCCACTCCTGAGGGCTGAGGTCCCTGAGGCACTAGATGACTGGGATGTTCCTCATGGAAGGTGGTGAGTAGGGCCGGATTAGGGATATCTTCTCCTTCTCAATAAATGAGGTACTTGCGACGATCACTGCAATGGAGTGATGTCTCTCAAAGGGAGTTCTGGGTATATTTGGCCAAAGTGAGGAATCGGTTCCAGGAGTACTGATGGCCATGGCAGAAAGATTCTGCAGAATTATCCAATACGGAAGCCACTTGCTGAATGGTATGGCGAGGAACCTTGGACATGGTGCTATCTTGACACGCTAGGAAGAACCTTCTGACATCCTTTGCCATTTTGCGGCCACTGTAAGCGATCTTGAAGGAGCAAGAGAGACTGATCGGTTCCTGGGTGGCTAGTGCCCACTGAAGAGTGGTCCGTTGTGACTAGGGTACATAGGTGCGATTGGTGGGACAACTCGGTGCAGCAGGCTCGGTTGTTGTAGGCTTGACGATCGTATCTTCCAGGGATCACTGGATAGAACTGACTTACTTTGGGAGGCAGAATGGGTTTATGACCATCAGTAGTTTCTTCAGAAGCATACAGACGGGACAGGGCATCAGCTTTGATATTTCTGATCCCTGGATGATAGGAAATCGTGAACTCAAACCTGGTAAAAAAGGAAGACTTATCTTGCTTTGCTGGACATTGAGTCGTTTGGCATTGCAGAAGTACTCTGAGTTACAGTAATCAGTGAGCACAAAAAGGGGTGACAATGTCTCCATTCTTCAATGGCGACTTTTATGGTGAGGAGTTCACGATTGCCTACAACATAGTTTTGCTCCACCGGGGAGAGTCTCTTGGAGAAGGCGGTGCATGGATCAAGACGCTGCTGTGAAAGCACTGCTCTGACTCCAGAAGTAGAGGCATCTACTTCAAAAATGAAGGCCTTTTCACGATCAGGGTGTACCAGGAGGGGAGCGGATGTGAAAGCTTCTTTGGGGGAGCTGGAATGCTTGGGTGGCTTCAGGAGTCCAGGCCAGAGACTTGGGCCTGCCTTGCAGAAGGGATGTGAGAGGTGCATTGATTGAGCTATAATTCCAGATGAAATGGTGATAGAAATTTGGGCATTGGGCCTGTTTTAGGTTTCTCCTTATTTTTATATTTTAGACATCCATCAATTATGGTCATGCAAAAGATTTGCTATGCTGGTGGAAACAACACAAGACCATGCTACCGTGACTGTCAAGACCGGCTCGGATGGCGTTTAGTGTCCCAGCCAGCAGCAGCAGGAAGCGTGCCTTCATCGCAGCTGGAAGAGTTATTGAAAAAAAGGAGGACTGGATTAAAACTAGGGCTGCCCCCAACCAGAGAATAATTTCTTAAATTCTAAACCATAATGAGCCTTTAATATTTAGGCTAGTCTATTCCGTGCTCAAGCACATGCAATGGGCTAAAGCTAGCCGCAAAGCCCCGGCAACTGTAATTACCATATGAATGTGTCTGGGGGAAATAGTAAGGAGATATTTGAATTATTTATTAATAAACTAGTGTTTTCTGAATCAGTGTAGCAAAGATGACCATCTCCTCATTGGATGTGCCTTTAGAGAGAATTGCATCTTTACGGATTACATAATGAAAAAGTTTTTGTTTTCAATTTGAATTATTTCGTTTTAAAGTAGTAAATTAAAACTTTCTATTGATATATTTATCATGTCTGTGATGCACGTATTCGCTCAGTTTCGGTTAATTTTTGTGAAGCGCTCCTGTTCAAGACCGAGACGGCAGAAAAGCGCATCCTGCTTGTTTTCTGTATTTTACAAAAGCACAATGTTTTGTAGATATTGTGAGTGCACACAAATAAAAGAAGACCATTTACAGTTCCGAATGATGTATTACTCTTATCTTTATGAGCAAACATGACAGTGTTAAGTTGTTTCTACTGTTATTAAGAAAACAATGCAAGTGATTGCACTTTGTCCTGCAAAGTGCGCTTTAGCTCTCTCCGCACAAACCATTGGATATGCGCCTAATAGTGCACATTTTTAGGTCAAACATTTAAACAAATGTTGTGATATGCTTGAAGTGATTTTATTTTTGGCAAGTCGTGATGATTTGAGAAGGCCAAATTGATCAAATATATAATCAACTCACTGTCTGCCACTGGCTGCTTGGTCGTAACTTTATAAAAAAGCAAAAACTTGAATTTAACAAACAAATGTTATAAATGTTCCAAACGTATTTTTAAATTAAATTATTAAAGAAACAAAAAGAAATATAACAAATTTACAATTAAAAACAAAACTGAACTATTTTAATGGCTGCAACAGCAGCTGTGCAATGGGGAAGAGAGAGAGAGAAAAAAGACAGGCTCCAGTCGGACTCGGGCCGATAATTCTGATAAGTTGTTGGACAAGGGCCGGGCTAGGGCCTAGATCTGAGGCCCATGCAGGGCTCTACTCCACACAGTTGTTCCAAAGTGGCAGGGATGAGGGGAAGTGGGTAGAAATACTTGACTGTGGTGTTGTTTACTGCCCAGTAATCAATGCATGGTCACAAGCATCTGCATCCTTCTTTACCATGATAAAGAAGCTTGAAGCAGCAGGGAAAGTTAAAGGGGCGGATGTTGTCTACATACTGCCCCATGGCCTTCTGTTCTGGGATGGAGAATGGATAGGTTTTTATTTTTGTTTGTTTTTTCCACAGGGCACTAGTTCAATCAGAATAAAGTTGATGGCACAGTCCCATGGTCTGTGTGGTGGTAGTTGTGAGGCTCTTTTCAGACAGAAGATGTCCCGATAGTGGGAGTAGCACGATGGGATGTCCACAGATCTCTGTTTCAAAGGGCTTTTGATGGAGGTAGAATTCCCAGAGATGGTTGTGTGATGGTTGGGATGAACAGGTTTTGGCAGTCCTGAGAAATAGTCAGGGAAGCACTAGCTACCCCACTTCAGGACGTCTCCATAGGACCAGGAGATGAAGGGGTTGTGCGGCACCCTAGGATGAAAGTGAAAATGACGTGACGTGGCCAAGTATGGTAACCCATACTCAGAATTTGTGCTCTGCATTTAACCCATCCATGTACACACACACTGCAGTGAGTAGTGAACTGTCATAGCGGCGTGTCCATCCATCCTCCATGCCCCTTGGTGGACTATGTTACTTGTCCCAATGTTAATGTTTGTCCTTTGTCCACAAATGTTACTCTTATTGCCCTCCGTGACACTGCCAGCAATTTAATTTCCAGGGAACTTTGCCATTGCCTCAAGAAAGGACACACAAGCAACCATTAACAGTGGGCAGCCATTTGCTGTGGCGAGGAGCAGTTGAGGGTTCAGTGCCTTGCTCAAGGGCACCTCAGTCATGGGTATTGAAGGTAGAAGAGGGCACTGTACATTCACTCCCACCTGTACATTCACTGCTGCCCGTACTGAGACTCGAACTCATATCCTTTGAGGTTACAAGTTAGACTCTCTAACCATTAGACCACAATTGTCCACACGACTGATTACGCTGGCAATTGAGCTCTCCATAACCAGAAGTTAATGTTCTTTATATGGAAACAGCCTACTTGCAATTGGATGGGTCCTTCACAGTAGTTTAACTTTAACTTTAACTTTTTAACTTTAACTTTAACAGTAGAGTGTCTTTGCAAACACAGTGGATTTGGTAGGAGGTTTCGTTGGCCCTTTTCTTGAGCTTGAGGTAATGGCAGATCTCCCGTGAAAAGGAATTGCTGGCTGGCCAGTGTCACGGAGGACAACTGAAACAGACATGCTGGAGCTAGTAAGAGTAGCATTTGTGGACAAAGGACAAACACTAATACTGGGGCAAGTAACATAGTCCACCAAGGAGCGTGGATGACTGATGGGACACACTGCTATGATGTGTCCCCCGGGAACCACAGTATAGACAGAGATGCTGGACCAGCCATCTATATTGCTTGGCTGGTGTGAGGCAAGTGTTGTCCAGCTTCATGGCTTCACTACCTGGCTCTACAGTACCGGTGTAAATTGGCTGGTTAGATGTTTGGGAGGACTGCAATGAAGAAGTGTCCTCATGGCATCCCTTCATGTGATGAGAAACTCAAAAGGATAATTGAATGAAACTCTCAAGCCCCATGGAGCCATTGTATGACAGATGCAGCAGTGCTGGTTTCAGTCCCTGGCAGCAACGCTTGTTTGTTCCACCTACTGGAGGCCATTAGAGTACAGAACTTCAAGGTGTTATCAGTTATTGAACTCTTTCCTAGGCTTAAATCATAAAAGTTTATCACTTACTGACAAGTCACCAAAGGGGCATCCAAACACTTCACGGAAATGGGCCACAAAGCTGTCGAGTGACTGAATAACATGGATATTATTTTTCAGTTTGGAGAGTGTTATGGTCAGAGCCATAACACAAAGAGGGACAATACAAAAAGGCTCGATTCATTAGTGGAATTTATTCAAAGCAAAAACATAACATAAAGTGGAGAGGAAAATAGTCGGAAAACAAAACAAAGGAGAACGGAACTGGACCGCCACCCCAATGTGGCAACCAGAGTTCATATAGCCACACTTGAATGGTCCACAGGTGTAGGAGATCTGCTCATAAGATGACACAAACAGAGAAAACAAAACACTTCCGACCCCAGACAAATCATTACAAAAAAAATACAAAAAATTACGAATTAAACTACACACGTAACAGAGAGTTTGAGAATTTGCTTCCCCTGAACCTGCCTGATTCTGTTCATTTGTCTGACTCACTGGTCCTGCCCAGCCTCCCTCTCACGCCTCCTCTCCAATCTGCCTTAAGACACTTTTTATTTTTGTTTAGATTTTGTGCATTTTCTCAGTCTCCTCAGCCCTTAGCCACTCCTGCAGTCCAACCATCTCTGTCCCCCATCAGTCGCTCTTTTTCTGGCTCCATCTCTGGCCTCGGATGACTCCACTCTACCTCATCCCACCATCCAGACTCCTGTACCTGTGTTCTTCTCACCCTCGATTCCGGCGTGGACCATCGGCCATTCGGCCTCACACGGCTCCCTCGGTCAGTCCGCTCCACCTGGGTCGGACTTTACCACGCCTCCACTGCAGACTTGCTTGTCATCTCCTCCACCTGCACCTCACTGGATTTTGTTTGTTGTCCTCCTCCCGGTGGTCCGTCCTCCTCCTCAGCCTTCTCCTGATTATTCTGCCTGCTTGTGCCATCCCTTCACCTACTCCTATTTGCCATCCCTTCGCCACATCCGGTTCATTCTTCCATCTGTTGGTGTCTTCCGGGAGGGGGCGTACTGTCACCGTTTCATTTCAATTTGGACTTTGTTTTCTGTTTGCACAGTTTCCACTGTAGAGTTGGTTGTTATGGTTTATGAATATTTGCCATTCAGTTCTGGTGTTTGTGTTAATTATTCTTGTTTGCTCGTGTGTTTAAGTTGCAGTTTCTGTTCTTTGTTGTTGGGTCTCGTCTATATTGGATGTGTTGTTGCTGTTCTCTTATGTAAATTATTTGCCTGTAGATTTATTAAAGACTACCTTCTGCTGTCATCTTTGTGTTCTACAACACCGATCCGTGACATCTTCCTGTTGAGGCTTTTTTTTATAGTTCATAAAGTATAGTGATTAGACGAAATGCATAATTAGCTGAGTTTGGCAAAACTTTTAACAAAACTTAAATCCAGAAAATCTGGACAGGTGTTTATTTTTTTCCTCACAAATTCACTAGGTCATCAGCACAAAAGAATCCAACACAAGTTGGACAATACTGGTATACTGGTACAGTACATGAAAAGGCAACTCAAATAGCGTTAATGTGATTCAGCATTACATGTTTAATGCATACAATTAAATTTGATGCAGCATAGAAATTATTTGAAAGCCCAAGAAAATTGTTGATATTACTGGCAATAAAACAGCATCAAACAGGAAAAATTCTCTATCACCAATAGAAATTGAGGAAAAACAAGAGCATCTTGTAGTTAGTGGAGCATAATGTGTCACATAAATCCAGACCATCATTCAATCAAATAATGCTCCTGTTTTTATGATTAACCAGCTAATGTGGTATGATGGATGTGTCTCCCATTTTCAAGGCTTTTTTTCACCAGGAGAAGAATTCTGAGTTGGCAGATGCCTAATTCATAAATAGGTGCTGGTAGCTGTTTGGCTGCTCACAAATGGGTAAAATGTGGGTGGCTTTTGGAACCTCTTCTCATCTCGAACACAAAAAAGCTTTAAACAAAACCTCATGTGGCTACATTTTGGATTTCTTTTCATTTTGAAAGTGCAGGTCTCATTTTTTTTTTCTTTTTCAAATCCTTTCTCAGTATTTTTTCCACTGTATTTATCATAAACGCCTGTAGGATCACTTGGCTTATGCGCACAGTCAACTTTGAATGTGTCACGGTTCGCAGGTCTGTGGATTCCTCCTTTGTTTTGTGTGTGTCTGTGTGCGTGTGTTGCTGTCATCTGCGTTGCTGGGCAACTCATGATCGCTGATTAGCGATCACGGTCAGCTGGTGTTGATCAGCTGCACCCTTTATATTGAGTTGTTTGTTGCTCATTCCCTGTCGGATCGTTGTTTGCTCACTCTCGTTCTCTGTTCAGTGTTCTCCTGTCTCCTGTTTGCTGCACTCGAATCAGTGCGTTGTTGGATGCTTCCTGTGGAGTGACCGTCGGACTATTGTGGAACCACCTGCTACTGTGAGGATCTCTTGCTTTCTCTGTGGAAGCCGTTGTTCCTGAGACTGTCGTCCAGTTCGGTCATCTGCCCATTGTAGTCCCTGCGCTGCAGAGGAATTCTGCACCCTCACATTCCTGTCATTTTTTTATGCTGTGACCGGGTTGGTTTTCAGAAAATAAACCTTTGAACACTTGCAACTGAATCTCTTGTCTTTTCCTGAATTATCCTGACATAACGATCCGACCTGGATGGATTCAGCAAGTGGATTTGAATGGAGAGAGTTTCTTACCAGTAACAATACTCGTTTGGATCAACAGGAGGAACAAATCATGGCAACGGGTCGTGCGGTGCAAGCCTTGGTGGCGCAGGTGTCCGAGGTAACTGCCCAGCTCCGGCAACTCAAGACGGATACAGCCGGAGCACCCACTGTGTCAGTACCACCGCCGGTTCCCCGTCCATCTGAGCGAGTGGATCATCATGGCAAGCCTCGTCTACCCCCACCGACCTCCTATTCCGGTGAGCCACAGCAATGTTGAGCGTTTATGACTAAATGCTCTTTGTTTTTCACACTTCAACCCACGCACGCGTCAGTTTTCATTTCCTTTGGCAGACTCTTCTCATGTTACGGTCAGTTCCGTTCTCGATCCGGAACCCATGCAGGTGGGCAGAACCCAACTGACCAGGGAGGAGAAGGATCGCTGGAGAAGCAATGGACTATGTCTTTATTGTGGAGCGGCTGGTCATTTTGTTACCAATTGCCCGGTAAAAGCCCAAGCCCGTCAATAGACCAGAGGTTATTGACGGGTGGTGTATCTCTGGAGAAATCCTCTTCTGCTATTCTCCTTCCGCTCAGACTACAGTACTGTCATTGACCATGTTTTTCGCATTCATGGCCTCCCAATGGACGTGGTCTCTGACAGAGGACCCCAGTTTGTTTCCAAATTCTGGAAAGAGTTTTGTCGATTGCTAGGAGCGAGTGTGAGTCTTTCTTCTGGGTTTCATCCCCAGAGCAATGGTCAGACAGAGCGGGCCAACCAAGTTTTGGAACGGGTGTTGCGATGTTTAGTGTCTCAGAATCCGTCCTCCTGGAGCCAGCAGCTCTCATGGGTTGAGTATGCGCATATCTCGTTACCAGTATCGTCCACGGGCCTCTCTCCGTTTGAAGGTAATCTAGGTTACCAGCCACCTATTTTTCAGAACCTGGAAGCCGAAGTCGCGGTCCCCTCCGCTCACGCGTTTGTCGAGAGGTGCCGCCTCACCTGGAGAAGGCCCAGGTCGGCTCTCCTCCGGGTGCAGGCACGCACCAAGGCCCAAGCCGATCGCCACCGGTCTAAGCCTCCCGAATACGTCGTTGGTCAAAAAGTGTGGCTTTCTACTCAGAACATTCCCCTCCGCACCGTTTGTAATAAGCTTGCTCCAAAATGTATTGGCCCATTCACTGTCACTAAGATCCTTAGTCCAGTGGCAGTTCGCCTCAAACTTCCTCCGGTATACAGGAGAATTCATCCGGTGTTTCATGTTTCCAAATTAAAACCTGTTTTTCGTTCACCCATTAACCCGCCTGCCCCTGTTCCCCCCCCCGCCGCGTCTTGTAGAAGGGGAACTTACCTATTCGGTCAAACGGATTCTGGACTCGAGACGGAGGGGCCGCGGTTTTCAGTACTTGGTGGACTGGGAGGGTTACGGTCCAGAGGAGAGAAGTTGGGTTTTTCATCTAAAAATATTCCTCTCCGGTCCGTCAGTAATAAGCTTGCGCCCAAATTTATTGGCCCATTTACTGTAACCAAAATTATTAGTCCGGTGGCAGTCCGCCTCAAACTTTCTCCAGTATACAGGAGAATTCATCCGGTGTTTCATGTTTCCAAATTAAAACCTGTTTTTCGTTCACCCATTATGCCCCTGTTCCCCCCCCCGCCGTGTCTCGTAGAAGGGGAACTTACCTATTCGGTCAAACGGATTCTGGACTCGAGACGGAGGGGGCGCGGTTTTCAGTACTTGGTGGACTGGGAGGGTTACGGTCCAGAGGAGAGAAGTTGGGTTCCTGCTAGAGACATATTGGATCACTCCCTGATCGATGATTACAATCGACAGGTAAGTTTGCATGGGAGCGCCAGGGGGCACTCTTAGGAGGAGGGCTACTGTCAAGGTTCGCAGGTCTGTGGATTCCTCCTTTGTTTTGTGTGTGTCTGTGTGCGTGTGTTGCTGTCACCTGCGTTGCTGGGCAACTCATGATCGCTGATTGGCGATCAGGGTCAGCTGGTGTTGATCAGCTGCACCCTTTATATTGAGTTGTTTGTTGCTCATTCCCTGTCGGATCGTTGTTTGCTCACTCTCGTTCTCTGTTCAGTGTTCTCCTGTCTCCTGTTTGCTGCACTCGAATCAGTGCGTTGTTGGATGCTTCCTGTGGAGTGACCGTCGGACTATTGTGGAACCACCTGCTACTGTGAGGATCTCTTGCTTTCTCTGTAGAGGCCATTGTTCCTGAGACTGTTGTCCGGTTCGGTCATCTGCCCATTGTAGTCCCTGCGCTGCTGAGGAATTCTGCACCCTCACATTCCTGTCATTCTTTTATGCTGTGACCAGTTTGGTTTTCAGAAAATAAACCTTTGAAGACTTGCAACTGAATCTCTTGTCTTTTCCTGAATTATCCTGACAGAATGTTGTAAGCAAAATCAGGCCACTCTGTTTAAAAAATAAATAAATAAATAAACATCATTTGCTGCCTTTCCACACTGTTTTCCACTTTGTTTTTGTAGAGTCGTTTGTAGATATCAAATCATGTTTCTGAATCAAAATTAATGCAAATATTTATTCATAATTCTTTTACATAACATTTTGCTAAGTATATCAGATCTGTCAGGACTATTTGGCTCTTAATGCTGTTGTCCTTTTTTGAAACAGAAACATCTACTGCCAGAAGTGCTTTGGCGCCACACTCCAAATGTTACCTGTAATAGTGGTCTAAGGAGCCAGAAGTACAGTCTGTCCATTAGATGCAGTTTAGATAACACCTTTCCATGAAAACATTTCCAAATTCATTTGGCACCACTCTGTTTAGGCACCAGAGATGACTAACACAGTAGGGTGAATTCAGGTAAAGCCCCTACAATTTCAGCTGTTTATATATAAACCGCATTGTGCTATCTCATTTGATAGATGCCATGGAAATATCGTCCACCATTATAAAACTCTGCCAGCTCCGTAATACTGTTTTACAGTTCATCTCTGTGTGCTCTAACAGTGTGAACTGGAGAAAACGTTGAACTGTGGTGCATCAGAAGCCATCAAGAGACTACCCGCAATGAGGTCACTCTGATAGTCTGCTCACTTTTGCCCTCCTCCACAGAGAAGTGTGAGAACCTGCCACCAGCATTCACGTAAGCTGAGTTCTTGAGAGAGATAGTGGGATAGAGAAGCTAAGGGCTGATATAAATTACCTGCCGATGAAGAAGATAAACCATGTCAAAACACCTCTTTGCTGACTGAGGGTAAGAAAAGATAGTTACCTGGATTTCTATGGGATCTCTTTCGATTAGATCACAATCCGAATGTGGTTGACCTGAATGAGAGTATTTATTTACAAATATTGAATATTTGCCTGATTACCTGGTTAAGATGTCCCACCCACAGGAACAGGTAAAATGTAAACGTGGTGTAAATCGAATACAGACTATGTCTCTGCAGAGGTTTTTGGGATAAGTGGTGATTAATATTACTATTCATGCACATATCCAAATCACACTTACTGATCACATGGGCCTTTAGTCCTGAGACACACTAATGATAAAAGACAAATTTGAATGTCAGTATTCATATTTTAAAAGAGCAATCCTAACTACAAGAGTGATCTTTTTGAACTTGTGCTGTTTAAAGTTAGACTCCCTAAAATGAGATGTGAACAAATAAACACAAATGGTTGTACTATGTCAAATAGTTCTCCAAATCTAAACATAGAGTTTTTTGTTTTTTTTTCCATGGCCAGCGAGTTAACCACATAATGACTATGATAAGAATACTTTATCAGGCCTTAGAAAAGCTTTGAGGATAAGAAGATACAGTCTGTCAGAGCTCACAGAGTGCAACTTCATGTTTAATTGCATAAATCAGCATTATAAAATGCTTTATAAATCACTGTGGCAGTTGGACAAACATGCTGTCACACTTTGAGGGTATTATTCATATACATACAAATTGTTCTGAAATAACATAGACAGATCAATTCAAACAAATGTCAACAAGAACTGAAGAATTTATCATAATCATTAACAACATATTAACTCTGGGTATTTACTGTGCTAAAACACAGTACACATGTTCTGTTTAAAATGGTCTTTAGAAGCATTACTGTGGCAAATGAATACTGATGTTTCCATTTTTCTCCAACTGAAACTGAGCACCTGATGAATTATTTTCTCAAAGTCACATGCATTGCTCCACAGTTCGATTTTGACCATCAGTGTAACATCTTACATGTCCATAAATAATGTAAATATACATTTTTTGTAACACTTTACAACAAGATCCCTTTAGTTAACATTACTTAATGCATTAACTAACATGAACTAACAAAGAGCAATACATTTCGTTTCGTTTCATTTATTTATATAGCATTCCCGACCTAAGCGGTCTCACTGATTTGTGTGGATGCAACAACTCAGTAAGATAAACTGGTGCAAGAATATGTAATGATTTAAAAACGAAGATTAGTATTTTAAATTCCACTCTAAGTTTTATGGGCAGCCACTGCAGAGATAGCAAGACAGGTGAGATGTGCTGAAATTTTCGTGTGCCTGGCAAAAGCCTGGCTGCTGCATTTTGGACCAACTGCAAATGCTCCATGGATGAGAGATAGATCTGTAATAGAGTGAACTGCTATAGCGAGAACTGACAAATGCATAACATTTGTTACAGTATTTATTCATCTTTGTTAAAGTTATTAGAGTAGTTAAAATACAACTGTTTATTGTTAGTTCATGTTAGCTCAGAACTATTAAATAATATTAACAGATACAACTTTTGATTTTAGTAATGTATTAATAAATGTTAAAATTAAAATCTACAAAATCTAAAATCTACACAGACCTGCAGACAGTCGCCTACCTAATGATGTTTTTCATACATCATACCCTTTACCATCATACTGTAAAGCTCAGTTTTAGTCGTCTATTGATGTAAAAATACCATTTATAACAGCTTGAGTTTTCGGGCTTTATGAATACTTGAATTAAAAGTGTCTTAATTCATAAAGATGCAGTTTTTATAAAAGATTATCAGAAAGTTTTTCCATTTGCAGCAAATTATGACCAGCAACTGATATCATACAAATAAATTCAAAAATTTAACATAAATCAGTGTAGCGAGGTAATCTTAACATATGTAGAAGGTCAAATTATTGCATGTTTCCAGAGTCCAAGACCAGTCTTCTTTCATTGTTCCACTGTTGTATTCATTAGATTCCACATTATGAGTCACATTAACAGTTCAGAGAGAGAAAGAGAACACAAAGAGGACAGGTAAAGGAAGGGAGAAATCTTCATTCTTTAACTGTTCCTGATTAGTCTCGCCGGTCAGTCCCTATCTAATGATCATTACCACTGCAGATGAAAGCTGAGTCTGCTCTCAGAATGCCTTCAATTGCTGCAATTAAATAAGTGTGGTTGAATGATAATATATTTTTTCCCCAAATAAAAGCAGACTACAGCATTAAATAATCCTAGAATTAGAAACGATCAAGCCTTGTTTTTGATGTCGCTGTTGCTCAAAATCTCAGGAATACATCTCGGCCAGTAAGGGTGTTTTTGGTCGCCCCAGTAGGCGCCACACCGCCAAGACTCCGACCGGGGCTCAATCCACATACCACCAAAATACTCTTGGCACTTCAAACACACAACCATTGTGCTCTCTGACACTTTTATTCCTAGCATCTAGCCCTTTGGCATATCATTGTTGAGTTTAACAATTTAGTGTACAAACTTATTTTTTATTATGAGTACAAAATGTCCACGCAGAACGTCCTACTGTGAAAATACAATTATTCAATAAAGCTGCATAACAATAACTGCTCTATCTCTATCAGGCTAGTCCCGCATCTGTTTCCAGCGGTGGAGTGATGCACCCCGAGCCGTAAACATCAACTGCTTTGTTGCTAAGGCTATAGATATTTCTTCAGTTGGGAGAAATTACACAAGCAAATAAACAATACAACAATTTCCCTACAGCATGCAGAGTACAACCTATCTCTCCATTTACTCAGACTCTAATTATGACTTGGATGGTGGGCAGCTGCAGGAAATGAGACAGGAGTCAGACTGATGGAGATATTCAGGTCAAACCGCGGCTACTGTAGTCGCAGATTCATATTCACATTCAGATTGATGTATTATTTATGTATTATATGTATATCATGTATAAAACCAAATGGGTCCTACAGCACAAAACTGTCAATAAATGAAGAATTGAAATGTAAAATCTGGAAGCAGCTTTTGACTGGTAACCAATGGTTCTAGGGAGTTTTATCTAGAAATTGATGATCTAGAAATTGCAGAATATTTAATTGCCACTGTGCCCAAAAGTAATATGAAAATTATATGAAATAAAGACAGAAATTAGTTTTTTTGGGTAGCTAGTACTTTAATCCCAGAGTTACTCATTTTTTGAGTACTCATACTCATGAGTTAATCTTTTTTTTTTAATCAAACAAAGTTTTAAGCACACACAACGTCTCTAGGTTACGTACAGTGTTGCCAAGTCCGTGGTTTTCCCGCAGAATTGGGCTACTTTAACACTGTTGCCGTGGGTTGTTTTTCATGTCCGCGGGTTTAAGCGACCCCAATAACGTGATATTTAGCCAATAAAATGCTAATTTTAGCAGAGGAACCCCACCAAAAACGTGTATTTTACCCACCGGAATTCGATTTTTACTGGGGGATCCCCCTCGAAACGTGATTGGGCTAGTTTTGAGTAGCAATTGGGCGGGTTTTGTTGCCAAAACCTGGCAACCCTGGTTACGTATGTCACCCTGGTTTCCCGAGGGAACGAGACGCTGCTTCGAAAACGCTTTGGGAATGCTTCTGTGTGCCCACGCTCTGAATCACATGTGAAATCAATCCAATGGAATGCCGAAACGTCACGGGCAGTGTGACGTAGAGATCAGAGAGCTTAAAAGCGCATCCAAAACAAGCAGCGCTAGCTTCTGATAAGTTGAAGCAAGTCGCTCACAGGGATGCAGGAAGTATGGCAGCGTGATGCAGCATCTCGTTCCCTCAGGGAAGCAGGGTTACATACGTAACCTAGAGACGTTCCCCTTCTGGAATTCGAGCTGCGTCGAAAACACTTTGGGAACGAGTATGCCCACGCCACCATACTGACAAATGCCTGTCTAGTGTGAAATCATGGTGAGCACCGCAAAGACAGATGCATCTGAAAGTCTGGAGTGGTACCATACTTCTCCTGGCCTCAAGCACAATGAAAGAAACATGTACCAACGGGTTTCGCCCCCAGTGAATGACTACCCAAAGGGATGTGGTAAGCAGCTATGGCCACCACGAACACTCTAAATGTGGAGGGGGTCAAACCTGCGAAGACTCGTTCCTGCAGGAACTCCAGAACTGAACCAACCGGGCAGTCAACTGGGAACAGCTGACGATTTCCACACCATGAAATGAACACAACCCACTTCAAGGAGTACAGTTTCCTCGTGGAGGGAGCTCTGGAGTGGAGTATGGTCTCAACAACCTTAGTTGAGAGACCAGAAGCTATGAGTTGTGCCCCCTCAGGGGCCACACCCACAGTTTCCACAACTCCAGACGGGGGTGAAAGATGGTGTCCCCCTGCCAGAGAGAGGAGATCCCGCTTTGACGGGAATCTCCCATGGAGAGCCTTGAGAAGGACTACCAGGTCTGCAAACCATGACTGGCCAGGCCAGTACGGAGCTACTAACTTAGGAGACGCACCCCATCCCGGCGAACTCTCTCCAGAACTCCCAATGTTGTCCAACAAAACAATACATATTAAAGGCTATGAAAACAAATAAAGTGAATGTAACTATGTAACATAGTTAACATACAAAGTAGTGACCTGCACTCCCGCAGGACCCAACACAACAGGGTGCGGAGCGGGACAACTCTTGATGGGGGAGTGCGGGTGCGGGCGGTAAGAGACTCGTGTGTGTGTGGGATGCGGGAGAATAAAATGATTCGCGGGACTCCCGCAAAATAGAAATTATCTGAACATAAAATGTCCTAAACATATAAATTGTGATTAATGTGTTGCACAAAAGCAAAAAGAACAACTAATAACATTAAAATTATTAACACGTGCAAGCTAGGCAGAGTTTCTATTTATAACACGTGTTTAAAGGGTTGCGCAATGTAGCTAATCACAGACATAGCTGTTGATTTCTGGAACGCAATGGCCAGAGGTGATTAAGTTAGAATCTACTCACCGCAGTGCTGAAATTGCGTGCCCGCGAATCGTCTCATTTTAACACAAGAAGTGTAGACATTGTGAAAGATTCATTGTGCATATTTTCATTGTGTTATAACAGTGCTTTATGAGATCTGAGATGTCAGCTTTTAGTGATAATAAAGGAAGCTCTGCTCGCATTCTGCCATGCCAAACCATGCAGGCAGCAGCCCA
>NW_015549560.1:378187-383446 GCF_001515605.1 Sinocyclocheilus anshuiensis | reverse complement strand
CATGCGCGCGGCGGCGCTCGTTCACTGAAGTCTGTGAAGTTTAGCGGAGAATCCCAAAGCAGAAGACTCATGCACTTTTGACAGAAAAATGGAAATATTTCCATGGCTTTCTAACATTTACAGATGGAGAACATACCTGTGAAATGTAAGTTATGCATTCAGGAAGACAGCACATCTCAAACACATTAAACAGCCGAATAGCCTAGCGTCTCTGTCAGCAGAACACACAGCCTTTCTGTCAGAGCATATGACGGGTCGAGTCGCTTAAACTAATATGCGAATCGAAACTATAAACTATGTCTTACCAGTTTTTAAAGGCCTTAATATGAAGCTTGTCACATGTTTAGAACAAATAGGATTATGCGCTTTCTCCGCAGCAGCTCAGTCTGTGTCCTCCGCTATATTTTCAGATGTGTTCATATCAAACTACTGTATATCGATATAAACGTATTGCCTCATATCGAATTGCTTATAAAGAAAATATTGATATATCGTACAAACTCGATATACCGCCCAGCCCTATGGCAGGCCAAAAGGTATCACGCTGGATGCAACTGCCATCAGACCCAACAGTTCCTGGACATGTTTGACAGTGAGTGACTGCCTTCTCTCACTCTCTTGACTGCCGTGAGGATCGACTCAATCCGAGCAGGAGACAGACGTGCCTGCATTATGGTCGAATCCCACACCACGCCCAGATAAATGGTTCTCTGTAATGGAGAAAGCACACTTTTCTTGGTGTTCAGTCGCAACCCCAGTTCTTTCACATGGGCGAGGATGTCATCTTGATGCAGAGCCGCCAACCACTCTGATTGAACTAATATCAACCAATCGCTGATGTAATTCAGTGTGCGGATGCCCTGGAGTCACAAAGGAGCCAGAGCAGCATCCACAAACTTGGTGAAAGTGCGGGGTGAGAGTGCAAGACCGAACGGAAGAACCAGATATTGGTAAGCTTCGCCTGCTTGGGAACGATGAAGTACCAGGACCCATTGTGAGACATTTGGCAGAAGTTTCCACGCTGCCAGAAAGTCTACTAAGGGAATCACTCTCGAGAGACTGACCTCTGGTGTAATTGGAGCAGAGCACCGGCAGGGGACAACCAAACTAGCTGCTCTGGAGATCTCCTTAGAGGTAGTGAGCCTCCCAGAGCCGCTACGTTTCAGGACGAATGCTGGGACCGCTGTGCCCTGAAGCACCAGGGGTGGCAGAGTTGACAGACCGGTCTCCTGAGGGCACTGAGGAGAGACGGGCACCATATGATGAGGTGTACACCGCTCTTCCCCAGAGGGGCTGCCATATAGAGGTGATTGTGCACTGTTAATACAAACAACAGTAAATAAGACTGACACGTTTCACACAGAGCACTTGCTGAAAACACAGAAGCTAACGCTGCTTGTTTCAGATGTGCTTTTAAGCTCTCTGGTCTCAATGTCATCCCGCCCGTGACGTTTCACCATTCCATTGGACTGATTTCACATGTGATTCAGAGCGTGGGCACACAGGGGCATTCCCAAAGCGTTTTCGACGCAGCTTGATTTCCTGAAGGGGAACTTGCTATTCTTGTAGCAGAGTGTGTTGATAGCATGGCCAAGGTCATGCGGGTTCGATTCCTAGGAAGTGCATGAACTGATAAAATGTATACCATGAAAGGTAAGATGCTTTGGATAAAAGTGTCTGCCAAATGCATAAATGTAAAAGTAAAAAGGAAAGAATCAAATTAACTGATCATTTGGGATCATTAGGTCATTCATTAATAAGGACAACACTGATAGTTAAGCCATAAAACTCATGTATACAGAGGTCAACGAAGGGAGAAAGTAACAAATCACCTAGAGCATTCTGTGGGTCAGGACAGCCCTTGGATTGACACAACTGGATATTCCATCTGATTCGACAATGCAGTGGACAAGGTTTATTTTTCCAAAGGTTGAAGAGCTCTGATCACAGGCTCCGACTCTTTGGGATTGGCCATTGCAGAAAGCTTCAGAGGTATTTTTACTGTGTTTACATGAACTGGCAAGTTACTTGCACAGTTTACTTTAGTGCAAACATGTGGGACACATTGGTTTAATATTGCTATGCACCTAATTGTGTAATTGAGTTATTTAAAGCTGCTGTTTGCTTTTACTTAAACCATCTGAATTACAATGGTCATTTACAAAACATTATCCCTTCAAGGCTTAAGATAGATAAACATCTCATAAATGTACAAATGTATCAAAAATGTGGTAAATGTTTCTCAGAAGGCATCTCTCAATAAACTGGACAATGAATCCCAGGTCATGAAGTACTAAACATTTGTGTCCTTTGAAGGAATCACAAATCAGATCAGAGGTGTGTTTTATTTGTGGGAACTCCAGCTAACCTTTTAGGGGGTGATTTGGAAACCCCTTCAAAATCTATGGCAGATTATGAACTATGACAAAAGTGTGAAGGAAGTACATGCATTTGTCCCGAGGGCATCCATAGCCTACTTAACGGCAAACAGACCGTACACAACAGGTATTTGGGGGGCCTGTAGAAGCGCCCAAACTGATGGTCTAGGTTAAGTTACCTGAAATGAGAATGTGCTGTTTAGACCCTTTCAAGTCTTCAGTTCAAACACCCAACTGCTCTGCTGGCTGATAGCCGTGAAAACCTGTTTGGCTAATGATGTCACTGGAGGGAAATCAGATTGTTCTTTTAGCGCCTGGCTACGGGGAACTTTTACTTCCTGTTAGAAACACGTGCACAAGCAAACACACACAACCTTACTATGACCTCTTGACTCAATTCAAATAGGTTGTGCATTCTTGCATATGCATATCCATTCAATCAGGAAATTTATGTGCCTTGTGCATTTTCATAGCAAAACGTGGCAGGAAAAAGGAGAGTCATCCACCTAAAACAGGAATACAAAGAAAGAGGCAGTGAATGTGTTTTACTGGAATCTTACAGGTAAGAGAGAGAAAGCAAGAGAAAACGAGCAGGACCAGGCCTGTGCTCTGCTGATGGGACATATCTAAGTACTCTGGAAGTGAACTGTGCAGAGGCAACACTATTCAGCACTCTCAGTCATCTCGTGACAGCCAAGCATTCCCATCAGCCTGACGATGACACTGCCTCTGCATTTCTGCATGTCAAGCAAACTGTGAGAGCAGACATGAGCACAGACAGGCTCTGCAACACCCATACACTCATTCGGCAGAAGACATCTGAACTAGTCTTGAGATGCCACTCTCACAATAGATTCAAATTAGTGTGTATATGAAGAGATATGCACACCGACATAATTGAAAACATTTATAGTACAAATCAATATGCATAATACACTAAATTATTCACACAAAAATACATATACAAATAGCTGAACTTTGTGAACTGTTCTGCAGCAAACAGATATAAATAGAGCATTTTTAAATTACAAGCTGAAAGTTACATTTTAATAATTGACACAGCCACTCGTCTTGTATAAGACTCACATGATCTTTGTCTCAAATGTTTTTTTTTCCCCCTCTGATAATATACTTCATTTTGATGGTCCCATTTAAAAATTCAGTTAACTATTAGTAACTGTAACATTGCACTTGTCTACATGTCAGCTAACTCTCATTAGAGTATTATTAGTAGTAAATTGTTAGGGTTAGGGTTAATACAATAAGTTGGCATGTAGTTGCAAAGTTACTTATAGTCAGCTGAATGTCTAAAGGGGACCACCAAAATAAAGTGTTAACAGTCGTTATCTTTTCTCAGATTATGACATTCTTTTTTTGGGGGGAGGGGATCAACTTTTTATTGATTTTACATATATAGGGTCATATACAATTGTCCAAAATCCTCTTCACAATAAACAGAACAAACTGACCCTCTGAACCCTCTGTTTTTTTTTTCTGTCTGACCGATGGTCCTGAATTTGCTTTACTCATAAACCAGAAATCACATTAGAGCCACTAAGGGGAAAGGTTGGCTGAATGTTTGTAGTTTGGACTCCACATTAAGCATTTGTGGCAAAAGTGTAACCTAATCTTTTATCCTTAACAAGTGCATATTTCATGGTAAATGCATGACCACTTAAACAGTTCACCTCTCCTCAAATCACATTTCCTTGAACGGGACAACGGAAACCCAATCTCCAGAAATTAAAGCCAAGGGCTTCATATGACATATTGTATTCAATAAAGAAAAAAAATTGAAGGCGTTCAGTATAGCATTCTCTGAAAGTCTATCCATTTTTGAGGTTTTAACAAAGTTGCAACTGGCTTATGCTTCAATGGCCAATGGGATTGAAGCATATGGAACCCTTCTAAAACTCCCTTTTAATGTTCTCTCTACACACAGACTTCCTGCACACTAACAAGGTGCAGCATTGTCTAAATTTAGCTGATCGCCTCTATATCTTTCAGTGCTTGCAGCCGGCACTTGATCTGGTACTGATTTTCATCATTTTGAACATGATACCAGGAGGTGGCCTGGTTTTCATTTTTCAACCGTGCATTCCGGTCAGAGTTGGCTTGTTTTATTGGAAACCTTGTTCCTATATTCCAGCTTGGCACTTTTTGACCTTGTTTGTCCCTGGGGACTCGTGGGTAATGCTCAGAGGCAGAGATGGTCCTTCTCTTGAGTCAAGGAGCATGTTATGTGCTTGCTTTGGACATCTATGCCATTTTTGGATCATATGCACAAAAAACCTTATTCTTCTTACAAACAATAAAGGAGTAGGTTGAAAAAAGCAATACATAAAATAATACACAAATTATATGGCCTTTGCAGATGTCACATATTAGGTGCTAGGAAATGTCCATAATAGTACCATCATAATATGAGGCTGGTTGAGCATTATTGTGATTCATGGGCCTTTTTTCCTACTATTGTCACGGGGATGACGAGACGTGAGACGTGTGGATCCATCTGCACAATGTAATGGAAAGGGTGACCTCTGGTGGTGAATAAACGGAAGTCCATGGACCGAATTCGTGACAACTATGCTTTTTGTGATAAATATTTTTGATAGCTTATTCAGTCATTCACAGTCAATAAATGTTCCAGTCATTATGAGCATTCAAGCAGAGTAGCACAGAGTCTCAGATGGACAGTGGGGTTTATGGAAGGAAGCTTAAATTACACTGAACAAAATTATAAACGCAACACTTTTTTTTTGCCCCCATTTTTCATGAGCTGAACTCAAAGATCTAAGACTTTTTCTATGTACACAAAAGGCCTATTTCTCTCAAATATTGTTCACAAATCTGTCTAAATCTGTGTTAGTGAGCACTTCTC
>NW_015549560.1:360176-377637 GCF_001515605.1 Sinocyclocheilus anshuiensis | reverse complement strand
CATATATATATATATATATATATATATATATATATATTGTTTTACAATGTGATTACCTGAGATTTATTTATACATACATACATAATTGATACACTGCAACTTGACCAGTTTAAAGTTTGTAATGTCTTAATATGCAGTGCTTAGTTAAGAACCAAAACTAGCTCTTTGCCAATTAACGCTGGTCTTCCCTACATTAGTTTTCATTACAGACTAGTCAAATGATACTACTAAAAGTAGAACATTTTATTTCATGACATGCTAATATTGTGTACTGTATAATGCCAGAGCTTCAAGGGACGTTTAAAAAAAAAGTAGCCTAATAATATATGCACATAGATCATAATGCACAATGTTTCTCAATTAAAACCTTCTAAAATATATTGTCATTTTTACCTAGTATAGTGCTTTCATAGTGCTTTTTTTTTTTTTTTGCTTGTTTCTGTTAGTTGCTTATAACAGGTATAACTGGCAAAGTTTGTGGATGGTGACACATCCTGAGACATGGTACGAAAGAGTGTGAGAGTGTCACAAAAGCAGGCAGAACTGGCCACAGAATGCACAAATGGTCTCTGTGCTGTAACTGCCCAAAAGATTCAGTTAAATGAGTGAATCATGGCTGAACCACTCTTATAGATTCAAAACTCACTACTAATTACTCACTCACTACTAATTAGTACTGTACGTTTGAAGATTACCAGGCTGTTCGATCTGAATCTGTGAAAAGAACCGACTCAAAGAATCATATACGTGAAGAGCACATTCACACGCTAAACAGCCATCCATCAGAAATTATATACACTGATTTATTGGTGAAATATTGCCATTATTGCTACCCTGTTACTTCATCAAAAATATAGCTTCACTATCAAAAATCTAAGACCTTGATGCCTTTCTGTTCAGTTTCTTCACTAATGAATTGCAAAGGGAGATGAAATGAGGTGCAGGACTCAATTTTTAAAGCTACAAACAGAGTCTCTGTAGCTGCTCACCAGAAGGAGGCCTTGTAAATTCAACTAAGATGGATTAGACATGACAATGTGTACTTTGGAAGCAGCCCACAAATATCGCTCTTTAGTTATCTCTCAAAAGTTCAAGATATTTATTGTGATGGGGATTGTAGGTTAAGGATGCAGCTCTTTGGAATGAGGTAATTTAAACATGTTGATTTTGCATGAACATCGTGCTGAAGCACATTTGAAATTGACTTGGTAATGCTGGAAAGCCAGGTAGTCGAACACACATTTATTGATTGATTGATTACATATAATGTATTTATTTTGCCTTCAATACACTCTTGGTCAAAACTTTCACATTATGAAATGCACAAAAGCAGTGCAGTGTTCAGAACGACCCTCATCTGTAGTCATGACAGCATCAGGCTAACAGCTTGACCACAGAGAGCTGACTGTAATGTCAGACAGGATGAAGACTTTTCAATTCAGCCAAGAAGAGAGAGAGAGAAAAAAAAAAAAGCTTTAGAGTAAGATTATCAAAGAAACCTTTCTGTTGAAATGTGTAGTCATAAATAAATGCAGCAGAATCAACTGCTTTGGTTGGGTTTAAATAAGCTTCTATAGCCTAGACATGAGTAAATAATCAGAAAAAAAACTGTGTTCTGTTTTGATTTAGAATAATAATTTTTGGCATCTGGCATCAGGGACTGTCGGTGAAGAGCAAATGCGTAAGAGACAAAAACCTGATATTTACCCCCTAATCATTTTAAGATGCGCCTCCTCTTTCTAATAACCATGATTTGCTGGATCCATCCTTCTAAACATCTCTGTAGTCTCACAGAGACATTGCTATTAATATAATCATAGGGTTTCTCCAGAAGATTCCACCCTTTGTGGGAATGCCTCTCCCAGCAAAAGCCTGGCCCCTTTTAAACCAAAGTGTGACTTACAAATGGCTGACAAATAGTGAGTGACGGACAATATGAGGGATGGTTTGTGCAAATGATCTCACTGCTTCATGTGACTGCAAATGATGCGAGAGAATTGGAATTCGAAATAACATGTTTCTTCTGATGGTTCTGTTCAAATTTGGATGTATCTAATAATTACAAAGATATAGGCACCTGCAATCTGAAATAAACATTGTTGCCAGCTAAAATCAACTTACTGTACAAGAAAGCTGGTGGATCAAAATGGAGCAAAAGCTTTAGAAACATTGTTTCTCTGGCTGCGTTTGTGTTCTTTAATTTGCACATCGTCAGTATAACGACAGAGCTCTTTTGGCACAATTTGCTCTCCACAACACTATAAGTTATCATTAAAAATATGTTCCCCTAAATGTGCAATGCAGCATGGCAGCATTGTGCACTACGATGTATATTATAACACACAAATATCTCTTTTAAATGTGGCCGTGTACAACCAATTTGCACTCAGGCTGTGTGTAGAAATATTCTAGTCAATCACCCGCGATACGCCCACAAAGCATGCATGCAATTTGTTAGACTGTGCGAGCAAATTATATATGGGGTCGTAGTAAATACTTGGCCTATGCTGTTATTTTGCCCAGTTTCCTATCATGAAATCAAATAGAATTTAAAACCAGCTGGTAATTCTATAGCCACGATCTGCAGTGCTGATTGATTTCAGTAAGATGGTGTATGTCACAGTAAAGCCACTCCTGATTCCCAGGTAAAACAAGTTTGGAACTGCCTGAACTAACAGTGATGTAATAAACAATGTGGCTCATTGGAACGCATGATTGTAGTTCTAAGGCGACATATTTTCCTCCAGTTACACGTTACTTTGCGCAATCATCTTATAAGTTTAGACTGTATCGAACCGCCTGGTGCCTCATATCATATGTGTAGCACCTTCTCAGTGTCTTGCCAAGACATGTACATGAATCACAATTACTCACTGCTTATTTTGAATAATATCGCAATTGTGATGATTCAATCAGCTCACACCAGATCAGATGGTTACAGCAGATTACTGAAATTTAATTAAAGGAAAATTCTGTCATCATTTAACCCTCATATTATTCCAAACTTGTATGAGTTTCTTTCTTCTGTTGAACACATAAAAAAGATATTTTAAAGAAAGTTGGTAACCAAACAGTTAATGGAAGCAACTGACTTCCAAAGTCTGAAAAAATATATAAAAAATCAAATAATACAAAATTCGGTAACACTTTCTATGAAGCCTGTATTTATAATACATTATAAGAGTATTCGTAAGGCATTATAATTAATGCATAATGTAATAAATGTATTATAAAAACATTATAATATGTTGTATCATCTCATGAGTAATCTTAACAACAGTTTTAATGCATTATAATATTTACTTAATTTTGGTTATAGCTTTTAAGATTATGATGATTTATAATAGACAATGAACACAATGCATCCACTTAACTTACAATGGATTATATTTCCCATAGTTATAATGTATTATAAAGTAACTTGTTACTTTACATAAAGCAGACAAAGAGCACTTATAAATAACAACAACAACGACAACAAAAATAATAATAAAAATAAAAAGAATATTTTTTCTTAAACAGCCATAAGATCAGATATCTGATCAGATGAAGGGAAGTTGTGGCCTAATGGTTAGAGAGTCGGACTTGTAACCCAAGGGTGTGGGTTCGAGTCTCGTACCGGCAGGGATTGTAGGTGGGGGGAGTGAATGTATGTGTGGTAATTCTCTTCCACCTTCAATACCACGACTGAGGTGCCCTTGAGCAAGGCACTGAACCCCCAACTGCTCCCCGGGCGCCGCAGCAAAAAATGGCTGCCCACTGCTCCGGGTGTGTGTTCACGGTGTGTGTGTGTGTTCACTGCTGTGTGTGTGCGCTTTGGATGGGATAAATGTAGGGCACTAATTCCGAGTATGGGTCACCATACTTGGCCACACGTCACTTTTTAAGTCACTTTATAATACCTTAAGAATACCCTTATAATATGTTATAAAAATGGGCTTCATAGAAAGTGTTACCAAAATTTATATGGAAGTCAATGGCTACCGTCAACTGTTTGCTTATCAACATTCTTCAAAATATCTAACTCATTTGAAAAGCAATCTTCTTTAAAATACAAAATCTATTTCAACGGTGTATTACAGACATTATATTATTAGGCAAATACATAAAAAGGCAAAACTGCTTTTGCTTTACTCTGATGGATGGCGAGGAAATTTTAGATTTCATCCAATTGCACTTAAACTTCCAAAACCTTTCATATGTGTTTCAAATCAAGTCATTCTTCCACAACACTAGCAAAGCTTGTCACCCAACAGACAAACTTTGTCACTCATAAAACATTGACCTCAAAAACACTAACAACAGGTAGCATTATGCATTGTTTTCTTTCGTAAAATTTCTTTACTATACAAGAATGGAAGCTTTCTATACTATCTAGAATTCACTGTAGTATATGCTACTTGGCCCATGTTTACATTACATTACAAGATTATTTGTCACCTTTTGATGAAGACATGCATTACATTATTTATTAAATTATAAAAATGCAAAATATAAACATTTTCATAGTTATCATGCAGTGTGTGTGTGTGTGTGTGTGTGTCTTTGCGTGCAGTTGCAGTACCAGAAGCCAAAGTCCAGGCCTCTATTTACTGGACCCAATAGAACATCTTATGTTTATTGCTTGCATTTATAATACATACATCCCCTGGGGGAAAAAAAAGTACACTTTCATAATGTATTTAAAATGCTCTATTTTTGCGCACTAATTTTGTACTTAATATATTAATAATTCGTCTTTAGTACTTCTTAAAATAATCTTAAGTACATCTAAGTGTACTCAACTGTGCTATTTTGGGACACCATGAATATGAACTAACATGTGCTAAAAATGTATTTAAAAAATGTATTTAGGTACCACTTGTAATGACTTGTAATCACTTGTAGTAAACTTGAACCCATCGTTGCATGAAAGATGGGTTCAAGTGGTACCTAAATACATTTTTTTTAATACAGAGATAGTATGTTAAAAGCACATTTTAGTTCATATACATGGTGTCTCAAAATAGCACAGTTGACTACACTTAGATGTTCTTAAGATTATCTTAAGAAGTACTAAAGACGAATTATTAATATATTATATTAAATACAAAATTAGTGCGCAAAAATAGAGCACTTTAAGTACATTACGGAAGTGTACTTTTTTTTCACCTGGGATACATCTAAATATAGCCTACACCCACCATACCAATACATTTCAGCTTTAGCTAGAATGCATACAACCAATAATGTCTGTTACATTAAGAATTCATCATCATTAATTAAAAGCAATCAGTAAAACCGGATATTCATTACCAGAGGTAAAACCAGATGGATAAGCTTTTTGTACTGCTCACAGCAGATCTTTTCCTACCAAAATCAAATGAATGGTGAACATTCAGCTCAATTGTATGTAGGAATTCTAATTATATGAAAATGAAGTTTATAGAAATTGATACCATGTGACACAGTTATTGAATGTTTGTTGTGTTTTCTCCCTCTGTGCCCATATTTGGTCATGTTCCTGTTCTCATTTTCTCATTATTAGTTGATCCTCATCACCTGTTTGCCCCTCGTTATATGCCCTATTTATAGTCACCTGTCTGTTCAGTTTGTTGTCAGTTATTGTTAGGTGTCACATGTGTTTGTTTTGCCTTAAGTATTTACCTTTCGTGTATCATGTGGATTATAATTAAAAGCATTTATGTGGATTACCTTCATCTTCCTTGCCTTCATTGGACCTACCGTGACAGAATAACCGACCAAAAAGGATGAGGCTGGAATTGGCCTCAATTAATGTGGCCCTGAAGGGCAGTGTTCATAGCCCTTCAGGGTCTACAATCTTTATTTTTCAAAACGGCCGAGACCTGGAGGAATATGTGCGGGAGTTTCTGGAAAAATGCCATCTCACCACATGTGATGACCTCACCTTAGTGGAGGGATTCTGGTGCGGGCTGGACGACGATATTCGCTTTGTCATGCCCCAAGCTGATCCGTGCTGGTCGCTAAGGAACTACATCAACTTCACGCTCTGGATAGACGGATCAGCATTCATCGTGGACGAAGCGGAGTCCAGCTCGGGGTCATCACATGTGAGTGCCGCCAGCCCAGAGTCATCGCCGATCATGGCCACTAACCCTAAGCCCAGTCAAAGACCCCCCAACGGCACGGAGCTGCCGGAGCCCACCGCAGACGGAGAGCCAGAGCCTGCCGTGGTCATTGAGTCATCACCATCAGGAGCGACAGAGCTGACGATCGCCCCGGAGTCTGAGCCCCAAGTGTCTGACCAGGTGCGAGAGCCGACAGCACAAGCAACGGTGGATACAGCTGTGGAGATCGTGGAGGCAATGGAAAACTCCGCCCACAGCGCCACCACTGGGGGTGAGCACAAACTGGACCTGGGAGATTTAATAGACTTGCACTCAGAGATACCCGTCCTTCAGTCTTCATCCGAACTGTTAACTTGGGAAAATATCCCACCCAACCTCCCTCTCCCGCCTCCTCTCATTGATCTGTTCCCTTCCTCAACGCTCATTCTGCTGGATCCTGTCAGCCTCTCTGCTCACCATCTGGGGCGTGGGCTCGCCGCGGGTCTGCCTATCTCCAGCTCCATTGGCGTCGAGTCTGAAGGATCCCTCGACTCCGCCTCTAGCCTCCGAGGCCCAGACTCCGCCTCAGTCCTGCGACCCAGCGACTCTACCATGGCTTTGGAATATGGAAAAGCTTACATTCAGGGGATGGGAATATTGCCATTACACTGATATTGTCATGAGAAAAGCTGATCTGAACACAGATGTGTCAGTTGTGGCATTACTTTACTCTGGCATTACATGGCTTGCCCACCCACATCTGTCACACCCCTGTGGACTGTTGATTGTGGTTTCTCCCTCTGTGTCCATATTTGGTTATTCCTGTTCTCATTATTAGTTAATCACCTCATTGTGCTCACCTGTCTGCCCTCGTTATCTGCCCTATATCAGTTCCTGTCGATTGTGTTCTAGTTTGTCAGTTATTGTGAATTTTACCTCGTGTGTGTGTGTTCCTGACCTGTCTGGACTTACCTATTGTGGATTAATTAAAGTGATTATTGGAATTCTTCGTCGTCTTCATCCTGCCTGATCACACACCACACCGTCTCGTGACAGAATAACCGACCCACAAAAACTACTTAAGCGGCATCTTCCCCTCGTTTTGTTTTCCGTTGTTGAGCCGACAGCCCAAGCGACAGTGGATAGAGCTGTGGAGATCGCGGGGGCAATGGAAAGCCCCGCCCATGGCACCATCGCTGGGGGTGAGCACAAACTGGACCTGGGAGATTTAATAGACTTGCACTCAAAGATACCCGTCCTTCAGTTTTCACCCGACCTGTTTACCTGGGAAAATATCCCACCCAACCTCCCTCTCCCGCCTCCTCTCATTGACCTGTTCCCTTTCTCAACACCCTCTCCGCTGGATCCCGTCAGCCTCTCTGCTCACCCTCAGCTCACCATCTGTGGCGTGGGCTCGCCGCTGGTCTGCCCATCTCCAGCTCTATTGGCGTCAAGTCTGGAGGATCCCTCGACTCTGCCTGCAGCCTCCGAGGCCCCCAGCTCCGCCTTGGTCAGTCGTTCCCCTACCTCCACCTCAGGACTGCACACCTCCGGCTTTGCCTCATCCCTCCGTCCCTCCGGCTCCTTTGGGCTCCTCCCTCCCTCCTGCTCCACCTCAGTCCTCTGTCACTCCGGCTCCGCCTTCCGGATCTCCGCCTACACCTCGGTCGCCGAAGCCTCCGGCTCCGCCTTGGCCCTCCGGATCTTCGGCTTCACCCTGGCTCTTCGGCTCTCTGTCGCCACCACGGGCTCCACCACTTGCTCTGCCGCCGTCGGTTGGCCCCCTGGAGCCGTCAGCCCTTCCTCCACCTTGGCTCCTCCCTCCATCGGCTCCACCGTGGGCCGCCATCATGACTGTGGCCTGGGTCCGGCCTGGCTCCTCCTGCTTCAAGTCCCGCCTGTCTCCTCCCTGGCTCCTCCCTCTGTCTGATCCTCCCTGGCTCTTATCTCCTTCTCCACCCTGGACTCTGGTTGTCGTCCTCCTCCCAGGTGTCCGTCCTCTGCCAGAACCTCCTCCAGTATGTGTCTGCCTGCCTTCCTGCCAGCCCTTTTTCATCCCACTTCCACTCCTTTGTCCTCCTCCTAAGTCCCCCTCCGTCCCACCCTTTTTCTCTCTGGGGCGAGGTCGCGCCTTCCGGGAGGGGGGCGAAATGTCACATTTTCTCATTATTAGTTGATCCTCATCACCTGTTTGCCCCTCGTTATCTGCCCTATTTATAGTCTCCTGTCTGTTCAGTTTGCTGTCGGTTATTGTTAGGTGTCACATGTGTTTGTTTTACCTTAAGTATTTACCTTTCGTGTATCGTATGGATTATAATTAAAAGCATTTATGTGGATTACTTTCATCTTCCTTGCCTTCCTTGGACCTACCGTGACACCATCATTGTATTTTTTGATGTTACTTAAAGTACCATGTTGTATACAAAATCCATTCCTAAAGTATGTGGACACCCCTTCAGTTAATGTGTTCAGCCATTCTAGTCATTTATTTGAAAATAAATATATCTAATCTACATTCTAAATTCTACTGACTTTGTTGTATGAATTTGGGGAGCATCTTTTTCTTTCTCACTGATCCAGTTTTGTGGACTTATATTTCCCATAACACACCTGGGCTGAACTCATGAACTCACTTGTCTCTCAGATTTGCTTAAAACATGCAAACAAATTTTCTCATTCGATTGAACAACTGATACCACAGACTGCTTCGGCTACACAACAAATGAAAATTCCTAAGAAGAGGAGGTTCTCTCACAAAACAAGCAAAACAGTTAGAAAGCAGACATGATTTCCTGCAAATGCATTGATATTGGTATATTGATCTGCTTCTCCAGATCAACCAGCAGTCATGCAGAACCTGCACTGATCAAACAGATGTGAAAGAAATGTTCCCATGAGCATCTCTGCTTGGGTGGTTTCAGTGATGGCCTGATGCACTGAGCCACTCAGTTCTGGCTATAGAATTCTGATGACAGATAAAGCTTTCTGCTTATCAAAACAGGACAGCTTTACACCAGAACTGTTTTACAGCTCTGTCAAAATGTTATGATGGAAGAAGAGAGCAGATTTCTAATAACTGTCCATTATATTATGTTGATCATTTTTTATAGCATTCATATAATTTATCTTTTTCTTTGAAATACCACAACCATCCGTGGATCTCCGAGAGGAGACCTCTTGAACTATTTTAAAGAAAGCAGTGAAGGAGGCAGCATCAGATAACATTGTCCAGATGTATGCCGAGATAGAGAGACACCTGTGGTGGAGAGAAAGCAGTAGACATCTTGTGGGGCTCTCACACACAGAACCTATGACTGTCCAGGGACTTGTGGCTGCAGTTGTTAAAACAGATCTAAAAACAGTACCTGCTCAGCTAAGCCATGCACCGCAACAGCAGTTCAGGTGGATGCCGACATGACGAGACTAGAATAAGATGTTTAGCATATGCATCCACTCGCAATGAAATCACCGTTTGTTTGAGGTCAGTCATCTTCCACCTGCACTTTACTGTGATGGCGAGGGTTGCTCCAGATGTTGCTCCAGCCTGCATTCACTGCTTTGCAAAACGATCATTCATAATGTCATTCTGAACTGATCTTAATTCGAAATTACCACCTTACCAATCATTTGTGTCTGCTGTTAGGAACCTATGTTTATTTTTGGAGGACCCACACTGGTTTTGCGAGTGAAGATACGTGTTAGCACTGATGGAGTTCTCACCTCTATAAATGTAGCTGGTTGTTATTACAAGCATGTTTTCTTCCCTGCATTTCCTCCTTTCAGCAGGAGCATGAGGCTAATCACAATAACCAGAGTCCAGGAAGTCACTATGAAGTTTAGCCTGCCACCTTCAGTCCAACAAGGAGCCTTGTAAATGCAGCCGGCCCCCCAGAGGCAACATCCAAATGGCAGAATGTTTCTACAGGCGCTATATGCTCTTCCATGAACAGAGCTGCATTATCTTTAGTCCATGAAAAGTGCTCCCTCCCAAAAATTTAACAATTTTGTGGTGACATCATTTTCCTAAATATCTGGAACCTTCTATTTTATTTCCGAAAATCCTGGATCATCCAATTGTATATTTTATTTGGCCACCAGGTCGTCCAATACATCACATGTCCTCAGCGACGACTATTTGATTTAGAAACTCCAAAACACACAAATGCCCAGTGAGCAAATGTTCCAGAGATGTACCAGTACACTAAAAACACCATACATCTCCCCTCGCTCACCTCCAAACAGAAATTGATTTTGTTGGATTGTTTGATCAATTTGACCCAAGTTTTCCAGTGGGTCTTATTGGAGTTCCTACTGTTTTTCTGCCTGTTGGTGGCCTAGCCCCTAATCATCCACATCTCCCAGGGAGGTCATAAATTACTCAGATGAGATGGTGCTTTGTGTTCCTACTGCTGGGGCGCAGGGGTGAATTCGCAGCGGCATATTTTCACAAGACCGACCCTAAATCATTGTTTTATGACAGCAGGGAAAACTTCTGCACGTTCGTGGTGCTGATTTATGTTCATTTGGGTCTGGAGGACGCTATAATTTGCAAGTAATGTGAAAACAGATGGATAGAGAGAGATACCAAAGGGCAGACTGACCTATACGTTCTCAATGCTGCTTACAAATGGCATCCATATGCTCCGATCGATGTCTTCATCCATGCTGTTTCTTTAACTTCCACTTTTGCTTGCTCTCTTTTAAATGTCTTCAGAGGAGGTGAGGGATGTCTGTGCATTTGTAATAAGCAAGTTACAAAACATAGACATTGTGACACTAAAACTCCCTTCAGAGGAATTATCAGACAAGTGACAATAAAGGTCCATTACACTCTCGGAAAGAACGGCACAAAAGTTACATTTTCAAAAGGTAAACCTTGTACCTTCCCAGTGGGCACCTTGATATCAATTTGATGTCAAATATTAGTCAAGACTTGATCAGGATGCTGTAACATCATTTTAAATTCAGTTTGGGCGGCAATTTCTTCCAGTGGTAATTGGGTGAAAATAGGAAGTTAATCCCACTCTGAAATTGGTTTAATGTATATGTAGACCAATATGTTCAAATCAGCAACGTCAACTTTTTGACAACATCAACATCAATTGCCCATTGGTATTTACGCCTGAATGGTACATATTAGTACATTAAAGTAGTATTTCCCAAACCTTTTTCCTAATCAAACACACCTGATTCAACTCATCAGCTAATTACAAGAGACTCCAAAAACAGAAATGTATAAGGGAGACACCCAAATTGTTGGTGTGCCTCCAGGAACAGTGTTGGGAAACATTGCCTTAAAGCACATATTCGTATCAAAGTGGTACATATTAGCACCTTTTGAAAGGACACTAACCCGGTAATCTTTTTCTAGAAGTACACTCTACTTGGACAAGATCACACAACCAAACGATGTACTACAAGGAAATTATTGGTTGTAATACAAGGTCATTTATAGTCTGTTGTGTTTTATTATTTATTCATGTCCATTCGAGAGTGCGCTGGAGAAGGAAAATCTACATACAAGCAGACCTACAAAGGCCAACATCGAATATAAATTTGTCGATCAAACTCAAAATTGTCAGCAACACATGCTCTTGCTGGTTGTCAATACTTTCTCAGGGGCCTGAATCCAGGCTCCGCTGAACCTTTCCATAACAGGGCATGTATCTGTTGATGCTCGGCCAGAAGAGACCACCCACAAGACTAATGATGTAAATGTTGTTGCGAACACACTCTAGCTCTCTCTCCGAATAAACATCAGAATCTGCTCGCGTTCTCTGCCATGTGCTACAATAACAGCAATCTCTTCACCATCGGCTGACCAAGCGTAAGGCTATACTGCTTTCATCACCTCTCATAGCAGGGCCCAGCTCTGTAGAGCCCAGCCAAATCGCACAAGCCATCAGATCCTCTGGGCCAATAACACCATAAAGTGCTGAGGTCACTGGCCCCAGACCAGTAGTGCAATGTTTCCCCCACTCTCCTGTGCCCTTACATGACCAGACATCAGTTGCGTTTGATGGAAAGTGTACCAACACATTAATAACTCAGGCTCCCCACATTACTACATACCCACACAGTCATTTCCAGCTGTCATTCAAAGGAGCACAGCAGGCAATGAGGCTATTTTAGGATATTTACAGTAAACAGAACTTGTTTAAACAGGCCTCATTATGAACCTGCAGGTCAAAGTGAACCGTCGGAAATGACCTTTCTCACATGGGCTTCAGGATGGAATTCTGGCCACAGTAATGATGTATCTTCCAGCACAAGGTCACATACTGGCACCGCTTTATATTTTAAAGCAAATTGTACATTCTTGTCAGAACTAAGCACTGATACAAAGAGAATATATATTTATTTATTTAGTTAGTTAGTTAGTTAGTTATGTATTTTTTATGGGCATCTATGGTTCCATGAAGAACCTTCAACATCCAATGAACCTTTCCATTCCACTAATTATTCTTTATAGTGAAAAAAGTTTATTTAGATTTTTAAAATGTTCTACACAATAATAATAATCATTATTATTATTATTATTAAAGTCTCTTTTAAGAAATGTTAACTGATTTATTTATTTATTTGTATGGCATCACTGTGAAAACCCTTTTTTGCAACTTTTTTTTTTTAAAGAGTGTAATGGTGGAAAATCCAGTGACATTGTTGGGAGTTGCCTCTGGTTAGTGTCCTCTTAGCAAACAGACTATATGACTTCATATAACAAATCATTAATTACTTCCATAAAATGTGTTTTAGATAAGATCACTACTCACCACACACCATGAAAGAAATAATAATTTCAACCTTCATTTAACCTTCACAAACTTCACATTGATTTTTTTCTTTGTACACATTTATTTTTTATTATGAACATTTCAACAGGTCCAAAAAGATAATGAGGCATCGCATCCTCATTTGCTTCCAGTGTCTGGGATGATGTGCTTTGCTCTTTGACCTTTGATTATCTGATATATAAATGTTGAAAGCTAAAACCATCATATAGCAATGACAGCTCTGACATGCTGATATGTGATTGCTTGGATGTGTGCTTTTTTAGTCTTAGATGATTGTATCTTCCACATGGACTTCTGCTCTCCTAAAGATTTACTGCAGTTTAGCAGGATGTGCTCAGTGAGAGTGTGTGTGTGGTTGGCGGATACTTGATTTTCCCTCCATTGCTCTTTTGACTTTGTGGGCTCTGGAGAATCTTTAAATATTATAAAGCCAGTTTGAGTGGTGGCCAAGCAGTATAATGCTGGAGGAAAGCCTTATACTGGCCTAAAGACTTTGCTATGGCTCCAAAAATAAGATACTATGTTTATTTGTGTCTATACAGTGCATGTGTACGTGTGTGTAAATGTGTGTCAATGTGTGTTGTTCAACTGTGTTTTACACTAATATTAACTAAATTACACTATGCATAAACACCAAAAAAAAACCTGATAGAACAATACTATTGAAACTAATGAAATATATGGAAGGTATAAAACATGTCATAAGGAACATTAAAACAATACTTAAATAGACTTTTTTTTTAAGAAAATAAAAGTTCCAATGCAGTTTAAAAATATTAATAATTTTCTTTCATGATCACAAACATTTATGAATGTCTTGTTTAATCATGTACAATAAGTTCCCTGAAAATGCTGAGGATGTTGAGGATCTTAATATTTCTAATACTAATATCTATAGTTCTTATAGCCACTAAATTATTCCACTAGACAACAACTGTGATGTGAAAGTAGTTTACAAATACGACGCAGTAAATTAAGCAGTGACACTATAAAAAATTCAAACTGTCTTTAAAGACAGAATCTCAACTGTTTCTCATAGACTCTGGCAACATACAGCTGTGATTCAGGAGAATACATCTCCAAGGTTTCTTAAAGACATGTGGCTGCCTGTTATTTCAGAAAGACAGAAGTTAAAGGCTGCAGAACTCCTTTGGGAGTGATCCATGCTGATCGAAACCAGCTAAATTAGAGCACAGAGAGGACTGCTTGCCTCAACGGACTCACATGAGCTGTGCTCTTTTCATACTCTACTTTTTTATTTATTTTTATTTTTAGTTTAATTTCATGATTCAGTATCATTTTATGAGCATTTTTGTGGATTTAGAATTATATCAACCGAATGCAAAATACAGATGTGGTACATTATAATTAATATTAAAGGAATTTATCAGCATTATGTAAGATGTATTTCACCTTTGCTAAAAAGGGAATAGCCAGATTTAAGAAGTAATTGTTTTATCTATGAGCCAGTCAACAGTTTGAAAGGGAATTTAAATACCACTTTCATTCAAGCACAAGTTTCTGTTGATATTCCTGACCTCTAGTGGACTTTTTTAGTAATGCATCTTGATGTGTTAACTACAAAAATGAATAATAATAAATAAAAAAAAACGTTTTCCTATAATTAAATAACTTTTAAACTTAAATAAATCACTTCAATCACTTTTGAGTAAATATTTAATGGGAAGTATAATTTATTATGCTTAGCTTAATTAATTGTTTCGTTACAAAGGCATGCATTTTCCAACAATTGTGTATGGTGTTTTTAAATCTTATTATTAAGCACACTATTTTTTATAAATAAATAAATTACTGCTTTAATACTCAGTAATATTATTGAATAGTTTATATACACTATTCTTGTTTGTTTGTATTAAAAAATTAAGAGAAAGAAAAAAAGTGCTCTTCTTTTCCTCTGTCTAGGATAATGCATAATACTGTACATCTAGGGCACTGAATTAAGTACTATGTAAATGCCATAGAGACTTGCTCTCTTGAACTGTTGCTGAATTAAGCCAAATATTTGAAGAAAGAAAAGTAAATAAATAAAAGATTTTAGGTATTTATTTGGTTGGACATAGTAAGTACACAGGTTGTTCTGGTCCTTTATTTTTTTTATTTAATTTTTATTTTTTTATTTATTTTTATCCAGTCTGACACAGTTGAATTTATATTTCTCTGTGTTTGTTAATTCTAAATAGTAGTCTCTGAGTCAGCAAATGACAGAGAGGAAGAACAAACAGTCTGCAGAAGACATACAGTCCCCCATGGCTTTGAAGGGTTTATTATTTTATTCCAAATATATCCTGCATATTCAGTCCCAGTCCAGCCAACCTAGCAAGTTCACACACAAATGGGCCTGTTCATTTTATTTTCCCTGGCGGTCATCAAATAGCACTCTGTTGCGTCATACATAATTTTATCTTTCAACAGGGAAGTGGCAGTTAGGCCACTGCATGGGCCCCATTCAACATTTCTCGACAGATACTGGTCGCATCATGCAAAATCGTCTATTTGGAGGCGTTTTGTTGGTGACCACCCATGTTTAACTGGGGCCCCGCGGGGTCCAGCTGCAGGTGATGAGTTTTCCAAACCTCTGTCATAGACAAAGTCCACTTGAGCTCAGCACAGCTGAACAGCACTTGCAACACAGATTTCCCATTTTTTCCCGGTCTTTGTGTTTGTTCTTCTTCACCTTGATTCCTGTATGACTCAGCCATGCGATGTGCAGGTCAAAGGCAAGAGGAAATGGCAATCCCAGCTGAGGGTGAGGATATAACCTGCAAAGGTCTCCTCATTATGTGGGAGGTTGGGAATGGAGTTCTCCCTCATTTACAGAGGCGTTTCACTTTCAAAGACAATACTATACACCAAAGAGCTTAAAGGGGTCATATGATGCTGCTAAAACGAACATTATTTTGTGTATTTGGTGTATTGAAATGTGTTTATGTGGTTTAAGGTTCAAAAAACACATTATTTTCCACATACTGTACATTATTGTTTCTCCTCTATGCCCCGCCTTTCTGAAACACGTTGATTTTTACAAAGCTCATAGGTCTGAAAAGCGAGGTGTGCTGTGATTGGCCAGCTATCCAGTGCATTGTGATTGGCCAAATACCTCAAGCATGTGACGGAAATGTTACACCCCTTACCATACTGTGATGGCGTATCCCGGCCGGAGCAACGAGACAAAAACATTAAAACCCATTATAAACGAGGCATTTGTTGCTTCCAGTGGGGACATAATTATGGATTATAATGACTTATACTGTCTTTTTACGCGTTGCGTTGCATAGCGCCACATAAACATAAAACCATGTCTGCATTTGTGATCGGAGAAATGACAAACAACAAGCGCTACTCTACACTGCTCAAAACTCATGTTTGAATCATCAGTGGCAAATCCTTTAAATATTAAAACATACTTACAGTCTGTATCACGGCTGTGTTGAGGAAGGCACACGAGAATGATGATAGAATTAATATGTAGTTTAATAATATCCAACAGGGAGGATAATCCACAGAGAATGAAGGGTAGACACACATCAACACAAACGTAATACTGGACAAAGAAACACTGAACAGAATGCAACTATTATGGGGAACGTAAATGAGGATAATTACTAGACACACCTGAACATAATGACCCAATCAACAGGAGACAGAAACTAGGTCACACAAAGAACATGGGGAATGAAAAACACAACAAAACGTCCATAACTGTGACAGTTCGCACCCCTCCCGGAAGGCGCGACCTCGCGCCGTGGAGAAAAAGGGATGGGACGGAGGAGGACTACGGAGGAGGACAAACAGAGTCCATGGTGGTGATGATGGAGGGAGGAGCCAGGTTGACAACAGAAGGGAACCAGAGCAGGAGGAGGAGCCAGGCGAGACCCAGGCCACAGCCATGATGGCGGAGAGCCAATGAGCCAGGGCCACATCGAGGTTCCTGAGGGCCAAGGCGGAGCCGGAGGGATGAAGGAGCCCGGCGGAGCTGGTGGACTAACGGGCCACGGTGGAGAGGAGGGAGCTAGGAGCCATGGTGGAGCCGCTGGGTTGAAGGGCCAAGGCAGAGTCCAGGACTCAGAGACTGGAGGTGGAGACAAGGGATCCTCCAGCCACGACGCCGATGGAGAGTGGCAGGCCCGCGGCGGATCCAGTGCACAGATGGTGGGCTGAAGGTGAGCAGAGGGGCTGACAGGTGACAGCGGTGGCGATGGAGAACCAGAGATGACAGGAGAAGGCAAGAGAGGGAGGGTGGGTGGGAAATCCAGACAGACATATAGTCCCAGGCAGACAGATAGTTCAGGGCTGACAGAGAGTTCATCTGAAGGCAGGAGAAGAGGGGGCATGTCTGCATATATGTCCTCCTTACACTCCTTACTCACCCTCAGCCATGGTACAGTGGGTGGAGCTTCCCTCCACGCTCTCGCTGTTCATGATATTCTCCACCGGGGTGAGCTCTGTTGCCGGCTCTCGCACCTGGTCTGACGTTGTGGGCTTTAGCTCCGCGGCGATCCTCAGCTCTGTCGCAGTCAATGGCGATGGCTTGTCGTTCGCGGCGGGCTCTGGCTCTCCATCAGCGGTGGGGCCAGGTTT
>NW_015549560.1:356122-359907 GCF_001515605.1 Sinocyclocheilus anshuiensis | reverse complement strand
GGCTTTGACTCCGCGCAGCGGGGAGATGGTGGGCTGGGCTCTGGGTCTGGAGTGGCACTGGTGAGATGCTCTTCGGTGGGGCCGATGGTGAAGGGCGATTTGTTGCTTACCAGCACCCACTCCACAAAGGTGGCGAATGAATCCCGAGGTCCCCCTCCGGACAACTGCGCTCTGCACTCCTGTGTCCGGGTTGCTGGAATGGTTGGCGATCTCAACGAAGATCGCCAAGAATGAATCCCGAGGTCCACCTCCGGACAACCGTGCTCTGCACTCCTCGTTGAGGCTCGTCTGGAAGAACGCGCAGAAGCTGCTGTCCGGGTTGCTGGAATGGTTGGCGATCTCCACGAAGATCGCTGAGTTGACCTCGAGAGGCATCTCCCCCTGCTCCAGCAGCAGGAGCAGAACATCGGGGTGATGTCCGTGTTTCAGGAGGGGAAGGAGATCATGGATCAGGTAATCCATGGAAAAAGAAAATAAAAACGGACAAAAAACGGAAACAAAACAGATAGAAGGGGCGTCGCTACTTTAACTTTTCAAGGTCCGGTATTCTGTCACGGCTGTGTCGAGGAAAGCACACAAGACTGATGATAGAATTAATATGTAGTTTAATAACATCCAATGGGGAGGATAATCCACAGAGAATGAAGGGTAGACACACACCAACACCAACGTAATACCGGACAAAGTCGTGTCCTCTTTTGGAAGGCCAAACAAAGTAGTTTTACTTTCACCCCGGGCTGGACTCTGCTTCATCCATGGTGAAAGCTGATCCGGCAATCCACAGCGCGAAGTTAGAGAAAGGAAAAATTGAAATCGCATAATATGACCCCTTTAATGGAAATGCAGAGATTCCTTGTGTGTGGAATGGAATGTTATTTCACGCCAACCAGAAGGGTAACTGATATATGATGAGTGCTTGTATTTTTTCTAAAATCCCACATAATCTTTACCTGTTCACTGAAAGAACGAATGTAGATTTGCATTCAGAAATTGCTAATAAATTTCACAACTAACTTCACAAAGAAATGGCAAGTAACACATGAAATTAAATTTGAAATTGCAAAGTAGAAGACTGAAGTAGTATCTATCTATCTATCTATCTATCTATCTATCATCTGTCACGAATCCGGTCTATAAACTTCCGTTCACTCGCCACCAGAGGTCACCCGCTCTCCACATGGACTCTCACACTACACAGACTGTTACACATCACCCTGGACTACATTTCCCATGCTCCATTGCACTAATCACAAACTCACCTGAAACCAATCACACACAGCTGCTACCAATAACACACACTATATAAATCAGTCTCACACCACCATTCAATGCCGAGTATTGTTTAGCACTTATCACTGTTCGTTGATAGCTACTTTACGGAGCCTGTTTATTGATTTCCTGTTTCATAGTCTAGCCTAGTCCTGTCATAGTTTTGCCTTGCCTGTTTTCCCGTGTTTAGATTATTGCCTTGTACCTGGATTATCTCTCTAGTCTCGCCCTGTTGGATTACATTCGTCATCGACTGACCCTCGCTTGTTTACCGGACTGCTCTTGCCTTGTCTTCTACATACCAGTTTGCCATTGTCTGATATGCCTGTTTCTGACCACGTCTTTTATTAAAAGCTTTGCAAATGGATCCGCTCGTCTCACGTCTCTGTCGCCCCATAACTCTATCTATCTATATTTTTTTTATCTTTATTATTTATTTATTTGTTTGTTTGTAAAAACATACTCCAGTAACACAATGTAACAAAAATATGTTTCACTTAAAATTTGTATGGTTCTTCTGTAATTCTGTGGTGCTAATTATTATTGTACTATATAACATTCTTCAACCTTAGAGTGCTTTCTGGGACATTCTAAAACATTGTGGGACTAGTCATAAAAGTCAAAAATCATCCAAAGTACACTTCTTTTGATCATTATCATCATCATCATACAAGCATATCTGATTAATCTTACTATTGTATCAGTAATATTGTTTTATCTTGTTTCTTTTGTGTGAAGATCATCCACATCTACCTAATATTTTTCTTCAAGTTCATACTTCTCAAATAAAAGCAGGAATTCAGTGATGATTTATGAATAGTTAGACAAGTGGTTCACAGACAGCTTACGGATATGGAAATTATGCTTTCATACGAAGCACAAACATTTTATTTTATGGCTTTAGTGACCACTTAATCAGTTGTCAGGGAATTATGGACTCCCTGCCAGATGCAAAGGGATCCTTTTCACCATCTTTCCACATGAACTTTACAGTTATTGCTAACCACAGATTTCTGGGGTCTGGAGAAGAATCCTCCATTCTCTAAAACACAACGAGTCACGTAAGAAAACAGTGAGAAAGTTATGTGCAAATGTACACTACTGGTAAAAGGAATTTTATACTTTTGAAAGAAGTCTGTTATGCTCACTCTTAACCAAAAATACTGTAACACTTTATAATAACTTTCATTTATAAATAATTAACAAACAATTATATAATGCTTAACAGATCATTAGTTAATAAATATTCACATAGCCAGAAATATGAGATAATGTTCTTGTTAATGTTTACTAATGAACTTACTAAACATTACCGGTAACACTTTAGAATAGGGAACACTTATTCACTATTAACTACAACGTTTCCCTCAATAAATTCCTAATTTGCTGCTTATTAATAGTTAGTAAGGTAGTTGTTAAGTTTAGGTATTGGGTAGGATTGGGGATGTAGAATAAGGCATTAATATGTGCTTAATTAGTACTAATAAATGGCTAATATTCTAGTAATATGCATGCTAATAAGCAACTAGTTAAGAGAACCTAAAATAAAGTGTTACCACATTACCTAATGATTAACATATGATTATTTCATGTAAATTGAAATGCTAACAAATGTCAGTAAACTTTCAGTTCATATGATCTTCATTTGTTGGTCTTTGTTTGTTGTGTAGACCTTTATTCACACATCTTAACAAATTATCTATTAATCATTTGTTCATGTTTTTGCAGTACCCAATCTAAAGTGGAAACTATTCATCATTTGCAAATCTTTATAAATATTTACTAATCATTAATACCTTTATGAGCAGTCATCTCAATGGCATAAAGTGTCCCGAAAGACCTAAATTTACACTATTTACATATCTTTACTAATCATTTATTAATCATTTGTTCATGTTTTTGCAGTATAATCATTTATTAATTATTTGTTTATGTTTTTGCAGTAGCCAATCTAAAGTGGGAACTATTCATCATTTGTAAATGTTTATAAATGTTTACTAATCTTTTAGTATCTTTATGGGCATTGGACTTTTAGCTAATGTAACAAAGTTTGTGTGAAGGGTGGCTGGTTAAGTTTAGCTAAATGTTTGCTTAAAGGGGTCATATGATGCGATTTCAAGTTTTCCTTTCTCTTTGGAGTGTTACAAGCTGTTCGTGAATAGATAAGATCCCTAAAGTTGCAAAGACTAAAGTCTCAAACCCAAAGAGATATTCTTTATAAAAGTTGACTCGTTCCACGCCCTCCTAAAACGGCTCGTTCTAACACGCCCCCACATATTTATGTCACTGTGTGGGAAGATTTGCATAACACCACCCAAATGTTCACGCAAAGAAAGAAGGCGAAACTTTGATTCTCGCTGTAGTATTGTTGCCGCCGCCGCTATGTCGTGGAGATGCTGTGTTTCGTTGTGAAAGCGAAACTACTTTGTTTGGCCTTCCAAAAGAGGACATGACTAGAAATCAGTGGTTAAGTTGTATTTACAACACTGTTCCAGAACAGTTCAAACCAAATATTC
>NW_015549560.1:355469-356026 GCF_001515605.1 Sinocyclocheilus anshuiensis | reverse complement strand
GCTGTGTTTCGTTGTGAAAGCGAAACTACTTTGTTTGGCAGTTGTATTTACAACACTGTTCCAGAACAGTTCAACCCAAATATTCAGATGTGAGCAACGCATTTTATGGAGGACGAGGACTGTATCCTGGGAGAGTAGATTACAATGCCGGTGTTCTGACAAATAATGCTGACTCACGGCCTGTAAGTAAGTTTTCATATTTAAAGGATTTGCCACTGATGATTCAAACGCGAGTTTTGAGCAATGTAGAGTAGCGCTTGTTGTTTGTCGTTTCTCCGATCACAAATGCAGACATGGTTTTATGTTTACGCGGCACGATACAACGCAACGTGTAAAAAGACAGAATAAGTCATTATAATCAGTAACTATGTCCCCACTGGATGCAACAAATGCCTCGTTTATAATGGGTTTTATTGGTTTTGTCTCGTCGCACCGGGACACGGCATCACAGTATGGCAAGGGGCGTAACATTTCCGTCACACGCTTGAGGTATTCGGCCAATCACAACGCACTGGATAGCTGACCAATCAGAGCACACCTCACTTTTCAGAACGATG
>NW_015549560.1:345802-355361 GCF_001515605.1 Sinocyclocheilus anshuiensis | reverse complement strand
GCTGGCCAATCAGAGCACACCTCGCTTTTCAGAACGATGAGCTTTGTAAAAATCGACACGTTTCAGAAAGGCGGGGCATAGAGGAGAAACAATAATGTACATTATGTGGGAAATAATGTGTTTTTTTTAACCTTAAACCGCATAAACACATTTCATTACACCAAATACACAAAATAATGTTCTTTTTTGCAACATCATATGACCCCTTTAAGACATAACAGATTGTAATTTTGGTGCAAAAAAAGTTGTACATTAAATATAAATAAATAAAAATACATTAGTATACTACTCTTCAGTATATCATTAAACAGGATAGCTATTCCTTGAATCATAAATAAACAGGGGAAAACAAATAATTTTTTAAAAGAAAATATTTGTTCATTTATCAAAACAATATAATATAAACAGATTGAACCGTGTTCCCTTATTATAATCAAATTGACCCCTGTACACTGTTGACCCTTTAACCAACCCTTAAACCTACCCATACCACCAAACCAGTCCCTAACCTTACCCGTATCACACCTCAGTAGCAGCAAAAGTGTTGTGCATTAACACAAGCTTTTAATCATTTTATAACATCTGTCAAAATCATTTGTAAATTTTCAATAAGTGCTTGATCATATGAATTTGTAAGTATTTTAACTTACATGAAATAATGATTTGTTAAACATTATATAATGTTTAATAAGTTTATTAGCAAACATTAACAAGCACATTATCTCACGTTTCTAACTCTTTGAATATATATTAGCTAATGATCCATTAAGTATTATATAAAGTTTGTTAATGATTTATTAATGAAAGTTATTATAAAGTGTTACCAAAAACACCAATAATAATAATAATTGTTATTATTATTATATGCTGACTTGCCACTTAAGAAACATCGTTTGAGTAATATTTAAGAGAGAAAGAAAGAAAGAATTTATTCAACAAGGATGCATTAAATTGATCAAAAGTGACAGTAAATACATTTATAATATTACAAAAATATTTATATTTCAAATAAATGCTCTTTCAGACCTTTTTATTCATGAATGAATCAATCAATCAATCAATTTCCAGAAAAATAAATGTTAAGGAAAAAATTCCAACATTAATAAGAACCATTATTAATAATTAAGCAGTAATTGAGTAATTAATAATAATAATAATAATAATAATAATAATAATAATGAACTAGCAAACTTATAAACAGTTACATATTTTGACATGCAGTTCACAATATATAGTTATACACAAAATACACATGTTGTACTGCCATCTACTGGACAAACCATATGTTTTTTTTGTTTTGTTTTGTTTTTTCAATCCAGGCACAAAATGGACGCATTAGACCATCTCCTGGATCTCCTGTCTCATATCTGTTCTGTTAAGAGGGCTAGTAGAGGTGGAGAGGTGATATCACGAGTCGAGGTCAGAACCCTCTCCACATTGCCTCAAATGCTGACCTCATCTCACAGCACCACGACCCTGCTTTCTCATTCTGCCTGTGACCATGGGGTCAGAAGAACAGAGCTGGGTACACGCACGCATGCATTTTTCACTGCTATATTTTCTCTGGGTAAATAATCAGTGTGAGCACACTCAACAGCAGATGGCAGCTTATAAATCCTGAATTGAAAATAAATACAAGAGCTAAGGAAATAGTGCCTCACTACACCAGCTGTCCTCACCTGAACGGCTTTCCAGAGCACACATCTGTAACTCACATGTCAATTAACATAGGTTTATAATAACTTTTAATATTTGTGTAACAAAGATATTTTCTTTGGGGTTAAAATAAGAAAACATTAATTCACACACACACACACACACACACATATATATATATATATATATACACACACACACACACACACATATAAACCGATCAGGCATAGCATTATGACCACCTTCCTAATATTGTGTTGGTCCCCCTTTTGCTCCCAAAACAGCCCTACCCATCGAGGCATGAAATCCACTAGACCCCTGAAGGTGTGCTGTGGTATCTGGCACCAAGATGTTAGCAGAAGATCCTTTAAGTCCTGTAAGTTGCGAGGTGGGGCCTCCGTGGATCGGACTTGTTTGTTCAGCACATCCCACAGATGCTTGATTGGATTGAAATCTGGGGAATTTGGAGGCCAAGTCAACATCCATGAAAGGGTGTACATGGTCTGCAACAATGCTTAGGTAGGTGGAACGTATCAAAGTAACAGCCACATGGATGGCAGGACCCAAGGTTTCCCAGCAGAACATTGCCCAAAGCATCACACTGCCTCCGACGGCTTGCCTTATTCGCTCCCCACGTGCATCAGTGAGCCTTGGCTGCAAATGACCCTGTTGCCGGTTCACCACCGTTCCTTCCTTGGACCACTTTTAATAGATACTGACCACTGCAGACCAGGAACACCCTACAAGAGCTGCAGTTTTGGAGATGCTCTGACCAAGTCGTCTAGCCATCACAATTTGGTCCTTGTCAAACTCGCTCAAATCCTTACACTTGCCCATTTTTCCTGCTTCTAACACATCAACTTTGAGGACAAAATGTTCACTTGCTGACTAATATATCCCATCCACTAACAGGTGCTGTGATTAAGAGATAATCAGCAGTGTTGGGGAAAGTTACCTTTTGAAAGTAATGCATTACAATATTGGGTTGCTCTCTAAAAAAGCAACTAATTACATTACTGTTTTTTTTTTTTTTATGGAAAGTAATGCGTTGCATTACCTTTGCATTACTTTTTAAATCTGGACTGGGCTTGCTTGTTTGTTTTTCATATAAAAAATATATATTTTTGTCAGATGTAAAAGCCCTTTCAAGCCAAAAGTGAAATGAATAAGCCTCAGGCTGAATGAAATGTAAATTCATGTCTGTACAGACAGCACAGCTCAAACTAACCTTTCAATTGAAAAATATGACACAGGATAAGAAAGTTCAACACTCATCAGCAAAAAAAAAAATTTTTATTTACAATTATTTTTGCTTAGTATAGTTTAACTGGATCATCGAAGGTCAGCAGCAAAGACATTGGTTAATTAATGGTATTAAATACATAAAGGATATTTGTATTATTTAACGTATTTAATTATATTATCACATATTGTGCGTTTGCATTCCACAGTTTTTATTCATTTTGAGGAATACTGAATCTGTTTTTGTGCAAGTGAGATGAGTAAATGCGTGTTCACATTTATTCTAGAACTACAGTAAACATCATGTTTACACAGCGCACACAATGCCTCTGCACTTACTTCTGATTTCTCTCAACATGGGAACAGATGAGCTGTCAGTCAATAAATGGGAAAATAAAGTAATTGGCGTTACTTATTTGAATAAGTAACTGTAAATTAAAAAAAGTTATGTTACTTTACTAGTTACTTGAAAAAAGTAATCTGATTACGTAACTCGCATTACTTTTCACCTGTCAGTGGTCATTATGTTATGCCTGATTGGTGTTTATATATATTAAAACAGTACCTTATGCCCTTCATCAGCCAGGAGCTAAGAGGTAGAGAGAAACCTTTTAAACATACATTTGCACAGCAAAACAAAACAAAACAAAAAAGAAAGAAAGAAAAAAACACCTTTTTAAGGAGGGGCCCCTTACATATATGAATACCCCTGTGCATTATACTATATTATTTATATTTTGCATTTTAGTCCTGTATCTTTAAAGATAAGTAAATAGAGCCTTACTACTTTGCCTCGTTTTCTCACACATCCACAGAATCCCTTGCAAACATTTATCTCGCAATATATTGCTCTTAATTATGCTACTCTTAATTATATTTTTACACCACATTATAACATGCTCAATGTTTTTGGTGACATAACAAATATCACATTTATCTGAAATGTGTCACGCCTCTGGACTGTTTGTGTGTGTTTTTCTCCACATGTGCTCCCAGTGACCCAGTTTCTCCCTTGTTTGATTGTGTTAATTTGGTTCAGGTTTGTCATGTTAATTGGCCTCGTTTCCGCATGTATTTAAGCCCTAGTCTGTGCAGTCTATGTTTGTTGGGTCTCAAACGTCATGTTCGTGTGTTACAGCCATTCCTAGTGTGGATTACCCCCTTGTTTTGGATTTATTAAAGACTGTTTCTCTGATCCACGTCTCCATCGTTCTCTCCGACACAGTGCGTGACAGAAGACCCGACCGACATAAAATTAATACTGCGTGTTTCCCATCCGTTTTGTTTCTGCGATTTTGGTTTTGTTTACTGTTTGTTCCCCATGGTTCCCTTCAACCCCTTCTCCCGTCCAGGATATCTCCTCCTCCTGCTGGAGCAGGGTGAGAAATTGCTCGAGGGCCATACCAGACTGTTTCTGGAAATCGCCCACCTAACCAGCTACCCGGACGACGCTCTGCGTGTTCTATGACGCCAGCCTGAACCCAACGTGCAGAGCGCCGTCGTCCGAAGATGGCCCTCGAGCGGATTTCGCCGCCTTCGTGGAGTGGATACTGGCGAGAAATGGATCGCCGTTCACTGTCTGTCCCGAGGATGATCTCGCCAGTTCCACTCCGGACCCAGAGCCCAGCCCACCATCACCCCGCTGTGCGGAGCTCAAGCCCGAGACCGCCGCAACCGATGGGCCATCGCCGCATGGAGCGACAGAGCTGAGGATTGCCGTGGAGCCGGAGCTGATTGTGACGTCAGTTCAGGTGCGAGAGCCAGCTACAATGCCAGCTCCCACGAGGGAGAATGCCATGGACAGCGAGAGCACGGAGAGGAGCTCCGCCGCCTGTACCATGGCTGAGGGTGAACTTAATGAGGACCTGGGACTGAGGAATGCTGAAGGGGATTCCGAATCAGACTTATATGCTGACCTGCCCCCTCTCCTCCCTGCTTCATCGGAGCCCTCTGTCAGTCCTGTTACCCTGTCCAGCCCAGTAAGACACTCTGTTCCCGAGTCAAGCCCGCTGGCTGCTCCACTGTGATTTACTCCTAAGCCCTATAATGACAGCAGCAATCTCCTTAACCTCAGCCCAAAATAGGAGAATGAGGAGAAAAAAACGGTTGACTCTAGCCCCTGACCAGAGTCGAGAGAGGGCTCCTGTTTCCACGTCCAGCCCAGAGAGGACTCCTGTTCCTGAGTTTGGCCCAGAGAGGGCTCCCATTCCCGTGTCCAGCCCCGAGAGGGCTCAAGTCCCCGAGTCCAACACAGTGAGGGCTTCCGTTCCCAAGTTCGGCCCAGGGAGGGCTTTTGTTCCTGATTGCAGCCCTGAGAGCCCGGAAGCTCAAAAATGTCCGCCTCCCCGCCCGCTCCTGCCTCCTCCACCGCTGTCGTCTGGCAGTCCCTCTGCTCACCCTCAGCCCACCATCTTTATGGTGCGAGCTCCGCGGGTCTGCCAGTCTCCATCGTCGGCGTGGCTGGAGAATCCCTTGCATCCGCCTCCAGCCTCTGAGTCCCAGACTCCGCCTCGGCCTGTCGACCCAGCGACTCCACCATGACGCTCTGGCTCTGCTTTGGTCTGTCGTCGACCATCCATCGCCTCGGGATTCCACTCCTCTGGCTGCGCCTCGTCCCACCATCCCTCTGGCTCTGTCAGGCTCCTCCTTCCCTTCAGCTCCACCTTGGTCCTCTGTCGCTCTGGCACCACCGCGGCCTTCTGGATCCCCGCCTCCGCATAGGTCGCCTGAGCCACCTGTTCCGCCGTGGTCCTCCAGATCCTCCTCGTCACCCTGGCTCATCAGCTCTCCGTCTCTGCCTCGGGCTCCTCCACCACCTGCTCCGCCGCCGTCGGTCAGCCCCCTGGAGTCGTCAACCCTTCCTCCACCATGGCTCCTCCCTCCGTCAGCTCCACCATGGGTCGCCGTTATGGCTGTGGCCTGGGTCCCATTTGGCTCCTCCTGCTCCAAGTCCCTCCGGTCTCCTCCCTGGCTCCTTCTTCTGTTATATCCACCCTGGATTCTCCTGTCTCCTCCCTGGCTCCTCCCTCCGTCGTCTCCACCCTGGACTCTGTTTGTCGTCCTCCCGAGCCTCATCCCAAGTTCCCACCCGTCCCTCCCTCTGTTGTTTCTACAGCGCGAGGACGCGCCTTCCGGGAGGGGGGTGATATGCCACGCCTCTGGACTGTTTGTGTGTGTTTTTCTCCCCATGTGCTCCTCGTGACCCAGTTTCTCCCTTATTTTATTGTGTTCATTGGGTTCAGGTGTGTTGTGTTAATTGGCCTCGTTTCCCCATGTATTTAAGCCCTAGTCTGTGCAGTCTATGTTTGTCGGGTCTCAAACGTCATGTTCGTGTGTTACAGCCATTCCTAGTGTGGATTACCCCGTTGTTCTGGATTTATTAAAGACTGTTTCTCTGATCCACATCTCTGTCGTTCTCTCCGGCACAGTGTGTGACAATATGCATTTTCCCATTTTAAGTACACATGTTACAAGGTAGTGATCAGTAACATCATCACTTTGCTGTATAACGTCTACATCAGTAAGATTGGTTCCATGCAATATAATTAAGTCTAGTGTATGATTAAGACGATGAGTGGGTCTAGTGACATTTTGCTTGACCCCAAATGAGTTTAGTAAATCTGTAAACGTGACCCCTAACGCATCATTTTTATTATCAACGTGAATGTTAAAATCTCTGACAATCAACGCTTTAGCAACACTGACCAGTAGGTCTGAGACAAAATCTGCAAACTCTTTTAGAAAATCAACATAGGGTCCTGGAGGTCTATACACATTAGCCAAACAAAAGATAGCATTTCTGAGTTACATTGAGAACATCTCTATATATATTGTTGCAACACCGCCGCCACGACCAATCAGACAGGGCTCATGCTTATAACAGTAGCCTGGAGGAATACACTCGTTTAGACCAAAATAATCACTTGGTTTAAGCCAGGTTTCAGTTAGGAAGAGTATATCAAAACTATTATCTGTGATCATTTCGTTTACAATAACCGCCTTCGGTGTGAGTGATCTAATGTTTAGGAGCCGAAGCTTTAGAAATAATTGTTGTTCACTTCATTTGTGATTTTCTGTTTTAATTACGATCAGATGGGGCTCATGATTATAACATTAGCCTGGAGGAATAGACTTGTTTAGACCAAAATAATAATTTGGTTTAAGCCAGGATTCAGTACGGCAGAGTATATCAAAACGATTATCTGTGATCATTTCATTTACAATAACCGCCTTAGGTGTGAGTTAGGATGGCCATATGTGCCGTTCATACGGGACACGTCCTGGCCAGGATTTTTATATTGCCTAAACATCCAAAGTAGTTTGAACAATAACATGCAGGTATTGTATATAATCGACCAATCGTGGAGCGTGAGAAGGTGAGATCTACAGAGAACGATCAAAGCGATGCAAATAAGCGCACGTGTTTGTTTGTTCGTTCGTTCAACTTGAAGCGTCGCTGCACACCGATCATTGAATGACACCAAAGTACCGCGAGAGCGATTCGAAAGCATAAGGAGCCGTCTGATCTGCTTTCTATTGCTCTCGTGAATGACATACAATGATTGATCTGCACAGTGCAAACAGCGAAAACCTGGATATTTTAGGCAATATAGAAATCCTGGCAAGGACGCGTCCCGTAAAAATGGCCCGTATGTTCACCCTAGTGTGAGTGATCTAATGTTTAGGAGCCCAAGCTTTAGAAATAATTGTTGTTCACTTCATTTGTGATTTTCTGTTTTAATTACGATCAGATGGGGCTCATGATTATAACATTAGCCTGGAGGAATAGACTTGTTTAGACCAAAATAATAATTTGGTTTAAGCCAGGATTCAGTACGGCAGAGTATATCAAAACGATTATCTGTGATCATTTCATTTACAATAACCGCCTTAGGTGTGAGTTAGGATGGCCATATGTGCCGTTCATACGGGACACGTCCTGGCCAGGATTTTTATATTGCCTAAACATCCAAAGTAGTTTGAACAATAACATGCAGGTATTGTATATAATCGACCAATCGTGGAGCGTGAGAAGGTGAGATCTACAGAGAACGATCAAAGCGATGCAAATAAGCGCACGTGTTTGTTTGTTCGTTCGTTCAACTTGAAGCGTCGCTGCACACCGATCATTGAATGACACCAAAGTACCGCGAGAGCGATTCGAAAGCATAAGGAGCCGTCTGATCTGCTTTCTATTGCTCTCGTGAATGACATACAATGATTGATCTGCACAGTGCAAACAGCGAAAACCTGGATATTTTAGGCAATATAGAAATCCTGGCAAGGACGCGTCCCGTAAAAATGGCCCGTATGTTCACCCTAGTGTGAGTGATCTAATGTTTAGGAGCCCAAGCTTTAGAAATAATTGTTGTTCACTTCATTTGTGATTTTCTGTTTTAATTACGATCAGATGGGGCTCATGATTATAACATTAGCCTGGAGGAATAGACTTGTTTAGACCAAAATAATAATTTGGTTTAAGCCAGGATTCAGTACGGCAGAGTATATCAAAACGATTATCTGTGATCATTTCATTTACAATAACCGCCTTAGGTGTGAGTTAGGATGGCCATATGTGCCGTTCATACGGGACACGTCCTGGCCAGGATTTTTATATTGCCTAAACATCCAAAGTAGTTTGAACAATAACATGCAGGAATTGTATATAATCGACCAATCGTGGTGCATGAGAAGGTGAGATCTACAGAGAACGATCAAAGCGACAAAGTGATCAAAAATGAGCAGGGTTTATTGAATAATCTTAGTTGCATTTGTATGTTTCAGTACTCAGACTTCGTCTAAACTTCATCCCTACTTTGTCTGTACTTTGTTTTACCAGCACATCATTATACCAGCATGTCTTACCTTGAAATGATTGAGTAATGTAATGTAATGCAATGTAAATAATGTAAAAAAATAAAATAAAGATGATACATTACTAAACGTTTTAACATGTGGCACCAAAACTTTGATACTTCAGATTATTACAATAATATCTCTCTCGCTCTCTCTCAGCAACATGTCTGACAGGAGACAGAGTCTGCGGCTTGCCACAATGCGCAATCTTAATTTTTCTTATTCTGTTCATTTATTTGATTTATGTCACAAAGCAAGGCCAGACACAACAGGTAAGTGCAAATCAGGATGGTTTATTGACTGGGTAAGGGGATACAGAGTGTGTCTGCCTCCCGAACAATGTTAGGTAGGTTATTCCAGAGTTTGGGCGCTAAATAGGAAAATGATCTTCCGCCCGCAGTTGATTTTGATATTCTAGGTATTATCAAATGGCCAGAGTTTTGAGAACGCAGCGGACGTGAAGGACTGTAATGCAATAAGAGCTCGTTCAAAATCTCCGACAATCAACGCTTTATCAACACTGACCAGTAGGTCTGAGACAAAATCTGCAAACTCTTTTAGAAAATCAACATAGGGTCCTGGAGGTCTATACACATTAGCCAAACAAAAGATAGCATTTCTGAGTTACATTGAGAACATCTCTATTGCAACACCTGCAACACCGCCGCCACGACCAATCAGACAGGGCTCATGCTTATAACAGTAGCCTGGAGGGTTTAGACCATTTAGACCAAAATAATCATTAGGTTTAAGCCAGGTTTCAGTAAGGCAGAGTATATCAAAACTATTATCTGTGATCATTTCG
>NW_015549560.1:326696-345750 GCF_001515605.1 Sinocyclocheilus anshuiensis | reverse complement strand
CTGAGTTGGCCCCGACAGCCATTAAGGCTGGAAAGCTCCTGGCCCGCAGACTGGTGGGCCATTCCACTGAGCTCATGAATTATGACAACGTGAGTTTGCCGTTACATGCATATGCTTTCATTCTTGTTCGCTCTTTGTTTCTTTACTGGTTTCTAAGCGAATCACACAACGCCTATATTTAGGGTGGCCATATGTGCCGTTCATACGGGACACGTCCTGGCCAGGATTTTTATATTGCCTAAACATCCAAAGTAGTTTGAACAATAACATGCAGGTATTGTATATAATCGACCAATCGTGGAGCGTGAGAAGGTGAGATCTACAGAGAACGATCAAAGCGATGCAAATAAGCGCACGTGTTTGTTTGTTCGTTCGTTCAACTTGAAGCGTCGCTGCACACCGATCATTGAATGACACCAAAGTACCGCGAGAGCGATTCGAAAGCATAAGGAGCCGTCTGATCTGCTTTCTATTGCTCTCGTGAATGACATACAATGATTGATCTGCACAGTGCAAACAGCGAAAACCTGGATATTTTAGGCAATATAGAAATCCTGGCAAGGACGCGTCCCGTAAAAATGGCCCGTATGTTCACCCTAGTGTGAGTGATCTAATGTTTAGGAGCCCAAGCTTTAGAAATAATTGTTGTTCACTTTATTTGTGATTTTCTGGTTTAATTATGATCAGATTTTTTCTATAACCTATAGTAAATTTATTATTTAGCGTTGCATTCCCCTTCTCAGGGAACTGGGGTTACATATGTAACTTAGATGTTCCCTTTTGAAGTGGAATTCTACTCTGCATTCTCTATTGACACTATGGGAATGAGAATACCTACTGTGTCATACTGAACAAATGCCTATCGACTGTGCCATGTAAAGCAACCAGCAAGCGATGGTTTGCCATACAACGCACCTAAGAGCTTATGCCGGAGGTGCAACATCCGCAGTTTAATACCCTCCAAGCACTAATGACCCGGGGTGCGACCTTTGACACTTAGTTCTCTGGGGTAACCTAAGCAAAGGAAGCACAGAATAAGCATCCCATCCTAAAGGCTGGAAGAGACTTCAAGAGAGAGCCACAAATGCCGCTCTACCTAAGTAAAAAAAATAAAAATAAAAAGTGCTTACGGGAAGTCTGGTAAGAGATTACTGAGAATGGAGCACTTAAAGAAGCTTCCACATCTTCCTGTTGTCTATCAACGACCATCAGAAAATGGGGTGTAAACATAATCCACCGAGAGCTAACCTCCACCATCCAGAGGGAGCCATAAAGAAAGAGGGGAGCACATGGCAAAAGACCCATGCCTTTCTCCAATTGCTCCAAATTACCGAAAGACTTGCTAGTGGTTATCCATTTCTACGGTTCCAGCAAGGAGACATTAGATTACCTCTGGCCAAGCATTGGTAGAGAAGACTGAGAGTGGGCCACAATGGCAATGATGTTCACCTTATGCTCAGTCCTTCTCTTGCAAGCTGCCAGGAAAAACTTGTAAACATAGTTCCACCACAAGTACACACTATCACCTCTAGGCTGTTCTGGAGGGGCAACAGATGGGAGATGAGATGCCAGTGGTGGAAATGCCCATCTCCCCTTCTGTACTGCCCATTCACATGCAACCACACATTGAAGTACACTAATGCAAATTCCGTAACATCCTGGAGGGGGAGACAGATAGGAGAGTGAGTGTACTAGCAGTCATGATAATCTTTTCTACTCTGTAACCAGCCCCTTCCCACATAAGGGAAGTGCACTAATGATAATTCCATACTTTCCATGCATCTATACAAATGTGATTTCATAGGAAGTGTATTTTCCTAGTACTCTGAGTACCAGAAAAGGTGACAGATGAGGAAGTTGGATGCAAGTGGCAGTATGCCCACTTTTTTATATAATACTTATGCAAAATAAAGCATACAGCTACTACCTCTGCATCAAGGAGGTAGCATCAAGGAGAAATAATTTTTTCTTCTCCTTGAGCCCCAAAATGTTAATCCAAAGATGCTGTATCATGGCAAACATGGCAGCAAGTGAGCAGCCGATGGCATGGGCTGCCACCTTGGTGGCACAGAGTTTAAGGTTGGTGGTGCGGTGGAGCTCCAGGACTGCATCTGGAGATACTTACCTGCCATTATCAGAGTCCTTCAGAATGTCTGCCTGGTATGCTTGCAGCACTGCTATGGTATGCAAACCACCACCAGCTTGGCCTGTCACCGTGTAGCCCTTGCCCACAAGACGTGATGTAAGCTGGCACGGCTTTGAGGGCAAAACGGGGGCCTTCCATGTTGCACCAGATAAGGTAAAAAGTGAGTTAGCTTTTTCACTGTGGAGCGATCACAGTGAGTACAGCCAGCCCCCTCAAGAGCGGACCAAGCATGCCCTGCTCCCATTTACACAGACAAACAAACAGCTTCCTGAAGATAAAGAAGCTGGTGACGTGTTCTCTTGGTGCTCTTTTATATCCTGCACCTGTGACGTCACCTGACTGCGGTAGCCAATCAAGATTCAGACCAGGGACGGATTATGACTTTGATGTGCCCTGGGTACAGACGTCTCAAAGGCCCCCCTGACACCACATATTTCAACAACAGTGCTGCACCTGTATGCCACATCATACAGGATTTACAAAGACACTAATACGTGACGGAAAATGCACACAATATTCTGTATTTTCACACCACAGATTGATTTAAATCTCACCAGTATCAATCAACATAAGCTTCCGACCTCTCCAAATCATATCACGTATCCTTCCATAATTAACACTTGTATTTCTGCATTTTGCATACCTGCATTTAACAGTCTACACATTACAAAAACAAGCAACATCAATCACCAAAAGCATTTTACTCAATAAAAAAATTCAGTTGGTCTTACCTTAGCTGAGGGGTCTTTCTTGATTTCCTCCGAGAAAACTCTTCCACAACGTCATTAAAATCCATTACAAGATTGCATTCAATGGCCATTAAAGACAGCGAATTGAGACGTCTTTGACACATTTTGCTTCTCAGTACATTTTTTTACTCTTGCCATGAGAGAAAATGAACATTCTCCTTCACAGTTGCTGACTGGCAGGGTGAAGAAAAGCTTCAGGGCAACATACACATTGGGGAAAACCGATGCCAGTCCATAATCTATAACTGTTTTCAGCATCTTTGAGGGTGATTTGTCTGGCTCCGTTGAAATGAAAGATCTGAACTGAATCAGCTCATCAGCAAGACAGCTGTTCAAGTCATCAGGGTAAGCAGAAGAAAGGTTATGGGCTCCTGTAAAAATGCTGCTGTTGGATTCTGAGTGTGGCATGAACAAAACACCAAAGAGACTATTCATATGTTTATAGGCGTCCAGTCTGTCAAGGCAGTTGACAAGATTGTCAATGGTTACATTAAATGTGTCCACTAAGGCCTGCATCATCATCTGTGGTCTTGTCAGCAAAAGTTTTCCTTTTCTTGATTCGTTGTACTTCATGCTTATAAGACTGGCATACACCTGGCACACTTAAAGGGCTCCTCTCAAAGTGTTCAAATAGTTCGCGCTGAGCTGCTACAAACTCACGCAATGATTCAAGCAGTTGCACTGCTGTGTGAAGGTCCATATCACTTGTTTGTAGACATATACTCGTCATGTGGAATTGTTCCGAGTATAGTATTCCAGAACTGCACCATAAATGCAGTCTCTAGTTTTTCCATCATTGCATGCAGTCCTGATGTTTCGCTGCGTGTTTCTCTTTTTTCGGTCTCAGGTTAAACTATGCTGTTTAAGGCCTACCTTATATTGCTATAATTTTGCCAAAGAACTTTGGATGAATCATCACTTCAGCTCCACCGAGTATTAGATAAATGTTTAAGTGTTAAGTTTGTCTTTGAGAATACTGTTCCCCATCGGCGAGTAGAAGCAGAACAAAATGAATACAATGATTCTAACAGACTAAAGTACTGTTCGACTTCTGGGCTACTGTGTACACTGTTTACACCAACTAGATTCAATGAGTGAACAGCACAAGGAATGTAATGGATCAGTGGATTTTTCCGTTTTAAGTGAGCCTGCAGTCCATTGTACCTGCCCGACATATTACTGGCATTATCATACGACTGGCCTCTACGATTTAATATGTACAAGCCAAGGTCATTTACCATTTTAATTACATAATCACACAAACTCTCATCTGTGTGACATGAAATGGGCTCGAAAGCTATGAATCGTTCCATAACATTCCCTTTCTCATTGACGAATCTGAAGATGAACGTTAACTGGACTATGTGGGGCACATCTGGTGTTGAATCAACGATGACCGAAAAATATTTGGCCTCCTTTAATTCATTCATGATTACCTGTTTAGTTTTTTCTCCCATTACTTCAATAAACTCCTCACATATACTTGATGAAATAAGAAACACTTCCCTGTCCTTTTTAGCCTTGTGTTTTAAAGGGTTCATATGATGTTGCGTATTTGGTGATTATTTTGTGTATTTGGTGTAATTTTACAGATCTTCTTTATGCACCAAGAGCTTGTAACACTCCAAAGAGAAAGGAAAAATTGAAATCGCATCATATGACCCCTTTAATGTACATGTTCCGAGAGAAATGGGTCAAATTGAGATATTAGCTCTAAAATTCCAAGATAGTTTCCATTGTGAGGCTAACCTAGAAGCTCATCCTCCCCCCTGAACGCCAGTCCATTTTCAGCTAAAAACTTTATCAATGCCACCACATGCTTCAGTACATGTTTCCAGTATTTCCTCTCTCCAGCAGTTTGTTTGACCAGAGCTGAGTCCATCGCCTGAGTGTTTTTAGATCTATGCAATATGGCTAGCATGCAAGACATATGACCGGGGCTCCTTTTGTGTTCAGAAATTCATGCTTGGTGCTTCCAGTCACTGAATTCATCTGTAAAGGCGTGTTGTTTGGACGAGAAAAGTTTGCACGAAAAGCAGAACACCTGTCCCGTTGCTGGAGAGTATAAAAGCCACTCTTGTGAAACAATCTGGCCGTTTGGTAAGCGAGTGTGCAATAAATCATTGGTAAGGGAGCGAGTTTTGCCACCCAGACCAATATCTCTTAGGGAAGAAGTATATTTTGAGCTTTGGTTATGGAAAGTGGCTGCCCCTCTGTTAATAAGAATATTTCTCACCGAATCGCTTCTAATATCTCCCCACAATGCTGGGTCACTGATGGTCTCCCAAAACAGGTGGTCATCATCTTACAGTGATCGTCATTCCCCTGAAGACTTTGTAGCGGCGGTGGAGACCCTCTTAATCCGGTTCCTCTTTCAGCACATAACAAGGGAAATTCAGCCCATTGATGTCATCCTGCAGATTTGCCCAGGCACCTCCATGCAACCCGCTTCTTGCACCCCCGGTAGGCGTCCGCACACCCCAGCTGTTTCAACTACTATTCAAAATTCCAGCTAAGCGACTTTCATATGGACAATCTACCATTCTAAAAATAAGAAAGCGGACAGTCGACTGATTGAGGCACACTCGCTGCCCCAAACATCAATTTCCCACAAAGATAAACAGATATTCAGCTCTACACACCTTTCCTAATACCGTCCAGAAAATCCATCACTGTTCTGAGCCATTTCCGCTTACATCCCGAAAGTTTTTCTAATTATCTGATGCAGTATTTTGAAGATCTCAAGCGGTACTCCTAAACTTATATTTTTATTGAATAAGCAACAAAATGTTTGTGAAAGTGTGATGATCTGCCTCAGCGTCATGTGCTCCTACTCTAATGCATATGGTAAATGATACACATGTTAATCTGCGAACAGTTCAGTCCAAATATGCTCCAACTGTAGAGACAGATTGGTCTCTACATATCGTCCCTTCCCACTATATCCTAGATCAAGTTCCCACTGGTCAGATTACTGATGTTTTTCAAATTTTCAGTACTGCATCATCATTGCGATGCGATCAGATCCCCGAAGTCATAGCTTTATAAAAACAGCATGTCATGGCACTCTATAAACATTATCTCAAGATCTATGCATCGCTTTATTTTGTGCATAAGTTTGTTTGAATCGAGATCAATTTGAATCAACTGCTCTAAATATTGGTATGTGATTTACTGTGGTTTACTAATGTTTTGCGAAGTTATAATTCAAAATGTTGCTCAAAGCATACTGTGTTTACTGTTTACATTTGTTTAAGTGGTATTTTTCTTACAAAAACTCATAGTTTGATCTCTAAATTAAACAAATATCCTTGCTGTATTCTGTTAGTTGAGATTTTCTCAACAGTATATAACAAGACTATCTATTATGTATGATGCTTTTTCAGATCTCTTTTTAAAATAAAGTGTTATTTTTATGGCAAGAAAATGGAGCACTTTTAATATGTAAGCAAATTTTAAAGCCATTGTTAAGAGTGAACAGACTCTCCTTGTCCAATTCTTAGACACACCCATCGAGAGCAATCCTCTCGATTTTCCTCCTTCCTCCTTAGTTGTGTCCGAAATAGCCTTTAGCGTGAGGCTGCCTCCACAACAAGGAACCACACTGGCTGCTCCTTTGCATACCTCTCTTTTCTTCCTACAACCTTTTTTTCTTTTTTTTAAATCAAGTTAAGTCACCTATATTTATATAGCGCTTTATACAATACTGATTGTGTCAAAGCAGATTTACAGTATTAAACAGGAAAATAGTGTTTCGATAATGCAAGAGGACAATAGTAAACAATACAATAGACAATAGAAAAGTGGTAAGGAAACAAAACTCCATCGGTGACAGAAATTGAGAAACAAAACCTTGGGACAAACCAGGCTCAGTTGGGGGGCCAGTTCTCCTCTTGCCGGATGAAATCAGCATGGCATGGTTTGATTCCAGGCTGCTACGCAAGTCAGATTGTGCAGAGGACTCGTCTGGTTCCCGTGGTCTTGTGCCGATTACTGTCGAGGTGACAAGGTGTTCGCAGGGGATCTGTCTCTGGGGCTCTTCTAGTTGACATGGTCTCCGCTGACATTCAGGTGCTGATCCACCATATGGACTAGATACAGACTGGATCTGGGACTGGGTGGCTACTGTACATCGGGTGTTATGGAAAGTGTTCCCTGTTCCGGTTGACCTAATTGATGCAGCCTAACAATCCTCAAACGGATTTTAATTATAGGAATGTGATAGTGTGTTATGTGTGTTTCAGAAGCGCCCTAGCGTGAGGCTGCCTCTGCAAAGGTGCCTGCCTCTTCTCTCCCCTTTGTTAACTATCCACCACCTACGTCAGCTGAACTGCCATCTTACACCCTCTTTAGAGCCACCCCCATAGCAACCCCAACCCACACCTCCGCTGTGGAACCTGCGCCTGTCTCTGGGTGTTTTCACACCTGCTCATTTTAAGGGGTCTAAACATGTTCAGTTGAATTTGTCCCATATGTCAACACCCCAAAATATCACAGACCTTTCTAAAATGAACCGAGACCATCTCTGGAGGTGGTCTACAGTTTAGGGATGGGACAATAAATCGATGCATTGCAATTCGTGGATCGATTCTGAGACATTGGCTCCATATGAGGACTTGTTACCCACCCCAGAGCTAGTCTCTCTATGCAAATCAGACATTCCACTAAATCATTCAATTTTTTCTATAAACCAATCTTCGGTCAGTGGTGCCCTGCTATTAATTAATAACCCATACATCTCCCTCCTTATCAAAAGCATCCAAAAATCTCTATCCTGTCATCTAGATTGTCATTGCCATTCCTCAGCAATAGCAGGATTCACTTAAACTCTATTTTCTCACTGTCGCAGCAGTGATTTTGCGGACCACTCTCACAGCACCCTGACTAAACTTTATACATTTTCTAAATAATTTTTTGCTAGAGCTGTGATTTCGCCTCAGATTCAAAATTTTCTGTTACGTCACTGCCACAGCAGTGATTTCTCACTCCGCTCCAACAGGAACCCACTTGTTTGTTAGCCCCTCACCTGCCTTATATTTCCCCAACGGCACAAAAGTGAACATTCTGAACATTGAATCCATTCAAGTTTTCTCTTCTTGTATCACCAAACTACTCGCAGGTGATTGCCCAGCTTGCTGTCCTTTGTAAACACTTTTTGGGGGGTTGAACTTGGAGCTCAAGCCAAGACTCGGGTTTGAGTCTCCATTGAGGACTGCAAGTGTGCAAGTGTTGTTGGTGTGCAACACTCTTTTTCCTCTAAAAAAAAAAAAACCGTTGTGAAATTTTGTCTCAACTGTACACAGAACATTTTCCAAAAAGTGTTGTGGAGCAAATCCAGGTGGGCAAACATGAGACATACCTCAATATTTCATTTTCATGTTGTCCTTTTATGAACTCCATTCTTGTTTAGTGTTTTTCTGATAGTAGACAAATGAACAAAGACTTCTGCAGTTATCATTGGGTTCTTTCTCACCTGTTTTAGGATTGCCTGCTGGGTTCTCCAAATGATTTTTGCAGGATGCCTGCTCCTAGGGAGATTAGCAGTAGTCCAGAATTTTCTACATTTTTGACATGGTAACTTACTGTGAGTCATAAACGCCTAGGTCTTTAGTAATGCTTGACATGATTCACACTAACTAGTCTTTCAAGAGAAGAACCGATTTGTCAGTAACCAGACTTTGTGTGCCTTTATTTAAAGGGACTTGCCCTTTCAATCCCATCTCCTTAATTAACTCCAATTAGCTTTTGGAGAAGTTGTAACACAGAGTTTCATTTCATTTTACTTCCAGCCTGTCCTGTCACATTTTGTGTTAGTAGTTTAGTAAGACTGTGTTTGTCTATTATTGTCACAATTGAAGATCAGGCCACATTTTATTAATGCAGAAACTTATTCTTACCGCTGTTTGTGTGTGTGAGTGTGTACACACTACTATTTGGGAACAGAAAGAGTTTTGCTTGTGAAAGAAATCAATTTGTTTATTCTGCAAGAATGCATTAAAAAAGTGACAGTAAAAAGTATTATATTTCAAATGAATGAATTTCAAATAGATGTGTACATTCTATTCATCAAAGAACCCTAAAATATGTATTAAGGTTACTACAAAAATATTAAGCAGCACAACTATTTTCAACATTGATCTTTTTTTTTTTTTCTTGAGTAGCAAATCAGCATATTAAAATGATTCCTGAAGGATCATGTGACACTGAAGACTGGAGTAATGATGCTGAAAACATAGTTTTGATCACAGCAATAAATTATATTTCATTACATATTATAATAGAAAATGGTTATTTTAAATTCTAATAGTATTTCGAAATATTACCGTCTTAACTCTATTTTGATGATTGTAATAATTAGAATAATAATGATAAAAAAAAAAAATGCAGCCTTGGTTGAGCATCTTTCAGATTTGAGACTTCTTTCCAAATCATTAAAAAACAGCACGACCCCAAACCTTTATATGATACACACACACACACACATATACATCTTATACATCCTTATGTCATTGACCCTAATAAAACCAATAAATAGTCCTTACCAATGTTTAAACCAATGTTCAAAGCTAGTGAATGTCTGGTGTGTCCTTGTAGAAAAACTTGAGATAACCTGTGAACTCCTGTCAAATTTATTCATGATAAATGCATCTGTCTATCTCAGCCAGGCATTGTTACTAACACCTGTATGTTTATTCACTTGCCTGACTCATTTTTTTCAAATGCTAGTCCCTATGGTGACAGAAAAATAAAACACGTTTGTTCCTGAACTTATGTGACAGAAGTGAGTGGGTGGATTAATAGGTCCACATTTTTATCTGTATAAATGTCATTGTTTTTAATGTATGGCATTTCAGAAAACAATTCATACACTCAGTTTTGTTTTGGCTCACTCTGACAGATCAGTCTAGCAATAGGGAATAAAATGCATCGCTTGCTTGAAAATTCATAGTTGATATTACAATCTCACCACAAGGGGGCAGGGCAACGCCACCAAACTTTTATTCTTGGACCTCTATGTATTTATTAAAGCGTTTACATCAAGAGGACCTTAAAAGTTTTACTAAAATTAAATTTAAAAAAAATAATAATGATAGATAGATAGATAGATAGATAGATAGATAGATAGATAGATAGATAGATAGATAGATAGATAGATAGCTCAAATGTCAAAACAGCATAAAGTCAAAAAGACTGAATACTCTGGTCTTTACAAAAATTGCATGCAATTATTTGGTCCTATCAACTGCATTTCTGCAGTTATCAAATCTCCTAAATATTACAACAACAAAAAAATACAGAAAATTTTCAACTGATGCCTTGCTAACACAACATGGTTTTGACTGGCACATTAACATAGACAAATGCTAGAAAGCCATGTGTTAACAACTGGCTGGCGGTACAGCATTTTACAGTGTTAACCTGCTCTGCTTTCACCAAACTAAACTGAGAGACCGGGCCATAAAGTACAGCTTGTGTCTGATGTAAAAGGGACAATCAGCAGGTGTGATGACTGCTGTAACGTTCCTCTAATGACTCTGCTGAGTTATGGCTTTATTGTAGCTGTTATTTTGCTGTATCCCCATCAAAACACACAGGCCAAGCCACCTGCTTTATCAGCAGTCATATAAAAAGACAGATATGGACATTACAAGAGAATATTCAAGGAAGTGCAGCATAGACACTGGCTGTTCAGTATATGTGCCATTAAAAGCGAAACCAATAACTGAATGATCATTTTGTCCTGTTTACCTGACGATGTATACAATTTGGTTTGGTTAGATATGTGACTTTTGAAAATTGTGTTTTTCTGAATCTCTTACCATAGTGTTAGTGAATGTTGAATAATAGCCTATATGGAAAACGATCTCAGACATGACTCTTCTCTCTGGAATGGCATTTATGCCGGCAGAAATAAGGCTGGATATATTGGATTGATTCAGCAAACATGCACTGAAAAATGCTTAGTTCCACAGACATCAAACAACAAGTGCTCTTGTCTTGGAGTGCAATATGCATTAAGTCAGAAGATCCTTCTGCAAATAGTTTTTATCACACCCAGGCAAGCAATGACTTCAAGTCTTTCTGGTAGTGCCTCATCAAGCCTGTGGCTCTACACAGCCCATATTTTTTCCAAAATGTCCCTGATTAGGTTGATTGAAAGAAAGCCCACAAGTGGTGTTTCATGTCAAGCACAATATAGAAATCCATTATTAAATGAATTGCCTGTAGTAGTATCTTAATTTAATATTAGTAAATCTAGATTTTGTGGTACAGAAATCATTCAACTGAAAAATGCTTAGTTCCACAGACATCAAACAACAAGTGCTCTTGTCTTGGAGTGCAATATGCATTAAGTCAGAAGATCCTTCTGCAAATAGTTTTTATCACACCCAGGCAAGCAATGACTTCAAGTCTTTCTGGTAGTGCCTCATCAAGCCTGTGGCTCTACACAGCCCATATTTTTTCCAAAATGTCCCTGATTAGGTTGATTGAAAGAAAGCCCACAAGTGGTGTTTCATGTCAAGCACAATATAGACATCCATTATTAAATGAATTGCCTGTAGTAGTATCTTAATTTAATATTAGTAAATCTATATTTTGTGGTACAGAAATCATTCAAATGTATTTAGCACAGATTCATTACTTTCCAAATGACTTTCAGTTTGTCTGCTGATCACTGGCAGTTCAGACGGCAAAGGACACTAAGGTTGAAACTGTGAATAAGCTTTAGTGATGCCTTTTTCCTCCATGTTCCCAGAATGTGCTCATTAATCAATGGTTGAGCCCTTTTCAGTTCATGACACTCTGAGCATTAAGCAATGGTCCTGTGTTTACAGAGAGGGAGGTACCAGGATTTACACCCAAGCTTTAGTGCCTTTCAACACCTTTCGCTCAAGCTCCTCTGCCTCTGCTCTCAGCTAACTGGAGTTACTGCTCCCACCTGCCAGGTACAAAGGAAAGTTCTGCACTTTTTATGGCAGCAGGCTGATATTCTTTAAAGTAATGACTCACCAATACATCAGTTGTTTGATTGCTACAATGACGGTATGAGTTCTTGATTCTGGGATAGCTATTTTGACTCTGAGGCTCATCTGACCATAGAGTTATCAAGATGCTTCCTTGTAGGCTTCTGCTGAGATCTCTCTCATCTTGGAATGTATAGTTTGTTAACTGAGTATCTGTTGTCTGAGCTTAGATTCTTTGCTAGACTTTACATCAGTGAACACATCTTGACACAATAGGATGTTCAAACGTCTCTTGTGGAATAAAAACTACAGAAACCACACACAAAACACACTTTCTCTCTATTAAAGCTTAAGAATAAATAACTCAAAAATAACATTTATTTACAGACTTCTAACACTGAAACTCATAACACTAATACAGATGTATTTTTGGAACAAAGTGCATGTGTAGGTCAAATGAGAAGATTTTGAAAAAAACATTTTTTTTTTACAAATAGTCTTCTGCAGACTATTCTGACCTTATTCATGCATTTTATTTGTAGCGTGTGATTTCAGATTTCAACATAAATGTGTAAGGAACGTGTTAATGAATATGATAATCAAATGCAATTACAGAAGGTTACACAGTGAACACAACTGATTGTCTACATTACTTTGATTACGAATACACAGCAACAAGAATACAGTAAGACATAGCATACAAAACTAAGCCCATGACATTTGAATAAGTAGATGCAGGGGACTTAAAAACAGGAACATTTGACAACACAGGATCTTAGTAACACAGGTTCTACTGATTCCACTGTGTGTGGGTAGTTTTTACCTGCTATTTGCGTTGTCGTTAAAGTATCTGGCCAGCCAATCAGGTGGTGAGAACACTGCTCAGATGAGCTTCGCTAGGTTGCTAATGAATGAACATAAACGGTCGTTTACAACCATCTCTTAAGTATCGCCCAAACAAATTAGCAGTCAAATAAGCTGTAACGTCTGTATTATACGTTAACGTAAAACGTTTTCAAAAACCATTAAGTGAAGACTTGGCCTGAGATGTAAATTTATTCCATTCAGTATTCTCTTTTTAAAAGGATCTGTCATAATTGTAACCATTGTAACCAGTGAAAAATAGTATTCATGAAATCAATATCTATTTCCATATTGCGTGCCTCTGATAATACAAGTTTAAGCCTTTGCAGATGGTGCTACAGGAAGAGGCCGTTGGTAGTGCTTTTCTTATAAGGGTTCGTCAAAAAAAATAGACATTTTGACATTACAATATGAAATCTGCATAAGGAACGTTGTAAAAAATCAACGACTTGCCTTCCGCTTTGCCTTATCATTGTGGTCAACTGCCAAAAGTGTCCAATCTGACGGAGTTCAACTATGATATAAGATTAAATAAATGGTTAGTAAACTGTTTCAATTGTAGCATGTTACATAAAATAGTTCAGGAACATTTAAGATTTCAGAAAAACATAAAATGTTTTCCATGGTTGAACTAAAACCATCCTAGGGGTCAAGGTTTGGCTGGTTAGCATGGTCTAATGAACCCCTGCTGGTAAATGGCATTACTACACCATACTGACAACTAAAAGCATATTTCTCCACTGACAGCCCTTCAGAGGTAACCATTTAGACTGGTGAAACAAAATAAATGATTGTAGTATACTGTCAGTGGAGATCATGTCAATTACATGAGCCTAGAGACAGATCCCATGCGAAGACCTTGTCACCTAGACCAGGGGTTCCAACCACATTCCTGGAGCCCACCAAACACTGCATATTTTCCATGTCTCCTTAATCAAACACACCTGATTCTGATCATCAGCTCATTAGTAGAGACTCCAAGACCTGAAATGGGTGTGTCAGATAAAGGAGCGATGCAAAATGTGCAGTGTTGGGGTGGCTTCAGGAACGTGTTTGGGAACCACTGACCTAGACGGCCATCGGCACAAGACCACGGGAACCAGACGAGTCCTCTGCACAAGCTGACTTGTGTTGCAGCCTGGAATTAAACCACGTCGTGTTGGTTTCGCCTGGCCAGAGGTGAACTGGCCGCCCCACTGAGTCTGGTTTCTCCCAAGGCTTTTTCTCCATTTCTGTTACCGATGGAGTTATGGTTCCTTGCCACTGTCGCCTTTGGCTTGCTTAGTTCGGGACACTTAATTTCTGGCTACTTGATTGCACAGATACTATTTGAACTGAGCTGGATGATTACATCACTGAATCAATTGTGAACTGAAAAATTTAGTGTTTACTATTGTCCTCTTGCATTATCGGCACACTATTATTAAGCTGCTTTGACACAATCTGTATTGTATAAAGCGCTATATAAATAAAGGTGACTTGACTTTAGTAAGAGACCATTTTTTTGGAGAAATCAAAAAAACATGAATTAGACTTCTATTTTCTACTGCCACTGATGTCATAGTTCAGGATCGCATAGTTCTGCTGAGTAATGTGGTATTTACAAATCAGATGATTAACTATAGATAAATAAAAAAAATTATTTGGAACTGTGTACCCATTAGCAAAGATACCAGTAAGCAGGCTGTGCACTTCCTAGGGGTCACGCATCAGTTGAGCTACTGCCATTGAGATGAATGGGAGAGCTAAAAAGTTTCTGTTAGACGATCCTTTTCCCATTCAACCACTTTTTCCAGATGACATGTTCATACACGTGCCCGTACAGTTTTATATTATATTATGTGAGAGCCAGTCACAAAATGATCTGTCCACCTCTGGTCATCACTGCATCAACACCCTCATTCTTCATTGCACAACATGGTAAATCTTCTAAACACATCTCTAGAAGCATTATAAATGGTTTACATAATTCATAAAAATGAAAGGTTTTCTTTTATATGCTAATTTCATCAGGTTCATATAGAGATCAATTCTATTTGAACTCTATTAGGAATGAACAACAGTGTTTCAGTGCTGAAGTTACTGAGGCACAGTATTAGTGTTGAGAATATTCTTTCACTTTGACTTTCATCTTTAAAGGAAGCCAAATAATAAGTATTTTTTACTTTTACCATCTCATTGAATTGCTTTGTGAGATTTATGGGAATGTGGCTTGCCAGGTGCATTGCCATGGCATGGTTTAGATGTGGTTGCCTTAATCAGACATTGTTGTTCTTTCTATTGTTGCATCGCCTTGGATGTGTGTGAGCAGTTGCTAACGGGAATGTCTTTGGTAATACAGATGCCCAATGTTCAGCCTTTTAATGTTACTGCAATACAAGAGATGCATGACTACCTTGGTTCACCCAACAGATGTTCAGGACTTTTAAAGGATGGTGCTTTTGTTCAACACAAATGGCAGACTTCCAAGACACTATTTAGACTTCTGTGAATTAGTAAGTAATGCCAAACACCTGCAACCTTCCAACATCAGGGATTTACAGTTGGATTAATTGGTCATTAACACACCTGTATAGATGTGTGGTGTTTTCAGGAACTTTTTTGGTTGGTGTGTGAGCTTTCAAGCTTCCACTTGGACCTGTAACTGGATTTCTAAGTCTGGTAATTCAATTGAAGCACAGATAACCACTAAATAATAAGGCCAGTTCAGTGGCAACATCAATGTTAAAATCTTTGTCTTGGCAGAACACAGTAGTATGATTTGTGTCCGTAACATTGCCTTTGGGCTCCAGTTTGTACGAATTATTCAGAACATGGTTGATCACTAAATGTTTTGTCCCCTTTCATATCTTTATTTAGCACTGATGCTCTGTGATTGGATCACCTAAGGCTCATGTTCATACCAGGTGTAAATACGGCCATTGTGTGCTGGTGTGGTGTATTATGACACCTTAAAATATCAGTTACATTAGAATTAGCAGTTACAGTATTAAGACGGTTAAAGTAATTTAAATGTGCGTATGAATCTCTTTCAGATGCACGTGTGCTTAGGTCAGTTGTGGCAAAATGAAAAGTACATCCTCTCTCCGACCACCTTCAAATGTATGGCGACACACTTGACAGTTGATTAATGTGTCTTTAAGTGAATTTTCAAGGCCTATCCCCAAGGGTCAAATTTTTTGCAATGACCCACTGTTGGGGTGGTTGACTTTCTCAGGTTAAAATTATGTTTCTTTAAGAGGGAAAAATAATAGAGCTCCTTCTTAACAACACCTTGACAGCCCATTGACAGACTCACAAAGAGCTAGAGCCACAGAGTGCAGGGCAGAGGTGAAAGAAAATAACGTCACACACACTTGTCAGTCACTGAGCTGGTTTGCTTTGATAACTCTGTCTGACTTAATCTAGTAAAAGACATGTTTGCAGAGTAAAGAATACCAAAACACTGAGTATTTGCTTATATCTTAGGCAATGTTTAAATTAATTAAATACACAAACTCTTTATGTATTTATTTGTAAGCACAATAAAGAAACATATACACAGTTAATATAGAACTTTGAAAAATGTTGCTGTAAGACCTATGAATGTGTATTTGAGACATCAATTTAACATCTTGATTTTTGACTGATCGAAAACTTTATCAGCTGCATATAGAAGAATTTGACATGTGTTTTGGCTATTGCATTTTGACACACTTCTCAACCCAACAACAGTAAACATTTCAACGAAACAACTACCGTGTAAATCTTTTGAAGTCTTGGACAGGTTAACTGGGTTAAAGTAAGAAATTATTTAAAGGTGCAGTATGTAATATTGACAGCTAGCGGTTGTAATGGCTACTGCAGTCCAAATTCAAAATATTGGAGAGAGTTGTTGCCAGGTTGAGGGCATGCAACAGGAGCCATTATAATTGACATTAGAAGGCAACGAACATTATAAGTTGATGAAATGCTTTATTAATAGGCCTTTTTATATATGTTAGTCTGGTCATCGAGCTCTTTAGATGGATGCCGAGGATTTTAGGTCAGGTAGAATCTGCAATCTCTGACCCAGTTCATTTGCTGGCTTCCATGGAAGAAATATGCTGTGTTTTGCACCAACTGGCAACCCGGGGTGCCAAAATACTATTGGGTAAATTGGCAGTGGGCAGAATCACACAGACCAAAACAAAAACAGACATTCCGACACGGAACGCACATTTCAAAGTAAAGAAACTGGCTGTAGTGTTGTTTTTTGCAGAAACAAGTATGTGAGCTTAGCATGTTTCCTAAATATCTGCAAACATATTGTGGTATTTTTATGCTTTAGTACGGTAAAAAATAAATTAAAAAATTACATACAGCACCTTTAAAGCAAAATGTTTGATATACAATATAAATTTAGTTGCTGTAGTTTGTTATATGCATCTGTGTGCCAAGCTGTGTGTGGTGCTGAGAGCAGCAGGCAGTGAATCCTGCCAGCCATAACCCTGGAGAAATGGACTCATTGCTGGCTTTGTGACTGCATGTGTCAAGGAAAGTTATGAGTGACTATAGCTAACAGACACAATGGCAGACGGAACAGAGTGCAACACATTGGAAATAAAGCTTGGGACCCCTGGGAGATATATTGACAGACGTACAGACTTCAAGTTTTAGGACTGAGGTTATTGGCTTGATATTAGCTTCAATAAATTATAGTTTAGAATAATGCGGCTTTGAGAAACTTGGATCTTTATGGTGATGCAAAATGAATTACATTACTCTCAGAGTGTATACACTGTAAAACACGATTTTTCGAAGTTGTAAAACAAAGATTATTGGAGTATGTTTAACAAGAATATACTATTTCAGTTTTTCTATTTAAAAACTTCACATTTAATTCAATGTTACTTGCTGTTTCTTTGTATTTTTTTGTGAAATTTACATGCATACCTTGTCCATAAAAACATAAATACTTGTATTTAATATTTAGTTTAATAGTTCTTCTCACATTGTTGCCAAACATTTTACATACTTTATTTTCATGAAAGAGGCCCAACAAGTATGACATTTTCACAGCTAGTGCGGCAATTTCTATATCATGCCATCTTACATCTTGGCATTTCTCATGGTTGAAAACACCCAGATTTAATTTAATTTTTTTAAGATTGTTTTTAAGATTTTAAGATTGTTGTAGAGCTTGACTGCTGGGATAGAGAATTTGGTCATGTCATTAGGTTCAATTATGGGATGTGAATCTGTGATAGGGTGTAGCAGGTGGCTTAGAAAGCCCTGTGCCCAATTGTGTGCTGAATTGTGTTACTTAAAGGATATTGCGACCAGATGGTAATTTGGAAGGAAAGTTCAGTTTCTAATCTTTCTAACATTTCTATCCAACACAAGCACCCCTGCTAAGCAGTGGAATGGATTGCACAAGAAAAGAAGAGCCTTCTGATGACCATGAGATTTCTGCAAAACAGATAGAAAGATGAAGCTAAAATTGCATATTGTTGTCAGAGTTGAATTGTCTGATAAAAGAAAATGACATAAAAGAATGACACATTTGCCACTGTCAATATCATTGGAAGGTATTACTAATATTTTAAAGAATGTCATGACCTGCAAGTGACTCACACGGTAAATGAAAACAAGACTGATGAAAAGTCTTTACTTGCATGATTGATTAGAACAGAATGACAGGCTCATGCTCTTTCAGGGGTGGTCCATGGCTTTAAATCGCACAATGAACTTTTTACCCTCAGTCTTCTGTGTTAGATTTGTTCTCGTGAAGTTTTTATTTATTTATTATTATTATTATTATTTTTTTATTTATTTTATTTTTTTTGTAGTTTGTTTATTGTGAAAGGGGACCCAACATATTATGTTTTGCATTTTGTTTTATTTTGGTTTGGTTTGGTTGATTTATTTATTTATTTATTTATTTATTTATTTATTGTGTGTGTTTTTTTTTAAGAAAAGCAAAACCGAAAAAAGCTGAATAACTGCAACAGAAATTTGTAACAGAAAATTGGCAGTCACTGATCACAAAGCATTTTCATGGTATGGTATTGGAGGGGGGGGAAGTAATATAGGTTTTTAGTGACATGAGGGGTCCAATAATCTGCAGAAAGATTTATTTATTTATTTATTTTATTTATTTAAAAAAAAATGTAACGTAGCTACTCTAATATTTTTTACAGTGTGATATGCTGACATGGTGCTCAAGAAACATTTATTTATTATCAATGTTGAAAACAATTGTGCTGCTTAATAGTTTTTTGTGGAACCCGTGATACAGTTTTTTCAGGTTTCTTTGATGAATAGAATGTTCAAAAGAACAGCATTTATTTGAAATAGAAATATTTTGT
>NW_015549560.1:324635-326612 GCF_001515605.1 Sinocyclocheilus anshuiensis | reverse complement strand
CTCAGAAATATGAAGGTGTTATTTGAGTAGGCATGACACTTCTGTTTTAAACATAGACTCTTGATAGCAGTGTTTTACTTCATTTTTGATTCATTGTAGCAAGGGTGCGTTACTATCTTTACATACCTGTACAATAGCAGTTGTTGTGTTTAGCTTTTTCTGTTTTCTTGCTTTGTTGGAAACTGCTTTTGTCAGATTTTGCTAGACAAATTAAGCTAAATGTGATAGAAACTTTTTAATTGTTACCTCATACTGCCCTGTCAGCATAAATATGATTCATAAAGGAACTGCACCTGCACTCATTGTGTCTATTCTGAGGTTAAAGAACTGGAGCAACATTACTTTGAAGTTCACTCTGGAGCATAAAGTAAAAACACAACAAGACCTGTTTAGTCATGTGAAAGTCATTCACTTATCCCGCTATTTAGAATAAATTGTACACCTACTTGTACAAGTCCTTAGGAAGATGTTTGTCCTCAGGCTTGTTTTGGATGTCTTGAAGATGCTGATCAAACAATAAAACAAGAAGTTTCAAACTTGATTTCTAGTATTGTCATATTCAGTTATGTGTAAAAAAAAAAAAAAAACGAAATAATAAATAAATAAATCAGTACAGATTAAAACTTGGGGCAGAATTCCCTACATTTTTTATTAGATTATTTGATTATCCAGTTATTTGGAAAAAAATAAGAAATCAACAAATGTGCATACATTTTCATATTTCATGCCTTCTTCAAACCTTTTCTACCCAAAAAGTTACCTACAAAGTTATGCTTTTTTTATAGCAGTGATTAGTATAGTGGGTATTAAAGTGTTTAGAGAGGAACTGTAATTACAATGTAATTACTGCCATTTTGAAAATTGATTTATAAAAGATGGCCTGCAATCTGTTAGATTTGTTCCTGTTGTCAGACTCTGTTCGTGTTTTGTGTTTTGCTCCCCACGTGCTTTCCATGACCCGTTTTCCCTCATGTGCAATTATGTTTATTGATCCCAGGTGTTTCTCGTCAAGTCGTGTGTATTTATAGTGTTTCCTGTTTTGAGTTCGCTGTGCTGTCTCCATCGTCAATCGTCATTCCTACGTGTCTGTTCCATGTGGTAAATAAAGACTGTTGAATTCTCCTACGTCTCCTTCGCCGCTCGATTTATTTCCCTAGCCCGTAGAGCTCTCCCCTTCGTGGAGTATGCCAGGGAGTTCCGTGGGCTCGCCGCGGCTACGGCTTTAGATGACTCCACCATCAACACTTTGTTCTGGCACAGGGCCAATTAACATAGCCCCGTGGACTTCCCAGACACCACTGGACTAAGCTGTAGGGAAGGGATCCTCCGGTGTCTGGAGAGCGTCCGGCCCCGAGCAAGAACCAGCCCGCCGGCCGCTCAGCAGTCAAGCCCGCCGCCCGTGGCTCACTCAAGCCCGCCGGCCGCACCAGTGTCAAGTCCGCCGGCCACGCCTTTCACCCCGAACCTAAAGGGGAATCTAAGGAGGAGAAGGCGGTTGGTTCTAGTCCTTAGGCTCGCTCCAGTGTCGGCTCCAGCCCCAGAGCTCGCCCCAGTGTCGACTCCATCCCCAGAGCTCTCCCCAGTGTCGGCTCCAGCCCCAGAGCTTGCTCCAGTGTTGGCTCCAGCCCCAGAACTCGCTCCAGTGTCGGCTCCAGCCCCAGAGCTCCCATCAGTGTGGGCTCCAGCCCCCGAATCCAGCCCAAGGAGGGCTCCTGTCCCCGAGTCTAGCCCAGTGAGGGCTCCTGTCCCCGAGTTTAGCCCAGAGAGGGCTCCAGTCCCCGAGTTTAGCCCAGAGAAGGCTCCAGTCCCCGAGTGTAGCACAGAAAGGGCTCCAGTTCCCATGTCGAGACCAAGGGGGGGCTTGGTAGTATGGGTCCATCCGTAGTGGCCGGGCCGAGTGGCGAGGCCAAGGCCACGGAGGCCGTCCAGCCATGGCCTTCTGAGTTCCCTGCTCCGCCGTGGCCTCCTGAACTGACT
>NW_015549560.1:310445-324554 GCF_001515605.1 Sinocyclocheilus anshuiensis | reverse complement strand
GCTCCTGTTCCCGAGTTTAGCCCACGGAGGGCTCCTGTTCCCGAGTTTAGCCCACGGAGGGCTCCTGTCTCCGAGTTTAGCCCAGTGAGGGCTCCTGTCCCCGAGTTTAGCCCACGGAGGACTCCTGTTCCCGAGTTTAGCCCAGTGAGGGCTCCTGTCCCCGAGTTTAGCCCAGAGAAGGCTCCAGTCCCCGAGTGTAGCACAGAAAGGGCTCCAGTTCCCATGTCGAGACCAAGGGGGGGCTTGGTAGTATGGGTCCATCCGTAGTGGCCGGGCCGAGTGGCGAGGCCAAGGCCACGGAGGCCGTCCAGCCATGGCCTTCTGAGTTCCCTGCTCCGCCGTGGCCTCCTGAACTGACTGCTCTGCCATGGCCTCCTGAACTGTCTGCTCCGCCAGGGCCTCCTAGTCTGCCTGCTCTGCCATGGCCTCCTAGTCTGCCTGCTCTGCCATGGCTCCCTGAGCTGCCTGATCCGCCATGGGTCCCGGAACAGATACCGGCCTGGAAGCCGTCCGTCCCTGTATGCCTGTCCTGAGAGGCCTCCAGAGCACCCACCCCCTGCCTTCCGGGAGGGGGGAGTAATGACTCTGTTCCGTGTTTTGCTCCCCACGTGCTTTCCATGACCCGTTTTCCCTCATGTGCAATTATGTTTATTGATCCCAGGTGTTTCTCGTCAAGTCCTGTGTATTTATAGTGTTTCCTGTTTTGAGTTCGCAGTGCTGTCTCGATCATCAATCCTCGTTCCTACGTGTGTGTTCCATGTAGTAAATAAAGACTGTTGAATTCTCCTTCCTCTCCTTCGCTCCTCGCTCCGACACAGTAGGCAACACCGTTACACCTGTTAAGTCGATTTTTTTAAAACCATATCTTATTTTTTCCCTTTTTCAGCATTGACATGCAGTAGTGTTCAACATAACAGGACATCACATAATGTGTTATCTTTATTATTATTATTATTATTATTATTATTATTATTTGTCACACTCTGTGCTTATAAATGAGTGCACAATGACGAATAAATAATCCACAATAGCCGAAGCGACTGAGGACCAAGGAGGAGCCGGAGGGAAGGAGGAGCCCGACGGAGCCAGAGGGATTGAGGGACAAGGCAAAGCTGGAGGAATGGAATCCTGTAGCAATGGAGGTTCGATGACTGACCAAGGAGGAGCTGGAGGGACGAGGGAGCCTGGTGGAGCCAGTGAAATGATGGGCCATGGTGGAGATGATGTAGCTAGGAGCAAAGGTGGAGCTGATGGTTTGAAGGGCCGAAATGGAATACAGGACTCCGAGGATGGCGCCGACTGAGAGTGAGCTCAGGGGCTGGCAGGAACCAGCAGAGACAGGGCTGAAGAACTGGCTGATATATGGAGTGGAGGCTGGAGAGGGAGGTTGGGTGGCAGTTCAGGAGAACAGGAGCTGGGCAGAACCGTTAGTGATTCAGAAGACTCAGACGATTCACTTGACTCAGTAGTCTCAGGTGACTCAGATGACTCAGGAGATTCAGGGCTGGACGGAACCAACAGGAAGACTAACGATTCAGGACAATCTAGGAAATTATCCACTTCAAAACATCTCCAAAAGCAGCCAATTGTAGCTCATCAACAGCGGGAGTGTGGCGGGGCTTCGATCCATCCCCTTGTACTCCACTAATATTCCCTTCGCCACATGCGATGTTGCCAGCTCACACACCTGGTCAGACACATCAATAGACTCAGGCTCCAGGGCGATGGCAGGCTCAGTCGCTTCTTCTCGTGCTGGCTCTTCTGTCACGGTGGACTTTGGCTCTCCATCTACGGTGGGCTCTGGCCGACGCTCCGTTCAGTGGGGTGATGGCTGGCTGGGCTTTGGGTCGGGAGTGGGGCTGATGACTTCCTCAACGGGGCCGATGGTAAACGGCGATTCACAATTCACCAGCACCCACTCCACAAACGCTGCTCCCCCGAGGACCTTTCCTGGACAGCTTGGTCTTCATCTAGGTGTTCAGTCCGACATAATAGAAGGTGAAGAGGCAGCTGTCCAGGTAATGAGTCTGGTAAGCCAGGTCTAAAAATTCCCTCGTGTGGTCCTCGAGGGAGCGATCCTCTTGCTCCAAGCAAAGGAGCTTGACAGCAGGTATATCCATTTTGGGAGGAGGGTGAAAACAAAATAAAGCAAAGAAAATATCGCCTCAGTAATTGTCACTGTGTGAGGCCGGTTATTCTGTCATGCTTACAGTATAAATAGTTCCCCACTGTATAAGCACACTGTATTTCCCCACTGTATAAGCACACAACAATAAAGAAATAATTCACAAAGACAAATAATAGTCTTTTAATAATAAATCCACAAAGAACACAGGTGAATCACCAGAACCAACGTAGCACAAAACGTAGACACAAACAATGACTGGCACCAACTTTACAGAACAGGGAGTATAAATACAAAAGCAAGTGAGGGACTAATGACTTAATTAATGGAATACAGGTGAACTGAATGACATAATTAAGACAACTAAGGAAAACTAGGTCAAAGGAAAACTACCGGCACGTTACATTATTATTATTATTATTATTATTATTACTACCCTGTGTATTAGTAATTTACTTATTTTTGTTTATCAAAAACCATATGTGCGGATATCTATCATGGTCACTCACCATTTTAAAAAAGAACAAATATAAAAAGCACAATATAAATGTAATTTTGTAAAATAATATTAATGTCCAAATATTATTAGTAGTAGTAGTAGTAGTATTATACAAATACAACGAACCCATAAGAGTAAGACTGGTCTGTCTGGTTTTGGTGTATTTCCATAACAACAAATTGGTCTTGTGTTTGCTGAGTTATTGAGGATTTGTTGACAATTTCCTCTTCAACAAATTGTATTTGGACAACAGTATATTTCGCTGATGTCTTTTGCAGTGGTCGAGGCCAAGGTCAGTTTTATATTCTACTGAAATCATAAAATGACACTCGAGATAAACAGAATGTTTACACTCCCTGTGTGAGCTGAAGCAGATATGTAAATTTAGCCTTATTCCTTCATCAAATTTGCATTTGCCCTCTTAACCAAACACTATAGGGCTCCAATTCAAACAACTTTAATGATGGCCGCCCCTTTACGAGCGATTTCTGTATCAGGAAAAGGGGAAGAGCAATTTAGATTGGAATGAATGGAGAAAAGCACCTGAGCTATCACCCACCAGCTGACAATAATTGGATCAACTATGCAGAGAATTGGCTTGTGTTTTGATGCTCTAGTGGCAGACTGGTGATAGCCTGCCTTTTTTGCCTATTTATCATTCGTCTTTTATCTACTGCTAGCAGACCTTTCCATGGTGCCATTCTGGGTCCCGCTAATCAAACAACTTTTTAATAAGAGGGAACGGCAGCTCCACAGCCTGTGCAGGGATTCGCCACTCTCGCTCGCTGGGAATGTAGGGATGAATATCAATGAAGACTCTCTCTCACACGCACACACACACACACAGAGTTATCTTGAAAGGTTTTGTTGTATTGATTTGCAGTTGATTATGTCTCTTCCTGTGATCAAATTCAAATTTCTACACATCTATTGTGCACATGGGGAAAGATATATCAGCACCATCGGTACATAAGCATAACATGTTCATTGGCTTAAATTATGTTTCCTTATCATTTGGGAAAAGTCCTTAATTGTGCTGATAGTAGACAAATAAAAGCTTGCAACTAAAGTGTTCAACCAAATTTTGTTCAAAGTGGTAAAACATAAGTCAAATTAAATGTATTTATATAGTATACATTGTTTCAAAGAAGCTTTACAAAACACTGTGATGCTGATGTTTATGATAGCTTTATATATTCAGTTCAGTTCAGTACATCTTTATTTATTTCCCGAAGGCAATTTGGTTGCAGTATACAAGCATATCACATAAGCCAACAAAACACACAATACAAAAATTTCCTTCCTAAAAAGTTTTAACCTTTAACCTTCTTGCCTTTTAGCAGATTAGAGCTGGACAATAATATAGTTAACATTTGTGATGATACAAGCAATCAAGCAGTTTTGCTATAAAGCATATATTGCCTCAAGTGAGCATACTGAATGTATGTGGATACAGATGGACATGCTTACATATCCAAATTTCTATAGAAATCTTGGCTATAATATACTTAAGATTTTGCAATAAAAAAAAAACAGGAAGATGAGAATTGCTATATAGTGTATCGCTTTACAATATACTGTCAAATGTATGGTATGTATGCAAAAAAAAGTTGGAAATAATTTAAATCCATATTTACATAGAGAGCTGGGTGATAACATAGATGAAATAAAAAAAAGCAGGCAATCAGATTTGCTATATAGTATGTATTTTCCTATGTATAATGTTGCGATGATATAAAAAAAAATCAGGCAGTTGGATTTCACTATACATATTGCCCTATGTGAGTATACTGTGTGTATGCAAGTAAAGTTGAACATACTTTTATATCCACATTTATATCGAGAGCTGGGCGATAATATAGTTACTTTTTATGACAAAATAAAAAATCAGGCAGCTGAGATTTGCTGTGTAGTATATATCGCTGACTGTGAATATGTGAAAGTACAGTCACACTTTAGCTTAGGGACCGATTTTTACTATTAACTAACTATCAACTATGACTATTGTCTCAAAAAACTCCTAGTTTACAGCTTATTAATAGTTAGTAAGGTAGTTGTTAAGGTTAGGTATGGGGTAGGATTAGGGGTCTAAAATATGGTCATGCAGAATAAGGCATTAATATGCTTTATAAGTAGGCAACTAATAAACAGCCAATATGCTTGTAATATGCTTGCTAGTTAATAATGAGAATTGGTCCTTAAAATGAAGTGTTACAGAGTGTACTGTATGTATATGATAAAATGTTGGATATATATAGCTGTCCGATAATACAGTTTACATTTTTGAAAATTCCATTGAAATACCACTGTCCAGTTTCACCAGTAACATTTCCGGATATTTTGTACAAGTTCCTCCGCAGTCACTGCTCATTTTTGCACCACGTCCTCGTGAATACTAATGGCTCGAGGGTCCCTGTGAGCTGGACAGCTGCTGGGGCCGGTGCGGCCGCTGAGAAGTTAACAAGTTCAAAACAAAAGTAGTGACAAAATGGCACAAAAGGGAGGGGGTGGGTTTCAAAGTCTGTGTTTAAGGAGCATCCCCCTGTTCTCTATCACTTGCTCCCTTAGACGGACACAGGGGATAAAAAGAACTGTGGTGTGGGCCTTTGCTAGGGAACTGAGGGTCAGTTGTTTGGAATGCGCCTCCCTTTAGATCCGAGATTTCCCCCTCTGTAAGTCGGCTGACTCCGGCTCGTCTTATTTCTCTGGGTTTGTTGAAGATAAATGTATGATTACATTGTTTGTGGTCCAAACTGCGGTTTTTTCCACGCGTCTGTCAAATTGCTATCTAATGGTAGCAGTCCTGGCTGGGAGAGAGGAGATCTGCTTTTTTCTCTCTCTCTCTCTCTCTCTTTCTCGTTGGCTGCCGGCGGCCCTGCCATTCAGAAAGCCAGGGGATGCCACACACATTCTGTTTGTTCTACATGAGCAAACAGATTGTAAACTGGCTGATAATTTTTGTACTGACAATGTCATTTACGGCTGTCAGCCTTTTGTCTTCTCTGTTTGCTTTATTCAAATATGAACCGAGTGGACCTCCCCTCTGCTGCACTCTTCTGCATTAAAATCACATCAATTCTCTTCCATTTCTTCTTATCTGAAATTCATTGGAGGCAATCACTTGCTTGAATGCTCTGGGGTTTCCATGGAGACCAAAGGTCCCGCGCGGACTACAGAAGGATTAGAGACTTGTAAGATTTAAGTCTTGAAGTACACAGTTGCTTTGTTATGTCTCCCTTTGATATCTAGTCAAGAGAATTGTCCTTTTATGCTTTGATTTAGGGAGAAAAATATGTATTGACTATTAGGAGTGTTACTTAAAAGAAAGATTGATTATATATTTTTGCTGCTTGTTTTTAGGCTGCTTTGCATTCACATAGCTTAAATGCACACGGAATGTTCTCGGAATTTATGTTTCGCTCCTATGCCACTATTCTCGGATTGTCCATCTTTGTGTGGCAACTATGACAGTCGTAGTGGTATGTGGTGCTGGGTGCCCCGATGGCACTGCTTTCACCCGGAGCAGGGACAATAAATCCCGCTCACCGGTTCCTCTCCGGGGGCTCCCCGCTCCTCGGCTAGGCATCTCCCCTTTGTTCTCCAGAGGTCAGGGCAACTGAGAGTTGAGTTATTCACATCCCAACTGTCTGTCTGGAAGCGTCTGCAGATGTTACTGTGCTTTTCTTTCTTTCTGCTTCTTCTCGGCTCTGCCAGGGCATTTGCCAGGCCCGTTTTTAAAGCGCTGGAAGAAAAAGGGGAAAATTAGTGGCCCCTGAACTGCCTCTTTCTTTTTCTTCCTCGCCAGCCAAAAGTACAAAGTAAACAGCCTGAAGTAAATGGATTCATTTTTAGTTTCAACGTGGCATTCTGTGTACGGCTGAAGGCTCCTCCTTTTTGTTCTCTTACCAGTAATTATTTCCATCTATTCTACTGCATTGTTGAAAGTGACAAGCATTTGTCCTAATGTGTTTCATATACAAAAACGCAGCATTCCTGTTGTCATTTTAGAATGTATTAATTTATTTTTTGCTTGTGTAAATGAAAAAAAAAAAAGTTTTGTGTGTGTGTGTGTGTGTGCGCATTAGCCTTTTACAGCAGTACAATATGCACAGAAAAAACATCATATACATTAAAACTGTTTAAAAATATAATGAAGGTGAAATAACAAACCAAAAACAGTTATATAGGAAAATATTAAATTAGTGACAATTAAGAGCAAACATTTATGTTTTTTTTACTTTCACAGACCTATAAGGATTTTTCCTATGTCACTGTCTGAACACGGAAAACCTCATCAATGGGTCAACACTCTTTAATGCATTTTCAACATTTTCTAAAATTTGGGAAGTAAACAAATGTGACCTCCAATGGCATGCTGTCACCAAGAACATCTAAACAATCAATGAACATTTGCAACTTGCTATTTGCCATATTGTTTGTATCCTTGACTGGCTGTCAGGGCTGAGATATTACACAAGGGTGATCACATAGTTAAAGGGCATATCATTCATGGAACATTTCATGAAAATTACCTTGTTCTCTTGAGGAAAAAAAAAAATTATAAATATAAAAACTTCACTGGTAGCCGACTATTTTTAAATATTTCAAACAGAGTCCAAATGTTTCAATTAAAAATTATGCAAAATGTTTTAAAAATTGACAATGGGTGATATTTAAAGAAACCCTTATTCAATATTCATTAGTGATGCATTTAAGAATGAAGGGGAAAAGGCTTTAATCTAAGGTGTAAGTCAATTTTAAATAATGCCCTCTTAAATATAAAAACTTAAACTAAAAAAGAATGGGTTCATAATTCTATTTAGAGCAAGCGTATTATTTTTGGTTAATGTATTACGTGTCATTGTATGTGTTTTTAGTTAATAATGTTATTAGATATTTCCATTGATGTATAAAGTAGAGCCTTACATTTACAAACACAGTACATTTGTATCTTTAATAAGTGATCAGTAGGGAAAAAAAGTTTTTGGCTGAAATGAAGGCATGTTTCTACAGACTCTTTGTTATATACATATACATTTTTTTTTTTAAATCACTGCATTGATACCATTTAAAGATTAACAATGAAATCAAAGCTGAATTATTTATAGAATGAATGTATTTTGTTTTGTACACTATCCAAGATGGAAACTGACTCAAGCAGTTGTTTATTTTGAAATGGTGATTTACATAGAGATACTTGACAAGGTCAAGTAATTATCATACTGGACATTTATAAAGTGGCAGGCTGAGACAATGATATGACTATTAATGAACGCATTTAGAGATGCCATCTGTTGCTGTAACATGACAAACACAAAGCGCCCAAGTTATGTCCTGTCCAACTCATCTCTCAGTTTCTCAAGAAAGAACGTATTCAGTCTTGATCGTGGCATAATTCACAAAGGCTTGTCTCTTAAAACGCCTGGAAGGTGATCTTGTCCATGCCTGTTGGGACGATATTCTGTGTATGAGTGGAGGATTATTCCCAAATACCAGTCCTGGGTTAACAAAGAGAACTGATGATAGCAAATTAGGCTTTGGGTTTTGTGTAAGGAGAAAAAAATAAATAGGATGAAAACTTTCTTCAAAGGTTTGACAAACCTGGTGGTCTTTTAGTGCTGTAATTGTCTTCTGTGCCACTAATTTACCAGTGATTAATATGCATTATATAAGTCCTCAAGGAGTGTATGTTCCATTCGGATTCCTCATTCTGATTGTGATGCTATTTTATGAAGCCTTTGTCCAGAACTAAGTCTGGCTGCCAATGGTGCCAAAATAAAATCGTTTTAAGCATTTATTTCTGACAAATGTGTTGGGCCACACCAAGTATTAAGCCAACGCAGACAAGATGAATGTGTTTCTGCATGGTGTGTATTATTATCCCAGCTAGCAGAAATATGTTCTAATAATGTTTTGCTAACGTTCCATTAGATTATGTTTAAATGTTCTCTGATCCTTCTAAATGTTCCGTTTTCTAGTTTAGAATTAAAATATCTTCTTTTGTGCTCACATTTTGAGAGCCTTATTAAAGACTAGATCATCTAAATCATTTTGAGTGAAATACAGATTCTGGCATGAAACTCTAGATGGCGCAGTCCGATAGGTCTAACTCAATCTGACCTAATGACATCACTATCACATGGCACAGCTGATTGGTTCTCTCCTGTATCGGTAGCCAATGAGCTCGCTGCTCAACATTCAAATATATGACTAGTGCTTGCCGTAGCAGTTGCAGCTTGCTTCAGAAACCCTCCACCTTCCCCAGCTCCACCTGTATAGATCTGCTACGAGGTGATTCATGTATGCTATATGGGGTTATTTCATGTGTGTTATATTTGCAGCAGCAATATTTCTTACATGCTCACAGCAGCATGTTGTGGATGTATTGGCAGTAGCAAGTCTCGGTACTTGCTCTGCCGCAGCAGCAGCGTAGCAGATCTATTCCGCCAAGACCAAATACATTAACATTGTCATGTACATTACCATGCCAATCCCTCCGAGAGTTGTCATGACAGAACATTTAATTAACTTTACTGGAAGAATGATTGTGCATAACTTTAAGATTATTTATCTAAAGTGAAGATATGATTGTTAACGAATGTGTCTTACAAATGATCAAATTTCCCCCCAAAAAAGAATTATTGGGAATTAGGAATTATTATTGTGAATTATCTATCATTGTTCAAACCCTCATACCATTGAAAAAAGACTGCAGCAAACTTCAAAATTTCTCTCCACATCTCTTCAGAGAACATGTGAGGCCGACGCTTCTCATGTCTACACCGCATCTGTGACTTTGTATAGGTGCATGTCACCACTCGAGCCTCTGCCAGAACATCTGCAGTTTGTTTAGGTAGTTCAGATGGATCTGCGCAGGCCTCAGTTGCATGGCTTGTTGGTTTTATGCCTAGGTGGAGCAGCTCTCGGGAGTTTGGCACATGTCCTCTCATTGCTCAGAACATTCCATGTGTGACATCTCTCAGTCATTAGTAGGCACTGGTTCACATTGTCTCTGTGAGGGAGTCCATTTTGATAGGATTAGCCGTAGCTAGGAGCTGTGTTATTGCAGATTTAGGTTGCTAAACTTAGCTTGTATTGTACTCTAAAGGGAGAGCCATGGCCACCCAGGTTTTCAGAGCCACAAGCTCAGGGAAATTGTCACACCCATTGGGAAATGTTAACTAGAACTACCACAGAAGCGCGAGACATTGACGTGTGAAAGTTTTACAAATTCCCTTTTTAAATAATAATGGGTGGCAAGAACACCAAGATATTACACTTTAATTTTAATTCGATTATACTTTTACAGAATACAAAAGAAATGTTCATTATCAAGTATACTTCCACTCTTTTGTAGAAGTCGACACCCTCTAGAAGATAACTAATGGGATTCTGTCCTGATCTCCAATGTCAATTAGCATTCAATACCCTCAAATAATCAAGTGATTGTGTTGATAGTGTATGCTTTTTGTGGCTTCATGCTGAGAGGGACGGCTTGAGCAAGGTAGCAAGGGATACTCCTTGTGGTTCTTTTGTTTGAAAGCCAGCTACTTTATCATGTTGGGCTGGTGCAGTCAGCAGGAGGCCACATAAGTTCATCTCAGAGAGAGGGAACCCTGCTGTGCGGGATGTCCCCTTCGGACCGGCACCCCTCTGTGTGGGCATTGTGACAAGTCCAAATCCCAGCATGTTTGCTCAGGTCACAATTGCTAGTTTGGTTATAATAATGCCAAGTCTCTAACTGAAATGAAAGAAATGACAATGACAATTGGTGGGCTTTACCATTTGACAACCCATCAATAGCGTATTTTTCTTTTTAGGCCTTCTTTTTCTCATTGTCACTGGTCTGGGGACATCTTGTAACCCCAGTGAGCATGCTGAAGGAGTGAATGGGGAATCTTCAACAATTTGAAAGCATACTGATCTCATATAATACGGCCCCTTGCAGTTACCTTCGTTGTTGCTCAATGGGTTTTGGATCAAGGAATGTTGGATTGCTTTGCTACTTTTCACATGCATTCATTAAGCCTTCGTACCCCCTATGGTTGTCTTAAACTAATCTGCAGAGGACAAATCTGAAAATATGCATAAGTGATGTGTGCGCATGGATTTTGAAAGGTGGCATGAGGCTCAACATTGTGGCCAGCTTTGGAGTGCACAACCCAAACCCAAACTCTCAGGTCACATTCATCTCATCTCACATTCATATATATGAGTGTATAAGTGTCACTATTTCACCCTTGTTACATTCTGTGATGCTCCTTTATTCAGTTATGTATTTATTCATCCATTTTTATTTATGTGGCAGTAATTGTGCAAAAGCTTCTTTATTTGCACATGCACTTTCTGAAGGAGCTCATTTTCATAAATAGACACGGAGTAATTGTAAATGAATGCATATCTTTGAAAATTAGCAAATGAATTGCCAGTGCAAATATGAATCTGTTTCTTTTCCTGAAACGGATGTCAATGCCTGTTGTCTGTGAAGGTGACTACACTAGAAAATACAAATAATCAAAAATAAAATAAAGAAATAAATTACTGTTTTTGCTCACACAGGGTATAACAATATATATATTTAAATAAAAACAATATATATATATATATATATATATATATATTCCCCACCTTATTACACGTGTGGGGTTTCTGGTCAAAATTGACTGACCTACCAAAAATTGATTATAAATTTCTTTCAAGATTCAATCTTGTATAGTCAGCAAGTTTTCTTTCAATTAGCACAGGTTTTGTTTCTTTTTAGAACTGATTGATTGTAGGCCTCATTGTAGGCAATTTTGGTAAGCCGGTCATTTTTGACCAGGAACACAAGGGTTAACATCACTGAACCAACCTACATAAATAAATTTAACCACATTTTATGGGTTAAATCAGGTGATCAAGGTGATAATTGCAGGTTATCATTTTTTTACTCTGCTTTGGTGATGGAATCTTTATGCAGTAGTTCTATTAGGATCACATTAATCTTCATTTGTGAAGATATTATACCAGCATAAATAACAGCCTTAATTCTAATCAATACCTCAAAGAGAGCTTGAGATGGGTTGTGGTTTGCCAAGCTCTTTATTCATTGAAACATCCATTTTATCTAATGCTGAGAACAAAAATAATTAGCATGCTGCATTTGATGGATCTTTCAAGGAGAACTTCTCAGAAAATGCATGATAAATAATCTGAAATGGACTGCTTTCAACACACACAATAACCCTAATCACAGAATTGAAGCCTGTCTGCAGATTCGTGTCAGATCAATATTTTGTTCAAGCCTCATTGCGGGTCTGTTTACCTTTGCTAGTGCTGCATGCCGAGCCCCTGCTCTTTGTTTGAACATGTGACTCTGTAATAATGGCAGGTAGAAGAACTAATAGGCACTGCAATATCTGTAGTTTGACCCCATGTGGCTTTTCCTAATTGATCCATAGATTAGCATCAGACTCATCAGTTAGAGGATGATCTGGCCTACTCATTGCTCAGCCTTTTCTCTGCCTCGCCAAACCATTCGTGAAAGGACAGAAGGAACGGCTTGATCCTGCTTTTTAAAAATCAAACATATGTTTAAAGATAAGGCTATAGAAAGAAAATAAGTGGCTCTTTGTGTTACCTCATTAAAAACTGAACAAGGGTTGTATGTGTTTTTCCTTGTCTTTTAGGTATTACATTCTGGCTTGCATGTGAACTTTTAAATCTGTGCATTTTATTTTAAGTGATTGTGCAAGCCATCTAGAGTCCATCTAACCTTTACATCCAACCCTGTTGTCAATACCCACAATCCCAAAGTCCGACTCTGACACCCTCCACTCTTCAAAAATGGTCAACGCAGACCCCTCCACTCCATGCCCTGTATGTACATTTGACCAAGCTATGTCAACTTCCACATGTGGGTGTTATTCTTGCCCATATTTGCCATGGGCTTTATTGGGACACGATTAGTTTCCAGAGCAAATTTGGAATGAAAGAAAACATCGCCTGTGGCATGTGAGACAGCAAACTGTGCCACTGCGTGTCGTTGTATATTTACATGGTTCCAGCTTTGTTTTGATAAACCTTTACCCGCAGGTAAAGCTATTAGAACTATTAGAGGTAAACCTAGCAGAAAATGACCATGAGCAGGTGATGCCTCATTGGCAAGTTACAGCTTTTTTTGCATGAACTGTAGCATGGAAATGACATTAAATTGTACATTCTAGTCATAGACTTTCTTTTGTAAACGACTATTTCATGTTATATGAATATTTGGTTTCGTGATCAATGAATGCAAATCGTTTTCGCCCAGATTTGACTACACTACCGGTCAAAAGTTAATAATATATTCAGAAATCATTCTAATATGCTGATTTGCTGCTCAAGGAACATTTCTAATTATCAGTGTTGCAAACAGTTGTGCTGATTTTTGTGGAAACAGCGGGTAAGTAAGATTAAAAAAGAAAAAGAAACTGATACCGTTATTCAGCAAGCACGCATGAAATTGATCAAAAGTGACAGTAAAGACAATTATGTTTCTTAAAAGATTTCTATTTCAAATAAATGCTGTTCATTTGAACTTTCTGTTTATCAAATAATCCTGAAAAACGTATCATGGTTTCCACAGAAATATAAGCAGCAAAAACTTCATCTTCATCATTGATGCTAATAATAACCATTATTAATAATTAAGCAGCAATAATAATTGAGCAGCACATCACCATATTAGAATGATTTCTGAATGATCATGTGACACTGGTAGTAGGCTGGTAGTGTATATTGCTATGCTGATATTCTTTTTTCTAAAAAATATTACTCTGTATTAGCATATTTTTATTTCAGACAAGAATCTTGTTGATCAAAATAGCTTAAATATATCGCAATGAGTTCTTCTTCTGTAGATAAATGGTCATGATGTGATCTTAATCTTCTGTAACATCCAGATTGTCTTCTGTCCTTTTCACTTTCAGCTCTTTGGACCACTCCCATCTTTTACCGCTGGGTCGATGCCATGGCAACAAAGGAAGCTCCCAGCCCCTGTGCAATAATGCTGGTCCGATCAACCCCACATTCCTGTATTGACCACCCCGCGCGAGATTAAACGCAGGTGACATTTCCGAGGTGAAATTTGCAATTTCCACAAATATGAGTTGGCTGAAACGCGGCATGACAGCACATAAAATCAATACAAATAACCTGAATCCCTAATACCTTGATCCCTGTTAGTAGAGGGATGCATTACAACTAAGACACTGGAAGTGGGAGCAACAGCCCAGGAGCTGATCCCTGATTCCTATCGACTGTCTCCAGGCCAAACACCGCCGCAATAACAATTAGGTGCGCAAGTTTGTCGATTTTCTCCGGCTGCATGCTTCAGCACAGGCAAACTTCTGAGCTCCCTATACCGGACCTGACAAATGAGGATCCTGATAAGGTCTATTTTGAATACTGTGCAACTGAGAAAATGTTTTGACCAGTGATTCATTTTTATTTTTTTTTAAACTCC
>NW_015549560.1:281188-309844 GCF_001515605.1 Sinocyclocheilus anshuiensis | reverse complement strand
TTCTCTGCTTTGGTGATGGAATCTTTATGCAGTAGTTCTATTAGGATCACATTAATCTTCATTTGTGAAGATATTATACCAGCATAAATAACAGCCTTAATTCTAATCAATACCTCAAAGAGAGCTTGAGATGGGTTGTGGTTTGCCAAGCTCTTTATTCATTTAAACATCCATTTTATCTAATGCTGAGAACAAAAATAATTAGCATGCTGCATTTGATGGATCTTTCAAGGAGAACTTCTCAGAAAATGCATGATAAATAATCTGAAATGGACTGCTTTCAACACACACAATAACCCTAATCACAGAATTGAAGCCCGTCTGCAGATTCGTGTCAGATCAATATTTTGTTCGAGCCTCATTGCCGGTCTGTTTACCTTGGCTAGAGCTGCCTACATGCTCTTTGTTTGAACATGTGACTCTGTAATAATGGCAGGTAGAAGAACTAATAGGCACTGCAATATCTGTAGTTTGACCCCATGTGGCTTTTCCTAATTGATCCATAGATTAGCATCAGACTCATCAGTTAGAGGATGATCTGGCCTACTCATTGCTCAGCCTTTTCTCTGCCTCGCCAAACCATTCGTGAAAGGACAGAAGGAACGGCTTGATCCTGCTTTTTAAAAATCAAACATATGTTTAAAGATAAGGCTATAGAAAGAAAATAAGTGGCTCTTTGTGTTACCTCATTAAAAACTGAACAAGGGTTGTATGTGTTTTTCCTTGTCTTTTAGGTATTACATTCTGGCTTGCATGTGAACTTTTAAATCTGTGCATTTTATTTTAAGTGATTGTGCAAGCCATCTAGAGTCCATCTAACCTTTACATCCAACCCTGTTGTCAATACCCACAATCCCAAAGTCCGACTCTGACACCCTCCACTCTTCAAAAATGGTCAACGCAGACCCCTCCACTCCATGCCCTGTATGTACATTTGACCAAGCTATGTCAACTTCCACATGTGGGTGTTATTCTTGCCCATATTTGCCATGGGCTTTATTGGGACACGATTAGTTTCCAGAGCAAATTTGGAATGAAAGAAAACATCGCCTGTGGCATGTGAGACAGCAAACTGTGCCACTGCGTGTCGTTGTATATTTACATGGTTCCAGCTTTGTTTTGATAAACCTTTACCCGCAGGTAAAGCTATTAGAACTATTAGAGGTAAACCTAGCAGAAAATGACCAAGAGCAGGTGATGCCTCATTGGCAAGTTACAGCGATTTTTTGCATGAACTGCAGCATGGAAATTATGTTAAATTGTATATTCTAGTCATAGACTTTCTTTTGTAAACGACTATTTCATGTTATATGAATATTTGGTTTCGTGATCAATGAATGCAAATCGTTTTCGCCCAGATTTGACTACACTACCGGTCAAAAGTTAATAATATATTCAGAAATCATTCTAATATGCTGATTTGCTGCTCAAGGAACATTTCTAATTATCAGTGTTGCAAACAGTTGTGCTGATTTTTGTGGAAACAGCGGGTAAGTAAGATTAAAAAAGAAAAAGAAACTGATACCGTTATTCAGCAAGCACGCATGAAATTGATCAAAAGTGACAGTAAAGACAATTATGTTTCTTAAAAGATTTCTATTTCAAATAAATGCTGTTCATTTGAACTTTCTGTTTATCAAATAATCCTGAAAAACGTATCATGGTTTCCACAGAAATATAAGCAGCAAAAACTTCATCTTCATCATTGATGCTAATAATAACCATTATTAATAATTAAGCAGCAATAATAATTGAGCAGCACATCACCATATTAGAATGATTTCTGAATGATCATGTGACACTGGTAGTAGGCTGGTAGTGTATATTGCTATGCTGATATTCTTTTTTCTAAAAAATATTACTCTGTATTAGCATATTTTTATTTCAGACAAGAATCTTGTTGATCAAAATAGCTTAAATATATCGCAATGAGTTCTTCTTCTGTAGATAAATGGTCATGATGTGATCTTAATCTTCTGTAACATCCAGATTGTCTTCTGTCCTTTTCACTTTCAGCTCTTTGGACCACTCCCATCTTTTACCGCTGGGTCGATGCCATGGCAACAAAGGAAGCTCCCAGCCCCTGTGCAATAATGCTGTTCCGATCAACCCCACATGCCTGTATTGACCACCCTTTGTGAGATTAAACGCAGGTGACATTTCCGAGGTGAAATTTGCAATTTCCACAAATATGAGTTGGCTGAAACGTGGCATGACAGCACATAAAATCAATACAAATAACCTGAATCCCTAATACCTTGATCCCTGTTAGTAGAGGGATGCATTACAACTAAGACACTGGAAGTGGGAGCAACAGCCCAGGAGCTGATCCCTGATTCCTATCGACTGTCTCCAGGCCAAACACCGCCGCAATAACAATTAGGTGCGCAAGTTTGTCGATTTTCTCCGGCTGCATGCTTCAGCACAGGCAAACTTCTTGGCTCCCTATACCGGACCTGGCAAATGAGGAGTCCGTTTTGCATACTGTGCAACTGAGAAAATGTTTTGACCAGTGATTCATTTTTATTTTTTTTTAAACTCCTAATCTGCTGCTTATTAATAGTTAGTAAGGTAGTTGTTAAGTTTAGGTATGGGGTAGGATTATGAGATCTAGAATATGCAGAATAAGGCATTAATATGTGCTTTATAAGTTAGCCAATAAATATTCAATATGCTAGTAATATGCATGCTAATAAGCAACTAGTTAACAGTGAGAACTGGTCCTTGAAATAAAGTGTTGCAAAAAAAAAGTCTAAATTTAGCATGCACATAGAAAGTCTAAACTGTCCATTGTGTTTTCTAAAAGGAGTGTCAATATTTTTACACTTATTCTGGCTGCATCAAGCTTAGTATTTCAAGAATACTGCTTGTCAATATGGCGTGATGCAATTATATTGGCCATTTAAGGCCATTTTTGGTTATTAGCCATTTTTGCACATCTTCAATTATGAAAAACATTGGTTTGCACAAAACATGTTGTGAAAGAGAAATGTCATGGATTTTGTCATTTTTTATGGATCCACTTTATAATGTGTCTTTAACAACCATGTGCTTATATTTAAATTAATCATTTGATACAATGCACTTAGTTACATCTATAATTACACTGTCAACATTACCTCTACCCCTTAACCCACCCTTAAACCTAACCATAACATCAAACCTGTCCCTAACCTTAACCATATCCCACCTCAATAGCAGCAATAGTGATTTGTAATACAATATGAACACAATAAGTACACTGTACCAAACAATTCATTATTTTTGATGTAAGTGCATGTTTGATGCAAGTAGTTAAAGGCACCTTATACAAAGTGGGACCCTCCATTCTATATTTGAATTCACTTTGAATTCAAATTATAAGCATATCAATTTCAGTTGTTATTGTGATGGGGCTTAAATAATGTAGTGCTTTAGGATGAAGTTTAAGGTCAGTAACGATAACAAAAAAAAATAAATAAATAAAAAATTACAATAAACACATGGACATTTGGCATACTAGTTTAAGAATCATCCACTAAACAAACATAGTGCATATTTTTCACCAGGCAATTATTTTTTTAAAAGACCCTAATTAAAAGTAGTCAGTTAAGACTCATTGCACACTGTGGGGGGAAAAAAACAACACCCATCAACATATCAAAACACACAAATTATTTATTATAAGTAAAAACAAAACCAATATATACTGTATATGCTTTATTAAAACAAACAAAGAAATTACTTACCTGCACATAAAATATAAATGTACTCTAAAATCTTGCTTCAACGAACAAACAATAGTTTAAAATGCAAATCAGTATAAAAAAATCAAATCAGTTTTCAGCAACGTACCATATATTTGAGGAAATACGATTTGGTTAAAGTTCAGCAGTAACCTTATTTTTAGTGATTTAAAAATTCTTGAAATGTTAAACGCACAAATGGTGCAGTTTCCAGAGAATGTCCCTGGCTTATTATCATCTTGCTCTTCCAGTAATGTGTTGTTTTATACACTGGTAGTGAGAAAATAAGAAAGAATTCATTTAATCAGTAGTGTGCTTAAAGCAGGTGAAAGAAAGCTCCTCAACTGTCTTAGATCTGTTACTCATTCACAAATCAGCGACGGCCAAGCCTCCTCCAGCAGCTCAGAAACGCAGAGTGTTTGTGTAGGCTCTGATATGTGATTGAAGGATGCAGTGGAACCATTGGCTGCTTAAGCTGCTCTGTCAGGAGGAATTAAGGCCTGATGTTCAGGAGCAGGACAGGTGGAATGCAAGAATGGAGATACCTTAATCTGGCTCTTTCAGAAAGCGCCACTCTGCTGAGCGGTCAGGAGATCGCAGGTTACACAGGTGACCCGTAACCTCGGCGTACGAGTGTGTGGCAGACATCCGGACAGGTCCAGACTCCTCACCCTCCTTTTCTGCTGTTTGCCGTGTTTTTAAAAGCAGGCCCAGAGCCATCATCATTACGCTGAGGGCTTGAGATGGCCCAGCGTAATGTGTGTGCAGAGTTGCTCCATCTGTTTGTAAGGCCCTCAGCAGAAGTGTGGCGGCTGTTGACATTCTCCATATAATATTGTTTGAATTTTTCAACAAGATCCTGGTCTGCATTACAAGAGCCCTTTTGTTTCCATGTTATTTGTACATTCTTTGTATGTGTGTACCTAGCTCTTCTTTTGTTTGTTTGTCTATGTGTCTTATTTTAAACACCCAGTCCATTTTTTATCGTCCCCTGCTCGGTCCGGGTGGCATTTGTGGGGTCATGAGCAGCGGTCAGCCGCGTACCTCCACCCGTCCTGCGTCTCTTTTGGCTGGTACCTTTTGTGCAGGGGACCCTGACGTGCCTGTGAATGCAGGTCACCACAGGTTACTGACAAAGGCCTGTGAAAGGGTGTTCTGTGCTCCACTGAATGGGCTGATGTGCACCGTTAAATACAGCCTGCCTCCTGTCAATGTTGCCGCCATTAAAAAGAGCTTTGCTTGAAACCCTCTCCTTTTCATGCACGTGAAAGTTTGTTTTCTCTTTGTTTCTCCCGTTGTGTCGGGGTGTTCGGCGTCTTTGTCATACTGTCAATGTCGCAGCAGTAAAATGAGTTCATCTTCGATTCAGAGCCTGTTCTGCTGTGTGTTCGCATTCATAAATAAAGCAGTAATTTTTATAATCTCTGGTCACTTCTGCTCTTAAATCTGGAGCTTAGTTTAAATCCCTCTTCATTTGTAAAGAAGGTAAATACTCATTAACAAAATATACAATAGTAATACCATGTTGTTGTTGTTGTTGTTATTATTATTATTATTATTGCAGACGTGCATGTTGGAGTACCACACTGATAAAAAAGTGTGGTTACCTAAATTTAAAATAATTGGTTTTAAAAATATTTAAGTACAAAAAAAAAAAAATATATATATATATATATATATAGCATGATTAAGATACTATTATAGTTTTAATAATATGTTCCGTTTTTAATTCAATTTTAATTAAAGTTTTCTAGTCATTTTATTAGTATATATTAGTAGTATATTCAGTCAATTTTTATTTCAGTTTTACTTTGTTATTTTAGAGCATCAAGATAAACTTTATTAAAATTAAAAATGCTGAAATATTTATTATTAATGATATGATTTTTTTTCAAGTACCTTTTTAAAAAAAAAAGAAGGTTTTAAATTTAGTTTCCATTTTAGTTAACTATAATGATCCTGCATTAAGATTATAAACCAATTTATACCAATCTATAAATCAATTTATACCAAAAATAATTTTTATGGGTTAAATCAGGTAGAAAATTTATTTAAGGTAATAATTGCAGGTTACCACTTTTTGCAATGCTTGTAAAAACAATACACTAATATTGTAATTATTCAGCACCATGATATACTCTCATTTCTATTTAATTTTATTTTAAAAGCATTTTTTAGCAAGCTGTAATATTCACTGCAAGCAACGGTATGTTGGCATTATCAGGCACAGCCGTCTCACTTTGTGTGTTAATTAATTTGTAGTGTGCGTGCACTCAATGAGGTTAATGGAAGGGATCTCGGAGGCTCATCTTGCCGGCCCAGCCCACTCTTTCAAGCCTGCTCTCCATGCATGTTTCCGGAAACGATTCTTTAGTCAGCTCGTTGCCTCTCCGCCTCCCCTATTGTTCTCTGCCCTCTAGGGGCCCTTCTCGCTTTATCTGATGCCAATTCTGCATCGCACTCCTCCTGCCCCCTATCTGAATGTCTCCTATATGGCTCTGTTATCTGATCAGTGTCATCTCTTTATCAGTCCTATCCCGACCCCAGCTGATCAGTCAGACTGCATCACAGATCTGCACACATGAGCACAGCTCTGCTTGCACATAATCCGCTCGCCGTATTCTTCAGTTTGCTCTACCGAGACAGACAAAAGCCTACTGAAGGGGAGAAATAAAAAGTGGATTTTTTTTTCTCTTTGCCATTGTTGCCTGCACTGAAGTTGATCAAGTGTAATATAATATAATATAATATAATATAATATAATATAATATAATATAATATAATATCCCATTACCTTACAGATAACAAGAAGCTAGAATAGAATAGAATAGAATAGAATAGAATAGAATAGAATAGATAAAAAATACGCAATAAGCTCACAAAAATATGATTTAATTACACAATTAAAATTGAGGTAAAACTGAGCTTAACTGTAAGGTAACACTTTATTTTACAGTGTCCTTTTTACATGTTACATGTACTACTTATACTATAGTAATAACAGTAAATTATGCATAATTACAAGCAACTAACCCTAAACCAAAACCTATAGTAAGTATATGTTGTTAATTACTATTAATGAGCAATAAAACTAATTACATTTTAACAAGACACCTTCAAATTAAATGTAATATAATATAATATAATACAATGCTTACAACCTTACAAAAAAGTAAGAAAGAAAGAACGAGAGAGAGAGAGAGAGAGAGAGAGAAAGAAAGAAAGAAAGAAAGAAAGAAAGAAAGAGAGAGAGAGAGAAAGAAATTTAAAATGGAACCAAATTCATCTGCAGTATTCAATTAATTACACATTAATAACAAATTAATAATAATCTAGCGTAGCGTTAGTTCTGGCAGGTCACGTTAGTCAAGCTCGCATCAGCTGACTCTCAGCTGATCCCCATCAACCTATGGGAATACGACACCTATCTAAGCATTCATATATAAGGTCCCTCAGTATTATCAGCAGTTTTCGCATTGCTCAATAGTTAATTACCCTCCTCCATCCCCAACTCCTCCTCTGTCAGTCGGGATTCAGCCTTCTGATTCTCCTTTGAATCAGACTAATTCTAAAATGTGTACATAACATTATTGAACTTTAACGATATCTGCAATACATTTATGTTGGTTCTATTCTGTTTACCCTGGGGGGGAGGGGGGGGGTATCGCTGCTCTCCCTGCTCTCATGCATGCTAGGCTGCATGGATGCGCAGGGAGTTCTTACCCTCTTACCCAGAACAGAACCATACAGCCAATCCAAACTGTATGCTAATTGTCAATCATCTTTGACGATAGTGGTCCTGACAGAAGTGTAATTTAAAAAAAAACACTGATGTTTTTAAGATGGAATCCTGGAATCCTTCTGTTTCCATTAAATGCTTTTTTTAGGACAGGATGAGAGGTGGATAGGTGTTTTTCTTTTCTTCATGGAAACTACCTTCTACATTTGTTTCTATTTCTTTCTCCGATCCCCGCTGAATGAACACAAGGCTTTTCCTCCTCGCCGGTGCTGATGGATGGGATTGGATCTGCGTGACAGGTGAGTCGGCCCAGCTGCTACCTGTGTCAGACAGCAGCTGTCCGTCTCTCGCTCACACACGCACTCACACTCACAAAAAGTCAGTCACGCATCCAGTCACACTCATTCAAAAACATAAATGCATTCACTCCCACACAGCCATTCACCCCAAACAATCAGCTCTGCTCAGCTGCCCAGCTAAAAGAGCAACATGCTCTGACACTACTGTTTTTTCTTTCATGAGACTCAACTGAAATGGATGTTATAGTTTGTATTTATTTTCTGTGCATTTTTTTTCATCAGAAATTAACCTGTTTATCAGTTTCTAGTTTAGTGAATGATTAAAAACAATCTAGGCACAAAAGAATTCATTAAGTATGTATGTATCAAAAACTACTCTATATCAATACAAGACTATTTCTGCAAAATGATGATTGAACTTACAGTCTGACTTATTAAGCATTTGGGTCGTCCTTGTATTCCCATCCAGCCATGACAGGATAACACACTCTTTGTCTCAGTATTATGACGGCAATGAATGTACTCTAATGGTCTCTGTCTGTTCCTCTTACACACCTCTGCTCAGGGACACCTGCCACCAGTCGACCGCCTCTCCGTCCGCTCCCATCCCCCTCTCTTTCCTCTGCAGTTGAATAAGGGAGATCAAACGGTGGGCACATTGTTAAAGCCCATGTCACTGAAACACCTGTGCTCTGCATAGTACAGTTAAGTCACCTGGACTAAAACTGTACCTAATCATTTGTATTTCTGAAACAAAACTGTAAAAAGTGAAAATGTGCTGTTGTTATCTCAACCCTGAAAAAGCTGCCATATGAAATAATAGTCACAAAGTCACACGTGTTTTTGTATCATATTTAATACACCAGGCTTTTATGGCTCTTATATTATGATATAGGATAATATGGAGCTCATATTTAGAGGCCCAAACTGAGCCAAAAAGTAAGATGAAATTCTGATAGCTTCTAATGTAAATCAGTGAGATATAGCGGACTAACATTAAATAAGTTAAATACCAGTGATCATTCTATTTCTCCCAATAATATGGCTTAGATTATTTTTAAATGCTTAGTTTGATGATCAAAGCTCTGTAGTCTCCAAACATATAATGCAATGCAATACAATGATGATTGAGAGATGAACAAATAAACGTTCCTCAAAAGCCTGATGATCATATTTGATACTCACATTATTTTTATTTTTTTTTAAAGGATTTCCTGGATAATCAAATAAACCTAAGTTGCTTTAGTCCAGTAAGTGTTCGTCTTGAAATATTACAAACAATATAAAAGTGATTCTTATGTGCAAAAATCAGTAAAGCTTTCACAGAAAAAAAGACATGTGAACCACGTCCTGATATTTTTAACATTTTACTAAAAGGCCTTTTACTTTATACTAAAAAAGTATAAACTATCAATCAGACAACAGAAGGCACGCATTAGATTGTGTTCAACAGGTTTTTCAGCACATTTTGATCATGTTGATCATTTAGAGCAGTGGTTCCCAACCCTGGTCCTGGAGGCACCCCAACAATGCATGTTTTGCATGTCTCCTTAATCAAACACACCTGATTCAGATTATCAGCTCATTAGTAGAGACTCCAAGACCTGAAATTGGTGTGTCAGAGAAAAGAAATATGCAAAACGTGCAGTGTTGGGGTGCCTCCAGGACCAGGGTTGGGAACCACTGATTTAGAGGCCTTAAAAAATTGTTTCAAATATGAAATAATTTTATATGGTTAATGAGCTATTTCTATTTGCACTGACCCTTAAAGTAAACATGAAGGATTGTATTAGATGCATCAAAACAGAATGCATCAGGAATTGTTACAAAAGTTACAAAAAAAAGGTCTTGATCTCAGCCATAAAGAAAAGTCATTTTTTTAGGTGGAGTGATTCAATGACACATTACAAAGACAAACATTTTGTAATTTCCACCCTCTGGAATAATTCAAATTGATTCAACAGTTGTTGTTGTCCAGTGCTGTTATATTTAATTCTGCACTTCTGATCAGTGAAGGCTGCATGGTAAATATAAGAAGTGCACTGGTTCAACTCTTTAAGAGCTTCTCTGGATAGTGGGTTTGTGGTGACCCATGCATCGAGCACCTGGCCTCTGCATTGCTACCTGAACAGCAGTGCAATTAAGCATTTACCACCCTTGATTAAAACACACTCACACACGTACACACACGCGCGCCCGTTCACACGCTTGAACCGTCCCTGAACCCTTGCTGCCTCTTTAGTTACGGGATTTAGCAGATCGGCAGTTTGACACCAGATAAAATTCTTAAATTCCTTCTTTTTCTAAGTTTGTGTATTGGTGGCATCTTTTAACGTGGGAATGAATACGCTAGACAGCTTTAGCACAGGCTGCCGTGTGACCTCATTATAGGTGTGGAGCCAGACAAAAAAACAAAAAAAAAAAGCTTCTTAGGACACTTGCTCTTTTCACATGTTGCATTGTCTGCAACATCAAAAGCTCAATTGAGCAAAGCACCGTTCATCTGCAGCTTATTGCTGCCGGCTCACTTTGATTAGCTCACTTTCAGCCCACAATGGACATATCTTGTTGGAGTGAGACAAAGCTGATGCTTCAAATCCTTCAAAGCAGTGATCTGATGTATGCATCTGCCTCAAAATACAGTACAGATTGATTCATAGTTGAAAATGTGTTCCTAGTATTATTTTAGTCCTTTTTTTTTTTATTCATTAATGTGCATTAGAAATAGGCCTACTTTTTGGAACATCCTCAAATCATGATGGATTGCATGTTTGAGGTTTCATGAAGCTTTTGTGTGTCCTGTTAGACATATTCTGAAATGTTTGTCATTTTCAGTTAGTCCCAAATTGTTAAGCTGATAATTATATTTTTTATGAAAATAATATATAATGAATATGTATATTTAATTAGAAAATGGAAGCATTTCAGTTTTCCATATAGTGTCTCAGACTTTGCCAGTTTGATAGAATTAGAAATATCTAATTTAAATACCTAGTTATATTTCTAGTAAATGTCAAAAATTCATTGCCTCTTTTGTATTCTTCCTTACCGTTTTTGTCTGTTTTTTTATTTTATTGTATTGTATTTCTTTGTTTTTGTTTTTTGCACCCAACCCCCTTCCCCATCAAAACCTCATTACCCCTCTTGGTTATTTAAAGTGTTTGCTTGACTGACTGACAAATATTAATATTATTAATATATGCAAAACAGAATCTGTCTGTTTTGCAACAAGAGGCACATATACTGCCACCCGACCCAGAGCACTGATACACTTGGGGGACAGTCGCATCCAGTAAAGCTGAGATCACAGGGTCCCTTATGCAGCGTTCACTGCTTCCTATACTCTCTTAAAAATAAAGGTTCTTTATTGGTATCTATGGTTTTATGAAGAACCTTTAACATCCATGGAAACTTTGCATTACACGAAAGGTTGTTTACAGTTGAAAAAGGTTCTTTAGATCATTTAAAAAAAAAAGGTTCTTTTAAGAACTGTTCTCGGACAGGTTCTTTGGGAACCCAAAATTGTTCTTTCATGGCATCATGGCGAAAGTTCACTTAAAGGGGTCATATGATGTTGCTAAAAAGAACATTATTTTGTGTATTTGGTGTAATGAAATGTGTTTATGCGGTTTAAGGTTCAAAAAACACATTATTTTCCACATACTGTACATTATTGTTTCTCCTCTATGCCCTGCCTTTCTGAAACGCGTCGATTTTTACAAAGCTCATCGGTCTGAAAAGCGAGGTGTGCTCTGATTGGCCAGCTATCCAGTGCGTTGTGATTGGCCGAATACCTCAAGCGTGTGATGGAAATGTTACGCCCCTTACCATACTGTGATGCCTTGTCAGGCCAGAGCGAGGAGACAAAAACATTAAAACCCATTATAAACTAGGCGAGGTATATAGTACCCTGCGAAGTCTACTTTTGCAGCACACTTATGGTTGATTACAGCGCTAGTCAAGTGTCTTGTGGTTCATTAATATCCGCTGACGACATTTTGTGCAATGTGAACTTTAAAAGAAATGATCCATGTAAGTTTTGTCAGTTTTCAACTTTGAAGGTCTTGTTCTTAGGCAGAGCGTGTAAGAAGTCTTCCCATGACCATGACAATGAATTCCGAAAGCTGCTCGGATCAGTGTTCAATACCTCAAGACCAAAGCTTAATTACTAGTAGGAAGTAAATGCTGAATCTAGATCAGCAGCTGCGTGCTCCTTCACCTTCATTTACATTGTTTACATCAAATATGCTATGTCGTTTCTTAAATGATTTTACATTAAGCACATTTTAAATAAACAAAAGGAGTGTAATTTGTGGATTAAAACGTTTAATTACGGTTGCATTAAAAACGAGTTCAGCCAATTATGTGAAAATAAATTAAATATTCACATTTAAATCGACAAGCAACCGAAATCAACTCGAAACTAGCTTACAATGAGTTGACTTTTAGATGAACGAACCAATCTCTTGTAAACAGTGTAATTGTCACTGGATTTTATCTGAACATAAAAACGTTGACACTATCTGTGGAGACCTCATATGAGCTTTGTTTATTTTTATTTATGCCTATGCCTATTTATGATGCCTAATTAAGAATCCATAGCTCCTCAGGTCAAACTGTACTCAAAATATAATGCAATGCAATACAATGATGATTGAGAGATGAACAAATAAACGTTCCTCAAAAGCCTGATGATCATATTTGATACTCACATTATTTTTATTTTTTTTTAAAGGATTTCCTGGATAATCAAATAAACCTAAGTTGCTTTAGTCCAGTAAGTGTTCGTCTTGAAATATTACAAACAATATAAAAGTGATTCTTATGTGCAAAAATCAGTAAAGCTTTCACAGAAAAAAAGACATGTGAACCACGTCCTGATATTTTTAACATTTTACTAAAAGGCCTTTTACTTTATACTAAAAAAGTATAAACTATCAATCAGACAACAGAAGGCACGCATTAGATTGTGTTCAACAGGTTTTTCAGCACATTTTGATCATGTTGATCATTTAGAGCAGTGGTTCCCAACCCTGGTCCTGGAGGCACCCCAACACTGCATGTTTTGCATGTCTCCTTAATCAAACACACCTGATTCAGATTATCAGCTCATTAGTAGAGACTCCAAGACCTGAAATTGGTGTGTCAGAGAAAAGAAATATGCAAAACGTGCAGTGTTGGGGTGCCTCCAGGACCAGGGTTGGGAACCACTGATTTAGAGGCCTTAAAAAATTGTTTCAAATATGAAATAATTTTATATGGTTAATGAGCTATTTCTATTTGCACTGACCCTTAAAGTAAACATGAAGGATTGTATTAGATGCATCAAAACAGAATGCATCAGGAATTGTTACAAAAGTTACAAAAAAAAGGTCTTGATCTCAGCCATAAAGAAAAGTCATTTTTTTAGGTGGAGTGATTCAATGACACATTACAAAGACAAACATTTTGTAATTTCCACCCTCTGGAATAATTCAAATTGATTCAACAGTTGTTGTTGTCCAGTGCTGTTATATTTAATTCTGCACTTCTGATCAGTGAAGGCTGCATGGTAAATATAAGAAGTGCACTGGTTCAACTCTTTAAGAGCTTCTCTGGATAGTGGGTTTGTGGTGACCCATGCATCGAGCACCTGGCCTCTGCATTGCTACCTGAACAGCAGTGCAATTAAGCATTTACCACCCTTGATTAAAACACACTCACACACGTACACACACGCGCGCCCGTTCACACGCTTGAACCGTCCCTGAACCCTTGCTGCCTCTTTAGTTACGGGATTTAGCAGATCGGCAGTTTGACACCAGATAAAATTCTTAAATTCCTTCTTTTTCTAAGTTTGTGTATTGGTGGCATCTTTTAACGTGGGAATGAATACGCTAGACAGCTTTAGCACAGGCTGCCGTGTGACCTCATTATAGGTGTGGAGCCAGACAAAAAAACAAAAAAAAAAAGCTTCTTAGGACACTTGCTCTTTTCACATGTTGCATTGTCTGCAACATCAAAAGCTCAATTGAGCAAAGCACCGTTCATCTGCAGCTTATTGCTGCCGGCTCACTTTGATTAGCTCACTTTCAGCCCACAATGGACATATCTTGTTGGAGTGAGACAAAGCTGATGCTTCAAATCCTTCAAAGCAGTGATCTGATGTATGCATCTGCCTCAAAATACAGTACAGATTGATTCATAGTTGAAAATGTGTTCCTAGTATTATTTTAGTCCTTTTTTTTTTTATTCATTAATGTGCATTAGAAATAGGCCTACTTTTTGGAACATCCTCAAATCATGATGGATTGCATGTTTGAGGTTTCATGAAGCTTTTGTGTGTCCTGTTAGACATATTCTGAAATGTTTGTCATTTTCAGTTAGTCCCAAATTGTTAAGCTGATAATTATATTTTTTATGAAAATAATATATAATGAATATGTATATTTAATTAGAAAATGGAAGCATTTCAGTTTTCCATATAGTGTCTCAGACTTTGCCAGTTTGATAGAATTAGAAATATCTAATTTAAATACCTAGTTATATTTCTAGTAAATGTCAAAAATTCATTGCCTCTTTTGTATTCTTCCTTACCGTTTTTGTCTGTTTTTTTATTTTATTGTATTGTATTTCTTTGTTTTTGTTTTTTGCACCCAACCCCCTTCCCCATCAAAACCTCATTACCCCTCTTGGTTATTTAAAGTGTTTGCTTGACTGACTGACAAATATTAATATTATTAATATATGCAAAACAGAATCTGTCTGTTTTGCAACAAGAGGCACATATACTGCCACCCGACCCAGAGCACTGATACACTTGGGGGACAGTCGCATCCAGTAAAGCTGAGATCACAGGGTCCCTTATGCAGCGTTCACTGCTTCCTATACTCTCTTAAAAATAAAGGTTCTTTATTGGTATCTATGGTTTTATGAAGAACCTTTAACATCCATGGAAACTTTGCATTACACGAAAGGTTGTTTACAGTTGAAAAAGGTTCTTTAGATCATTTAAAAAAAAAAGGTTCTTTTAAGAACTGTTCTCGGACAGGTTCTTTGGGAACCCAAAATTGTTCTTTCATGGCATCATGGCGAAAGTTCACTTAAAGGGGTCATATGATGTTGCTAAAAAGAACATTATTTTGTGTATTTGGTGTAATGAAATGTGTTTATGCGGTTTAAGGTTCAAAAAACACATTATTTTCCACATACTGTACATTATTGTTTCTCCTCTATGCCCTGCCTTTCTGAAACGCGTCGATTTTTACAAAGCTCATCGGTCTGAAAAGCGAGGTGTGCTCTGATTGGCCAGCTATCCAGTGCGTTGTGATTGGCCGAATACCTCAAGCGTGTGATGGAAATGTTACGCCCCTTACCATACTGTGATGCCTTGTCAGGCCAGAGCGAGGAGACAAAAACATTAAAACCCATTATAAACTAGGCGAGGTATATAGTACCCTGCGAAGTCTACTTTTGCAGCACACTTATGGTTGATTACAGCGCTAGTCAAGTGTCTTGTGGTTCATTAATATCCGCTGACGACATTTTGTGCAATGTGAACTTTAAAAGAAATGATCCATGTAAGTTTTGTCAGTTTTCAACTTTGAAGGTCTTGTTCTTAGGCAGAGCGTGTAAGAAGTCTTCCCATGACCATGACAATGAATTCCGAAAGCTGCTCGGATCAGTGTTCAATACCTCAAGACCAAAGCTTAATTACTAGTAGGAAGTAAATGCTGAATCTAGATCAGCAGCTGCGTGCTCCTTCACCTTCATTTACATTGTTTACATCAAATATGCTATGTCGTTTCTTAAATGATTTTACATTAAGCACATTTTAAATAAACAAAAGGAGTGTAATTTGTGGATTAAAACGTTTAATTACGGTTGCATTAAAAACGAGTTCAGCCAATTATGTGAAAATAAATTAAATATTCACATTTAAATCGACAAGCAACCGAAATCAACTCGAAACTAGCTTACAATGAGTTGACTTTTAGATGAACGAACCAATCTCTTGTAAACAGTGTAATTGTCACTGGATTTTATCTGAACATAAAAACGTTGACACTATCTGTGGAGACCTCATATGAGCTTTGTTTATTTTTATTTATGCCTATGCCTATTTATGATGCCTAATTAAGAATCCATAGCTCCTCAGGTCAAACTGTACTCAAAGTACAGACTTTAATAGGCCAATGAAGAGCCTAAATTGTTCAGAGAAAAGGCAGGCTGAGAGCGTCAGACTTGAGTCGGTGACTCCGGTTGGCTGTCCTGTTGGTGTGGGCGGCTGTTAGCGTCTCCAGGCATGGCAGCCTGTGTTTGCAGTTGTCCCTAACAGCGCCGACCGACTGCAGCCCAAACACCTGTGTTTGCTTTTGCGCTCACTCCCCCAATCTTCTCGGTGCAGGTCACATGATCGGCAGATAGCCCCGGCACCATGGGAATACAAAAGCAGGGGCTTTTAGCACAGTTAATCATTAATGTCAGGCTTGCTTGTGCCCCTCTCTCTTGACGTTGCAGATGTGAATGTTATCTTGCTCATGCATCCAGGTTAGACTTGACTGAGGGTAGCTGCAGGTGAACGTGACTGATGGAAAGGGTTGAACCAGCAGTTGCCAAATGAAGGGGCGTGGCACGACGGTGAAGATGACTGCTGATTGGTTCAGATCTAAAAAGAGAAGCATATTCAACATGATTAGAGTGTAAAATATTTGTAAAGTATATATATATCTATAATAATAGAATTGAAGGGAGAATGTGTAAATATACTCACACATAGCATGATATTACAAGAATACACATTTTTGGTGACTAAAAATCTGTATTCCAGAAAACACATTGAAATATAATGTTAAAAATATTGCAGCAACCACTGGGTTTGACATGGTAACTGAGAAATTGGAAGCGATAATAGAAGTTAAAGTCATCTGTGCTAACATGGACCACATCCATCTTTAAGGAATTAAGTTGGCTAAACCACAATCCTGTACTGAAAAGATACTGAGATTGTACTTCTGCCCAAACTTGTTATTGGTTATTCCACAGACCCCAACTACCCCCATACAATTCCCTGATGCACATACACTCTTAACATTAAAGGTTCTAAAAGGGGACATGCCATAGAAAAATCATTTTGGGATACCCAAAGAACCTTTCAGTGCACGCTTCTTAAAAGAACCATCATTTCCTTAGTGTAAAGAACATTTTAATCATCAAAAGAACATTTTCACTTTAAAGAATCTTTTTGTGGAATGGAAATTTCCAATTTCCATCCATTTAACATTTCCTTGGATGTTAAAGGTACTTCATGGAACCATAGATACCTTTATTTTTAAGAGTGTGGACATATTGTTGGGTTTAACATACATTCAAGATAGGTTTTCATAGGTAACGGAGTTGTAGTATGTCCAAAGTTAATCATTCCTATCAAAAATTTTAGGCAGAGGTTAAAAAAAACAAGTAAAAGTACTCAGCATAGTTCTACCCTGGCTATATAAATGTAGGTCTGAGGATCAAATTTGTATGTGAGTTACCTGTGCATTGCCATTGTATATACTTTTTATAGTAGAATTATTTGCTTTATTATTATTATTGAATTGAAATATGTGCAATCTAAGGAAAAGGCAAACCTTTAACTTAAATTATATGCAGAAACATCACTGAACCCCCAATGTTTAGACATCCTACCAGATTTACACCACAAACTGTGTGTTTGTTCACCCTGGACGCTAATGATAAGAGCTTGGAACATGAGTTCACCACAGAAATCACTAGTTAACCAGAGCAAAAAGCGGATTATGAGGCATATTTCCTGAGCCCGGGCCAATGGGGAAATAAATAGTCCATTTGTTGAGTCAGAGCAGGCCCTAACCGTAGTGCGCTTTAAACAAAGGTGTCTGTTTACCAGCAGCAGGTAGAAGATGGATAGCTGGTTAAACATTGCTGGCATACCTGGCCGGTGCCATGGGCCGGTCAATGAGACCTACTGAGGGGACATTGTGTGGCTGAGTCTTATCTCTGGTGTACTCTTTGAGACCAGACCTGTGAGTAAGAGCGAAAGGAAGCTTTGAAGAGATACAGATTATAATGTTTGGGCTTTGAGCTAATGTGTATAGCCAAGCTGTTATCATTTAGCATTTCTCAAAAGAATTTGGAAGGAAATTGTTGGAAATATATGGAATTATGAAGCAGAGTGGGTTTAGTTGAAAAAGTTGACAAATGCAAAACATTTTCAATGTTCTTTAAGAGCTTGACTAGTGGTCATCTTTTTACCTGTTTTACTTTTATTTTTAAATAATAACAAACAATATATATGCTTTGTATGTGTGTGCGCGCGTGCGTGCGTGTGTATATATATATATATATATATATATATACACCTCATTACTAAAGAATCTGAGCAAACTTTTAAGATATGCAGTTCCAAGTTTTGGAAATTGTCAATTCTTCAGAAATGGTCATTTCGCTTTTGATGTGAATGGCCATTTCAGTTTAAGATGCCATTTATTTATAATATAATATTGATTTACTTTGAATGTAAAAACTTAGGAAATGCAGTTTTATACATAAATCCATCATCAGATCAAATTATTCAGTTCTGGAAAATTGGCCAAATTTAACAGAATACAAGAATAACAGACATACCTGGCCCTTAATTTTATTTCATCTTTTCCCGCATTTCTCACAGCCTAATATCTAAATAAACGTATTACTCAAGCCTTTCACAGCTCATGGTCTCTCATTTAATGCATTACCAAAATACTGTATCACTTTTACGTTTATTTTAGCAAGTCTCACTTGGGTATATGTAAAAGTCCTTCAGCAGGGTGTGTTTTTATTCGTGGGTGTTCCCATAGCCGTATCCTTGGCATGTTTCCGGTACTTGCTAATCACCCAGATTTTGTGTGTTTCATCTTATATGAGTCAGTCGTTCTCAGCCGTTTCTGTACAGTAGAGATCTGAGTCGTGTTTCAACACAGCGATTCTCAGCACCCATAAATTACACAGTGGTGGCAACTTAAAGAAGTGCTGAACAGCCATGAACAAAGCTTTACTTTACTATCAGTGAAGCGTAAGACTGCACCATCCCATACACGACCTGTTCACACACACTCACACAGACGTGAATGCATACACACTTCCACTCACAAACTTACATATAAAAAAACATAAAACACAAATGAATCTTTTTACCTTATTTTTCAAAGCCACTGAGGGTATTATTCTTATTTTGGGTTTCATTAAATTCCAACATCCTTGTGACCGAAATCTGTCATCTTTTATGATATCCCATAGCTTAAACCAGCTAATAAACTTTCTTAAACTAATACATTAGTATTAGTCCATGAGTCATGACTGCCTAATATGTCCATATTTCCATATTATTTTTCTGATTTGTCCACTAGATTAGAGAATATAAAATACTGTGGTAAGAACAAAAAAAAATAAATCAGTGGTGGACCTACTTTACTTTAAGCTGACTTTTAAAAGCTGCTGTGTGTGATGTACATAGAAAAAACACTCAAAAAAGAGTATCAAAAAAGTGAACACAAAAGAACAGAATGCATACTGCAGTGTAAAACACATATGTGGTCAGTTAACCTAAAAATGACAGTTAAATATATAGTCAAAAGTCTAAAATATTACTCAGTATGACTGAAACAAACTGATAACATTAGGTTGCGTTTTAAGGGTTAGATCAGACAGAAATAGGGAATAATGGTAGCAGTTATATTGGTAACAAATTACAATAAGTTCTCACTTGTTAACATTAATTAGAACAACAATTAGTTAGAACAACAGTCATGAATCTTAGTTCATGTTCAATATATTTTTAAGAGCAAAAATTGTATCTGTTAACATTAATGGACTCAAATGAACAAGCAATGAACAATTGTATTTTTATTAACTAACATTAACTAAGGTTAACAAACACTATAAAAATATACTGCTCAGCACTAGTTTGTGTTAATGCATGAACTAATGTTAACAAATGATACCTTATCATAAAGTGTTAGCATTATGTTTACTACTTTTTATGGTGTGCAATCACAACAAAGAAGCACATGAGCTCTGGAACAGGCTTTTTCTTTCCGAGCAGCCATTGCATTGTCATCCCTCTTTCTTATTTACTGATCAAAGTAGTCATGTGCATAGATTTCTTTTGTTACCACTCATTTGTGAAACACATCAGAGATCAGAGAGCTACTGTATCATTAGCACACAGCCCATATCAGAACCCTTATACTAGACAAGATAAGGCATTGCCCTCAAACCGCAGTCTTGACCCCCTTTTTGCCTCAGCCGTCCCCCTTAAATGAGAGCACATGCAGAGGTGAAGCCCGGCCACGGAAATATATACACGCAATATGAGCGTGTTTGTTCCCGAAATTGAGAAAATCCATGCAAAAGTATCTAAATGACCATGCAGTACAACGTACAATGAGAATTAAACACATGGGGCAGCTGGACTCTTATCTGAACGAAACCCAGCAACAAAGGAGCCCTAAGACTAAGAGGCTTGATGCATGGGAAAGCTATGGGCCAGCTATTGTGACTGCCCTTCTGCTGAGCAAATAGTCCAAACTGTTCATTCCCCGTCTTCCATTCTCTCGCCGGCACATTGTTTGTGTCCTTGCATTTCATTCGGCAAGGAAGATTGCTCTCAGGCCCAGTGAGCAAACAGTCCAGAAAAGAGCCGGCTATCTTCTGCTGTTCCCAGGAGAACTAGCATTTTGATTTGGGCTCCAAGCTGTCAGAGGATTGGAGAGTTGATGTCAGGGTGCCTGAATTAATTGCTTTAAGCCGAGGAGGGGGCTGACTGCGTTTATCGCCAACTGTTCAGTAAGACGTTTCCTAGCAATTATGCCCTCGACTTCGGCCGTGAGCTCCTCAATTGTCGGCGATTATATTTTAGAGATGCAGGATGCCGCAGGACTCGGTTAAGGATCTGGACTAAATAAACTTAAACGTATCTGTGTGTACGGTTATTATTCTTGTCGGACATGGTGAGAAGTCATTAAGAACGAAATTGAAATTCAGATTCTGCTGGATATTACACTAGCAGAAACATCAAATCACACAGCCTGTTCTGTTGGCATTTTCTGTTTCAGGTCAAAAGCAATTCAAACTGTGCTTTTCCTTTTGGAAAGAGAAATAGTAGTGTCTATTTTTCCAAGTGCAATATTCTTCCAAGCCAAACAACAATTCCTTAATGCCACAAAGGACATATAGCTGTTGCTTCAAGTACCATTTAACAGCTGAAATTAATTGTAAAACGTATTGTGTTCTTGTCCGTTACCTTCAAAGGGCACCTCAAATGCTAAATAATTCATCTTCCCTATTCCCATCTTTCCCTTTTTCTATAGCTTCCACCGAGAGAGCATTTGCATCGTAAAGGCAATGTGAGTCTTAACCTGTCGCATAAAAGGCACATGGATTTGTTTAGATTATGACTCGCCTCTCATATATGTCTCACTGCTCATATCCATCACCTGATTTGCTTCAAAGGTGGCATCATGGCAAGGCATCCTCCAACAATGCTTTGTTTTGCATGTAAAAATGTCTCTGTGGATGATTTGCATTGGTATATTGCACTGGTTGTAGAACGGTCTATGGGAAGAGTGACCTCAAAGATGAGTTGAGCCTTTTAAACGTCCTAATTCACAGTTATGGTAACGGTTGTTGCTAGTAATGTTGCCTGTACCAAACATACATAGCCTGTACCTCTTTTCTTTGTTAATTCTGTTGTTTTTTTAACAACACTCTGTGTTAGAGTGCAACAGTCAGGTTCCGGAAGTAAAATAAATCCACTCATTTTTTTCCATAGGGAGATTGATTTTTAATGAAAACTTATAAACCTGTAAAGACAAAAAGGTTGTGAGCTCTGAGGTTGTTAATCAATTGGATAAGCTTTTGTTAAAGCCAGTTTTCAACTTTTAATTTTTTATTTCACCTTATTTTTAAAAGAATCGTGTACTAACAATAAACTATCCATTTTATATATATATATATATATATATATATATATATTGTTTCTCTAGATATAATCAACAGCTTAAAATCAACAGCCAAAAAAATCAATAGTTTTATATTTCACCATCATTTTTAATTCAATAATGTTAGTTGCAATGCTTCAAGTAATTGTTTATATATATATATATATATATATATAATCGATTAAGTAAGCAGTCTTTTACATTTATTTTTATTAATTTATTTATTAGATTTTTAAATCCTTTCAAATAGGTTTTTTTTTTTTTTTTTTTCCTTCAAATTAAACTTTGCAGTGTTGTGATTCATCTTGTAGCTCGTTGGTTTGGTTCATGGCTTATAACATTTTAACAAAGTTTTAAATCCCATGGGGAAAAGGGAGTGGAAAAAATACATCCGGGACCATTGCCGCTGAAAAAGTGGACGAACACCAATGCACTCAGTTTCGTGTGTTTAAATGCATCTTTTCAAGGTACTTTAAATCATGCTTCAGAACTGTTGATATGCTATTCATGGGAATCAGCATTTGCGTTGCTTTGGTATTACAGTTAAACGCACTCTTCCGATGGTTATTATAGTTTTTAATCTGGCTAAGGGGCCTCGTTAACATTATCACTAATTGATGCTATTGACATCGCTTCTGTAAATTGGAAAACAAAAATATGCTTGCAGATAATAAATCATCCAAAACAATGAGGAAAGCTCTTGATCTGACAGGAAATTGAATTAAACTGCCTGCTATGTGGCTGTCAGCACGAGGAGAGGGGTTAAACATTGTGTGTCAGGGGACCACTACTGTGTAGCATCTGAGAGTAATCTGTTCTAACGTACCAGAGGCTCCTCCGGGCTTTTTAACAGGCAACACCCAGACATTAATCTCTTTGTGATAAATGCATTTATACTGGATTAAATTGAAGACTGCCTTTAGTTTGAGAAAGGGTTGATGGATTATTTAGGTCTGAGTTGAGGGACTCTTGCTGTGGAGTCTCTGGGGACAGTGTGGGTAGAGATCCTGGATATGTATTTACTAGTAGGTTAAATCGGATTTGATCAAATGAAAGAACATCAATTGGTATTTGCTCTCCCATCATGTTTTCTCATGTCTACATTTGTTAAGTGGTTTACCCAACAAATAGTTTGAATGTAAAAATGAATACTGTTCATATATAAAGGAGCTTTATAAACTGTCTTCTTTGTCAAGTTCCACATTGCGACATAAAGAAGCATCACTACAAAACTCTTAAATCCTGCAGCCAGATTATTTGTATGTGTGTGCTTATTCTCCATGAATGTTTGAGGAAAAAGATTCTCATGAATGTCGCATGAGTATGTCCATCACCCTCTAAACTACAAGCTCCTCAATGTTGAAAAGAATATATAAATAAAAGCAGAAATCACCTTTGTGACATACTCCTCTCACGTACAATAAATTGGACATGCTCTATCTTGGAATAACCTGTCGCCTTTACCATTTCGGCACTGGGAACATATGCAGGACACAATCTGATTCGCTTTTGTTATGCAGGGAATCACGCTGGGGCATCTGGGCTTGTTTGCCTTTGGTGAGAAATGGAGATTGGTTTGGAGGTCTGAATGAATTGCTGGCGTCTGTGTTTATTGCTTTCATTAAGATTTAATGAGTCAAGTGTCCTTCCCAGTGACTTAGATTTTACCCACAGCATTTGACCACAGGAAATGTTGGGCAAGTCTGTGAACTATTGGCATCTGTACCATGTAGACATGTTTGTTAATGTAAGTGCATAGGAAATAGCATAGCTGACATCAACATTGTCATTTCTTATACTTATTTCACCCATAAAATGGAATCTGGCATTTATCCAGGCAATTTTATCCCTAAAAGATGCTGATGTTTAAGCAGTGAATCAGGCGAATGGGTTTGTTGAATGGACATGTGGTTTGGGCTGTACGTCTCAGCAAGAATTTCACACCAAGCTGTTGGATGAGTGGGAACACAGGCCTGAACCATTACACTCTAACACTATTTCCGCTGCATTCGCCATGATTCTCCGACCACAACACCTTGACAGCATGTAGGCCATTTAACAACAGCTCCTAGACAATCATACAGCCTTTTTAAGATAAAGAATAACAGACAATGTTCTTATTCAGAGTGTCTGAAGGGTTGGGCATGTACATGACATTAAAAGCAATGTAAGATAAAAAAAATTAAATAAAAAAGATTCATTTCAAAACAATGCCACCTATTCATCCTATTAATTACTATAGTAAATTGCTCAAGAAATGCTCATGAGTGTTTTGTTTTTTTTTAACTAATCAGCTCATATGGTATTGATATAGTAATGACAAACTTAACCAGCTTGAACAGCTCCAACAACATATTTACGTCACGTTAAGAGTTTACATAACATGCATTGTCTTATAACATTTCATTAGAGGTCAAAAAACATGCATTTCTCCAGCCAAAGAAATGTGCACTTCTATGGTGAATTAGATAAGAAAGCATGAGTCATTTGATCATTTGCTGTGTTGAATGTCTCAGAACAAATGTACATTTGATCAGGTTATTGACTTAAAGAAGCAGAGGTGTATATGCTTTTAATATTGCTCAGATTATACCATTTAAATTGTTCATATATAATTGCATTTACACAGGTGACTAAGAACAAGTAGTGCAATTAATTGTAAAGGTAATATAAAAGCATACTCCACATTTTATGATATTAAAAAGAAAAGAAAAAAATGATAAATGTATAAAAAGCTATTGTTACTTATTCGTTGTTATTTTGGGGGAAACTGTCCTTTTTCCAAAGTAGCCTATACGCAACCAGTTCAAGGTCATCTTTAGGAAATAAAGCGTGTGCTCTCCAATGTTTTCTGTCTGACTTTGTTATGCATGTAGAGCAATTAATACATTTGAAGTACGATCAACAACATTGAAAAAATAATAAAGATATATGGTTTAGATTGTATTGCAATTTAAATGGAAAATAGCTTTATAAACCATTTTATTTCACCGAGCATTAGTATGCAACTTCAAAAAAATATTCGTGGAAATATAATATGGAATATTTCATATTGTTATTGTTTTTTATGTGTATTTAGCCAATTAATATTTTATCATAATCTGTTTAACGGGAAAATTGTGCACTAGTTCTACATGTAATCGTAGCCTATATATTGCGCAGCGTTTAAAAAAGTCTTAAAGACTATTACAAAGACTAGCCTAATCCTATTCGGCATATTGCAGTGAAACTGCCTTTCTAACTTTAGGGCGTAGATTAGGCGTCTGTGTGGAGCATTAATATAGTGTGGGACAGCAGCAGGATTAAGAGTATTTGGTGTTAAATCGGGGTAGTGCGAATGGTCCCTCCCCAGCAATGGGTTAAAGCGGCATTACAGCTTGTAAAATGGGTGTCCCGCAGATCTCCCTGGAGACCAGCTCCACTTGGGTGTTCCAGGACTGAGCAGAGAGCAAAATACGTGCTAAAGCCATTTAGATGCCACCATACACTGTCATGCAGTTGGGATCAGACTATTTTCTATGTTCTGTTTTTTTTTTTTTTTTTCGTTCCAAAATTTGTTAATTTTTTGGTTTAGGTGACAGTGTCAGTCGTTAATGTGCATTTAATTCAACCCAAAGAAATAAAAATAAATCAAAGTTTCATTCCCATTCATGTAATTGTCCATTACGAATGATTTGTTAATCATATTTGGCCTGCATTATGTTTGTATGTGACGTTGCTACTTATGAACGTTTAGGCGATGCCCATAGCTTTATACTCCTAATGAGAATTTTGAGGATCAGTTGTTTACATTCCGACTTTCATTTGCAGTATGATATGCAAATTGGACAACTCCGACGAAAAGCAATTAAACAGGGTTACCTAAGTGAGAAGGAGAAACACGCTAGGGAAAAGCTGATCTCGTTGCTATAACAACAATAATAGTTCGATTTTTAGGTCTTGATTTAATTCGTTTTAACTTACAGCTTTTTATAACACTATATATATATATATATAAATATAAACCAAATATAAATACATTTTAGATCTTACTTTTTTATATTGCATCCTTGAAAGTAGCCTACTCTATCTAAAAGAAGCTTGGACCTTTTTATCCCAGGCCTCCTGTCTTAGATACTCGCATAGTCACAAGTAAATATGGGTAATATAATGATAATTATAATTATAATGATGATGATGAATTATTATTATTATTATTATTACTATTAACCTATTATTATTATTATTATTATCGTAGTTGATGTTGATGATGGTGATGGTGATGATGATGATGATTTTTTTTTAACATTGTACAGAATCAACAGAAACAATCTGAGTAGCTACCGCTCCTTTATTCTTTTATTTACGTTGTGAGTGTAAACCTGATCTTTCTATAAATTTCCATGGTAAGACTTATTTTGTCTGATGTCAAACATTAGGTCTACCTAGGATGCCGCAGATTGTATACTTATGTTGGTGGCTGTTGTTTTAACGATGTAAAATTCGTCGAATTTTCTTCTTGGTTGTCGAAAATAATATAATTTGTAGAACGTTTCGCTTTCGTTACATGGGAGTCTTGTACGAGCGCAATTTGGTTGCAAAGCCTATGCGTTTATCTCGATAACAAGTTTGTCCGATTTAAAAAAAAAACACTAAAGTGTATCTGAGAACTCCATTTGATGGGCTGCGTTTATTGGCACGGCGAAACCTGTGCAAGTCTTCTGCATTATCACTGATATCAATCAGCTGGAATAGCCATCTGACAGTCGGCTGAAAGAGCCCCTTAACATCAGCACTCGAGCTGTGTCTGTTCAAGCGTTGAACTATATTGCCGCGAAATCAAAGTTGCACGCACAAACCTCCAATATGAAATCCTTATTAAGCCAAACACACGCAGCATGCATCGAAAGCCTCAGCAGCGAGCTGGATTTAATCATAAAAATGTTCGTACCTGGAGCCTGCAGAACGGTATCGGAGCCTCTCCCGCTGCCTTCTGCACAGGGCTGGAAGCCTCGCGGCATTTATTTGAGCTCAAACTCTGTCACTGTTGACTTTAGCAACAAAGCAAAGATTTCACTGCCCCGCTAGTTTAAAAAAAAAAAGATTATTTTACCAAGATATCGATCAGTGCGCTATAAAAATTCAGCCTAGCATTATGTCTAAAACGAGGGGCAGCGAAATTTAATTTCTGTGTAAATGTACCTAGAAGTGACGTGCTCTTATTCAAAGTTTACACTCGTGTGATTTGATTGCTCATGTACACATCCTATATGTATTAATGCCGCCTTTTTCATTGTTTACCCGTTTTTGTTTAATCGCAGGATCATGGGGGTTTGAAATACAATGGAATGGACTGAGAACTAAAAACACAGAGGTAACAAAACCAGGCCTTCTTTGCCATTATTCAAGTTGAAGGAGAATTCACATAGTGTACACATTCATGTGATACCCCAGGGGGATGATTTGTTGGCCACAGATGACTTCTTGATCTGTAAGTTTACTATTAAAAGGAGAAAGCCTGTAACACAGCTTCCTTCTGTGTGTCGGACCAGCAATGCGAGGCCTGTCAAATATGCCCTTCTACTTAAACATTTCTGTTTCTGGTTTTAGTTCAGACTTATTTTTCCTGTTATTTTATTATTATTATTATTATTTCTTTTATTATTTTATTTTTTTACATCAGAGGCGTCTCAAGTCGTAAAGAAACGAGAGACTTCGTAAAGATGAAAGAAGATATTATTATTATTATTATTTATTTATTTATTTATTTATTTTACATCAGAGGCGTCTCAAGTCGTAAAGAAACGAGAGACTTCGTAAAGATGAAAGAAGATATTATTATTATTATTATTTATTTATTTATTTATTTATTTTACATCAGAGGCGTCTCAAGTCGTAAAGAAACGAGAGACTTCGTAAAGATGAAAGAAGATATTATTATTATTATTATTATTCGGTTGTTAAATTTAAATACATGCTAGGTTTCATCAAATATTTGTTGCAAAACTGGTGAGCTGTTTTAATGAATACAGCCTATATTTCATGATATTTTTCATTTTTAAATCAAAAGGGTCTCGCGTCTAATTCGTAAACAAGAGAATTTCTAAAGATGACAAAAAGATGTTGCTGAACTCAGACATGGGCTCGGTTTTTTTTATATAACTCATTTAAAACTCTTATGTCATCATATATATATATATATATATATATATATATATACCCTGCATGTATAAATAAATATATATAATTATATAGATTATGCAAATAATTTGTCGTCTTTGACGTGGGTTTCTAAACACAACGCTACATTTTATTGTCGTGATAATAGATTTGAAGTGAGTTATCGCTTTTTTACTTAAAATGCAATGCATCTTTCAAGGCATTCGAATATAACTAATAGTGATTATTTCGGCAATTTATGAATGTTTTGAAAAGTTTGTAATTAAAAGCATTTTAGCTTATTTCATTTATCAGGAAAAACAATTCTTTTTCTGTTTTTATTGTTGATTTATTACAGTTTTTTTGAATGGCTAAAACACGTTTCTTGAAACCATCACTCATTTTCTCAAAACCTTAAACACAAATCCAAATACTCAAAACTAAATTCACGAAACCTCTGACTCTTGCATCAAAATCAAACAATCACTGCAAAACCATTTCACTTGCACTCAAAATCAAACGGTGCTCTCAGATCACACACACATGAGTCAATAAAATAAACACTACAGAGCATTCATTAGACACTACAGAGAAAAATGGAGAACACAGCATCCAGAACATTACAGAAAAAAGTATATTGTATTGAGTACATTTTGCAATTCTGTAAAAAAGTATAGTAATTGCAACTGAGTAAGGTGAATATATTGTTTAGGCCTACTGTATGCATTGCAAGAATAATATTGTGCTGAATATTGAATAGTACTGAATGTTTGTATATA
>NW_015549560.1:276670-281133 GCF_001515605.1 Sinocyclocheilus anshuiensis | reverse complement strand
AGCCATATTGCTAGACTCCTTTTTTTTTACTAGCCATTTTAAATTACATTTTAAAATATATTAGAAAAGTTATCTATATACTATACACATATTACTATATTTTTGAATAGCATGTTACAGTACACTCAAATACTGTAAGTTGTGCAATTGTAAAATCAGGGTCAATGAGAGATTAATTCTGTCTCAGCATCATGTCTCTGTGCTTGAGTCCGGCCTGAGGACTTTGTCCACATCACAAGTAATGTTGTCTTTTTTTGCTAGACAAAGAGAAAAAAAAAACCCTCTGGTCTGACAGATCCAGCCTTGACAACACTCTCTAAACCTTACTCTTTCTCTCCTCGTCCTCTTCCTCCACTTCTTGCATGTACTCTTCCTCCTCTCCTTGTTGTTTCCATTGTTTCCATCTATTGTTCGTATCATCATTCAGTCACCTGTGCCACTTGTGCACTCTGAACTGATTCATATTTTGTACAGTTGGTTTGATCACATCATTAGAAACAAGTGTGAACAATTTTGAATCGTTGTGTGTAAACGATGACAACTGTGCTTTAGTTGTGTTTAACTTTTGCCACACAAATGCATCACAGTGTGATAAGTGTTTAAGTGAATGAGAATGTGTTTAGAGTGTAGCAAAAAGAGTGCATGAGATTTGCTAATAGAGCCTAACTGTCTGAACGTGTTTAAGGTTTAGCAGAAAGAGTGCTTTATTCGACAAATTGGTTTAAGCTAGTGAGAATTTGGTTCAGAGATTGGGGTTTAGTGTTTTAGCAATTCAGAAAAACTGTATTTCAGGTCATTTGAAAATAGCAAAGAAATCATTCAATCAAAATAATTTAACTGTGGCAGCAAATTTGTAGATCTCACAACTAAGTGGTCCGAATGTGCAAATGCGTTGATAATTCGTTATAGCAAAATGACATTTATTATTGTTGTTGTTGTTGCTGCTGCTGCTGCTGTTGTTGACGACACAACACAAATGAGTGAAAATCAGAATAGCGAAAAAATTCCAAATAACACTTTAATATAGATTCTGTTCTTGTCATCAACTACAAGAATACACATTTACAAGCCATAAATAAGTTTACACAAGTGATTGAAGAACTTCAACCCGTCCGCAGTTCTTCGGTGTGATTTTGGTCCATTTTCAAAAGCCGCCTCGAAGAGTTCGTCACATTGTCAACATATATTTTACAAAATAATTACTAAGGGACATCTAAATTAACGGGGAACGTCAAAAATCAGAATACATACACAAACATTTTACAAATGTACAAATTGTCACAAGGTCCGTGAGAGTTTAGGAAGAGTTCAGGATGGGCCTGGAGTACACACCTTGATAGTACGATGTGTCCGGCGAATCCAGGCCCGCTTTGCTCGCCATGGAGCCCATGGATAACGCGCCGGCCATCGGAGAGCCGTAACCGTAATGCATCACTTGCTCATATGTCTTTAGGTCCATTTTGTGATGCTGTTGCTCCGAGGACATGAGGTTGTTGATGGAGAAGGGATGATTGAAGGAATAATGATGTTCTGGCTTCAGGTGTCCATCATGCGCCAAAACAGAGTGATGTTGTGCCAGGAGGTGCTGCGCTTGGGAGGTCGGGGAGGCTGCGTGGTCTGGGCTCAGACCCTGACCTGACTTCATGTCAGACAGGGATCTTTTGTGCTCATTGCTAGGCGAGTTGGAATGAGGAGATTCGTTCCCGTTGCAGCTCTCAGAGCTGCTGTTCGAGCCGCCCTCCGAGGTTTTCCGACCCGGCTCCTTGCTCAGTTTCTTGTCGCACTTGAAGCGCTTTTGCCTCCTCAGATAGCAGCCGTTTTCAAACATGTTTCCGGAATCGGGATGAAGGGTCCAAAACGAGCCTTTGCCCGGCTTATCCGGGGAGCGCGGAACTTTCAGGAAGCAGTCGTTGAAGGACAGCGAGTGGCGGATAGAGTTCTGCCAGCGCTGCTGGTTCTGTCGGTAAAAAGGGAAAAGGTCCATTATCCACTGATAGATCTCACTGAGGGTCAGCATCTTACTGGGCGACTGCTGGATGGCCATGGTTATTAGAGAAATGTACGAGTAGGGCGGCTTGGCGTGCGTGTAGCTCCTCCGGTATGTCTTCGGGTCCCTTGATCTGTTTATGTTCGACTGGCCATACATGGGGCTCATAGCGTTCATATTACTGTACGAGGTTAAGGCATTCATGGAGGGCGCTTGCGCTGCCATGGGGCTCATGGTCGGGCTCAGGGCTGCGCCCATGCCCGTCATACCCGCGCCCATGCCGGCCATCGCTCCCGTGCCGGGAGACATGCCGGTCATTGAAGGACTCATACCCGTGTTGACATAGGACATGTTCATGGTGTTAGCTGCTGTCATGTTTGCGGTCGAACTCATTCCAGACATAGTCATGTAAGTGTTCATGGAGTTCATTCCCAGTCCGGTGTTCATGTTGCTCACCGAGGTGTAACACTGTGAAAGAAATCAGACAATAACTACAATTAATTACAATGCAACTCCAAGCAGGAAATATTTAAAATCGTTGGCTTCGCTAAACTGAAAAGAGCAACATTAGAAAACAGGGTTTCCTAAAAGTGTTTTAATTGTAGCATATAAATAGTTTAATATAGAACTGGTTTTTATTAAATAGTTCGTTTTGTTGGGGGTTTTAAAAAAACGATTTCATCCGGAGATAATGTGTCATAAGCGTGTTACTAATGTCTTTTCGGGAGGCAGTTAGAAGATTCCAACATATTAAAGGAAACCCCAGTTGTAGTCGATATTACCGCCACTCAGAAATGTAAAACCAAGAACAGTAGGCTATTTGTTTAAAAGTCAAATGTCCGGTCGTTTTCGCTTTCGAACGCCCGATGTTGCTGAATACGAAAACCCATGTATTCGTCGGTATCCATAATTGGAAATGAAAAGTTTGCATTGCATGTCAAGCACAACTTTGTTAGGATAGTGCAGGGCGTCGAGATGATGGGGGAGGATTTGGAGGCGCCTCAAGTCAATATTTGATCTCAAAGTTAATATTATCTCAGGGCTAATATTGAGTTGTATAAAACCGGATCGGATTTCGACGAGGAGAAAAAAATACATATATATTTATTTAGGTGAGTTACCCACCTCGGGCTCTCCGTAGTAAGCGCTCCAGTCAGCTGCGTGTTCGTGTCCCTCCATTTTGACAGCACCAAGCATCCTGGAAAAAAGTTTCTTCTACTTTTCAAAACGCTTTCCCCACGCGAGAAATGCCGGTATTGTGTGTCCTTTGGCAGCCAAAGGTGGTTGTTGGGGACCACGGGATACACTCGTGTCGTCGTCGTGCTCTCTCCTCCTGTCAAGGGCTGGCGCATGTGTGTATGTGTGTGTGTGTGTGTGTGTATCAGAGATGACTGCAGTTGAAATGACGCCTGCTGCTGGCTCTTAACGCTGTGATATAGCTCTGTGCGCCCGGGCGAGCCTCCAATCCCTACTGCTTCACTCGGCCCCTATTTGAATAATCTGCTCACACCTAGGCGTGAGACTTCTCCATTTGCCCCCCTATTGTACACCTGCGCAGCTTGAAAAGAGCAGCCCCATTTGAAAAGATTCATTATATCCTAATCTTATTGTATTCCAGCGGGAGAAAGTGGGGAATAGAAGTTTGGACGGCTGGAAGAGGAGTGGTTTGAAATCGCATCCAGATCAAATTGGGGAGAATGGGTTTAAGAATGCCAGCACCTCTGGGTGTTCTATAGTCTTTATTCAGATTATTCAACTGTCCGAGTGTTTTTCATTTCATAGTTCTTAAGCAGTGTTTTATTCACAATCAATGGGAAACGATAAAAAAAAAAGCATGGTATATTTGAGCAAATCCATCTCACTTTTATTAATAGTATTACTATTATTAGTAGTAGTAGTAGTAGCCTAATATTATTATTATTAATAGCTTTTTTAACCATTTACCGGTAATACGTTTTCTTTTTAGAGCTAAATATACACGTCCAATAAACATAATGTTTATCTGATCATTGAATTTTAAAGTATTTGTAAAACTGTATTTTATTTTATTCTATATTACATATATAAATAGGACGGCAGTGATATAGGCCAGATCGAAACGTGCTCATAATGCGTTGTTTGTTCTCATATGTTTCGCCTATTTTGAATTAATTTGTTTACCTGCGCTCTAGTTTATGTAGCTAATAGCGGTACGCAGTTTGCTAGTGTAAGAGCAGGTCATCGGTGTTGATTCTGCAGAGCTCAGTGGCAAGATTTGATTGCCTACATTAAACAAAGTAGCCTAACATTTATACACTGTGTTTGACTAACCACGATATCTAGCTGGTGGTGGTTTGGTGCACAGGCTGAGGACGACGAAAAGAACAAATACGTGAAGCCTATACAACATCATTGCTTATAATTTGATATCCTTCTTTTGGCCTTTGATAGCTATGGTTCTCTTGTTTTTGTGCAAAAAAAAAAAAAAAAAAAAAGA
>NW_015549560.1:267640-276640 GCF_001515605.1 Sinocyclocheilus anshuiensis | reverse complement strand
TTTTTGGAAAAAAAAAAAAAAAAAAAAAAGAGTGCGCCCTCTCTTGGTCTACAAATTGATTTTCCAAAGAAATTCCACAGAAACAATTGAGGTAAGTATGCTCAAATGTTAACACTTTGACACAAAAGTTAACACTTTTTTTTTTTTTGCATTTAATGTTTAATAGATCACAACATAGTTGCATTCAAACATGTCACGAAATGTTCATGTATTTTCATACTCAGGCTTAGGCTACAAGAAATACTGATATTTTAAGCATTATTTAATGAATAATTTAATATATAAATGACACAAAAATTATAACGGTTATTGTTCGGTATCAGTTCATTTTATAAACACGTTTATCTAAATTTGCAGACTTAACATTGTCATTCTAATCATCATTTTAATCAAATAATATTTCTTAAAATAATCACCTCTTTTTCTATTTGACGCGTGCCTCACCAGCATTAATGGTGTAGAATCAGATTTAGTGTGTATTTGCGTATAACAGGGATACACTTTGCAAATATAATCAAGTTTATTTGGACCTGTGTGTATTGTGTAAACGGTGTACGTTTGACGTGCTCACAGACACCGTGAAATGCGTGCAACATCGCCGAACAAATAACGTTCAGCAAATTCGTAGCAATTTCTTATTGTGGTTTAACATGTTGTATGCCACTGAACATCTTAAACGATGGTGGTTATAAAGGCAACCCTTCTTTAACAACGGGCAATGAAATACTGTAACAGTAAATCAATTAAAACTGGGTCATCACTGGAAATTTAGACTTTATTTATGCTGATTATGTACCTTGTTTGGGTAACTCGTTGAAGTTAGTCAAAATAAGTATTCCTTCAGCTTAAATGAGAACCGTCCGTCATTAAAATGTGTGCAAATGGATCTACTTCTTGTGTTTAGCATGTTCACATTACCTTGATTTGACTTTCAGTCATTTTTGTAGATGCCATTTTAATTATTAATGACTGAAAAGTTTGACAATGCTGGACCAGTTGTAGTCATCATAAAACTGGTCCATATTATGAATAATATGCATTAGGTATGTTCATTCCGTTTTTATTATTAATTTATTTTCTGAGTGAAAATCAAATAATAAAAAGAGCAGTATAATTTGCCAGTTGTCTCTTGATCTACATCTCAAATAAAGAGATCGAAGTGTGTGTGTGTGTGTGTGTGGCCTACCACATCTTCTAAATGTTCATTTTGGTCATGGAAATTAATAACACCATTATAGTAATCCCCATAACATTAAGGGTACTGTTTTATTTTCAGTCTCTAACAGAAAGCATTGACCAACCACCAATTTGAGACAAATAGACAGAAGAAATTGCCTTAATACACAGAATTCTCATATGACACCATACTGAGAATTTGACAGCAGCAGATTCTCCGAATACTGAGTCACTACAACATTGTCTTGTCCAAATCTAAATCATGTCATTAATATGAACATGCTATGACAGGCCTTTTTTATTCAAATTTTCCAAACTATTCTAAACTAGGAAACTAGGCTTACCTAATTTTGAAAAAAAAAAGAAAAAAGAAAAAAGAAAAAAAATGTATATATATACTGTATATATGCAACTATGCCTTTTGAATTACATGGCACAATGTCCTCCTGGATTATTTAGTTTGAAGTTAATTATTAATGGACAAGGTACAGACTGTGAACGCATTCTGTGTAGAAGGTCACTGTCTTGTATTTGGTGGAAATGCAAAAGGACAATGTCTTTGAGTAAACACACCACGTCGGACCATAGGCCTATACTTTGTGCCTGATTGAACTTGGGTTGGCATATGTCACATGTCTCTCAAAATATCACACTAAAACAATACATGGCAAATCTTTTAGATATTTTGTTGAGGAGCATTTGTTTCTCTAAAGCTTCAGGATTTTCTCTGCTTCTCTGCTCGATCATTCATCGTGCAATTCAGCATGCTCTCTGTGTTGCAATGTACTGTCACTGTGGGTGGCACCATGGTGATCCTCCTCAATCTCATACATTAGGGTCTGTATTCTCAGTAAATATTGCCATGGAATCTTTAAACATCGACCTCCATTCTCCTTTTTGTCACTAGGAATTCATGTTCGAGATCATAGAGAGGTCAGGATATTTTTAAGCTACAAGACCCAGTCAGATAGATAGATAGATAGATAGATAGATCGATCGATCTAGGTGAGGCAGCAGGATTTCATTGAATTCCCTGCTGTTATTTGCAGGAATGTGTTACTTGGAGCTCCTAGTTCAAAGCTTTTAAACCACAAAAGTGGCCTTTAAACAAACCTATGTTTCTCTTTTTTGCCATTTGCACTTTTACCCCGTCATTTATCTGATGGAACACAAAAGGGCCAGCAGGTTAAGCTTATGATTCATCTGTGTGAACCCGATAACTGGATTTCTTTCTTTCCAAATAAAAGATGCAAAAATGTCTGTGGCGACAGTAAACATTCCGGAGCGAGACAGGAGTTTGTTCTGGCTATTATCTGGCACAGCTGTGACAACCCCTGTTGGCTGCAGGTTTGTGGCCAACCAAAGCATGTTTACCTGGAAATGAATCTCAAAAGTAGTGCGACGGGGAATGTACACAACGCCGGATCAATGCAGAGGGGGAAAAAAAACAGTCCTGCCATTGAAATGCCATTCAAAGCCAAAGGGGTGGTACGGAAGATATTGCACTGGGGCCTGGGCGCAAACAGTGGCGTAAATGGGCTAAAGGACTTCCTCAAATACGCACATTTTGATTTTGAGAAGCATTCGGCGAGGACTGCCCCGTAGTGCGCTTCTGTTTGGTCTGTATCCAAGGCCCACTGCAATACGCTTCTCTTGTCATGCAAAAAAGAGCACGGCACAATCATGCATACCTCAAACAAGGTGCCAATCCACATCCAGCGTGCCCAGCGTACTGGATGATCTGAATACACAAAATCAAACATCTTTTCATTTCGGCTAAATGGCCAAACTGGGCAGAAGTTAAACGGGGTGACAGAGGGAACAAAACAAAGCCTTTCGACGGCTTGAGATGGTAAATCTCTTAATTGATCAGATTAATGCATTATAATGCTTTGGCATGTCTGACAAACTATTACCCCTCTGAGGACAAAAAGGTTCGGATTAAATCCATTATTTTAATCCTTCCATTTTAATGTATGCCACAGCAAAAATGTAATATCAAATAACCCTTCACTGCTATTCATCAGTGAGGGAACTGCAAAGTCAACACACATTTTAATTACAAGCCAAAAGCAATTAAACGTGAGGACAAGCGTCAGTATGCTAATTAAATGGCAGGCTCCCGTGGGAAGAGAAGCTCTTAAATATCACCGCTATCAGTCCAGATTGAGCACAACAAGCTGCCATCGTTCACACTCACCTGACACATTTTCACCTCCAAGCTGCAGTAAAGTAAACACAGGCTTGACGGAAATCAACTCATTAGGGAAAGTTATTAAAGCATGTGTAACGTGAAGTTAGTAAGAGATTAGAGTTTCCTGTGTTTCCTTGCCATCCTTCTCACCTTCCATTAGTAAGAAGAAATGGTAATAGAGGAGTGCTACTTTTTGGATCTTTAAGATATAGAATGGCCAGAAATCCACATATCTTAGATTCTGCCAATCCTTATCGGAGTTTCCGCCGGTTGAACTGACTGATGCAGGCATTCAGGCCCTTAAGAAAACAGTCACGTTTCAGTTTTACATCAGTCAGAAGCCATTTGACTGTTCCCATTTTCCATTATTCCCGGGTCTGCCGGAGGGCAGTCTTATCTGTATTCCAGGCTGATAGGTGATAGTGAGTTTGGGATTAATGTAGTTGGAATGAAGGCTGACCCAAGACAACCATCACCAAGGGCTTTACTCTGTGTTTTCAGCTTCACGTATTCATGAATTGACTTCTTTCATGAATTCTATATGCCTATTAAATATTTGTTACAGAATTGTTTAAGCCTTAAATAGCTTTTAAGCCCGTAAAGTCTACTGTAGTGTACTTGATCAAAACCTTGCTGAAAAACCTGTTGAACACAATCTACTATATGCCTTTTAGTATAACTGTACAAACATCCACCTTCAGGTCATGGTTCATGTCTTTTTCATCTTTACTGATTTTTATTAATTAAACGTAATAATGACATTTATATTGTAACTTTTACTGGACTGAAGCAGCTTAGCTTTACTTGATTATCCAGACATCTTTTTTTTTTTTTTTTAAAAACCATGTTAATATGTGAGAATCAAATATGAGGAATGTTTATATCATCTTACTAAGGCATTATTGGGAGATATAGAGTGACAACTGATACTTCTATAATTTTATGTAAGTATCTGCTATATTGTTATAAAGATCTCATTGATTTACATTACAAGCTATCCGAATTTCATCTTACTTTTTGGCCATATAAATATCAGCATTTGCACCAAATTGCATATTTTTGCTCAGTTTGGCTTTTGAATAAAATTGAGGTGTTTTCTTTTCCCCTTCTTGAATATGCGCTCCATATTGCCACTATATCATACTACATGGCCAATAAAAGCCTGATCAAATGTGATACAAAACATAAAACACAGATGCAAACTTTTATTTTTTTAAGATTTTGTCTAAAAGCTAAACAAACTGTTCCATTAAAAAAAAAAATGATATTCCTGGCTATTATTCCATATACCCTTTAAGAGGTTAATCTTATGTATGAATGCTTAGATGTTGATGCTAATAAACACCGATATGTGTTGATATCTGCTGGGTCACCTGTCCCAGTGTGTTTCCATCAGACTCATGAGGGAATGTTATTAGAATTCTGCTCTGCAATTCCTTCCTGCCTCACCTGAAGATCCATCCATATGCAGATGGCTAATTTGTAATGTTTACTGAAAAACAGAATGGAGGAACCAGGGAATCTTTTTGTCATCCCAGCCGTTCATTCAAAGGTCCCCCAGACACCGCCGCCCCAACATCAGTGCCCAATCTGTGTTTGCTTACCCATGAACAGTAGCAGAACCCAGGGAGGGGAGCCCATAAATTCAAGCTCTGTTTTACAGGCCTGGATAGCTAACAAGCTAGCCCGCTAACAAGGAGACTCCAATAGCGAGCGCCTCAACAGATTAGCACCTCATCAGCCTCCCGTGGCTAAGGACAAATATAGCCTTCCCTCCCATAAAATACAATGGGACCGCCGGCGATAAACAACACCCCAGCGGGGGTCCGATTCCCCCTCACTAAACTTCCTGACCTTCCCCTTCTCTCTGCCTCCCAGCTGCCTGAGCCACCAAGTCCTGCTCCAGCCTTGCGGCCCAATTGGAGAGTTGTGTGTATTTCAGGTGAGCAAATATTGCCACTTGGTTGAGAGTTCAATGGTTGCCCCTTTCAGAGGTTGCGTATTGCAGTCACTCACTTGCAGGAAGTAGGTGTGAAGCTATGGGAATTCCTCTCAGCACAGCTGGAGTCATCCAATCAGCCCAGTCTTGGATTGGCCCTTAAATTTCAGCCTCTTTGTTGGTCTCATTTAACTCTGGTGTATGGAGAAGGGAAAGGGAAAGTGTCATTTTTTTTAAACATACAGTCTTTAGATGGCTGATTCTGTAGCTCACAGTAACGGTGAGTTTTGAGAATTGACCTGATCGAGCATGTGCTGTTTTTGAGGCACCTTTGTCCTCAATAAGCGTTTACAAAGGTGCCAACTGGCTATTAAGCTCCTACCTTAATGGAAAGATCTGACTATTGAAGTGACCTGAACTGAATTGGCACTGAACTGAAATGTTTTCAACGAAAGTGGGAAAGGAAATCATGTGCAGCTTGATCGTGGGAATTTTTAGTGATCAGATGAACAACTCCTTCTTCAAATCAAATCACAAATGCAGCAACTTGCACTTTTACAGACAGGAAAATGTACACAGAAAATAAATGTTATCATTATGCACAGTATACACAACAGTTTCAGAAGGTATGAACTGAACGTTTTAATTCTCTTTAGTTAACAGTTGCCAAGTTCATTATAATGTTTTTTTTTTTTTCCTAATAGAACCTCTGGTTGTACCCTCATAGTGTGGTATGATTATTTCATTTTCCAAAATCTTCACACTCATTGTTTCTCGTTGGTGAAACTAACTCCCAACCTTCACCTGAATCTATACCCCCTGACAATGTAAAGCGCTTTGAGTGCCTAGAAAAGCGCTATATAAATGTAATGAATTATTATTATTATTATTATTGCAATTTATAATTCTAACCATAACAATCCTAGGATCGCTTGATCTATCTAGCATTCTAGCATTGAAAATACAGTAAATAAACTAATAAATAAATGAAGAAATATGTTGAGCTTACACTTTATACTAGTGCTGTACTACACTGGTGCTTGCAAAAATTTGATATGGTAACATTGTGTTACTCCCTTGTTTTTTTGCTTCTGGTTGTAAAATGTTATAATATTAATTGAGAGATTTATAATATTCAGTGAGAGAGAGAGCGAGAGAGAGAGAGAAAGAATATATTCATAATTGTGTGTTTCATAAACTATACTTTTGGCCTGCGGAAAATACAATTATTAAGCACGTTTTTATACTCTCATTTCTTAATTTAAATTTGTCCACCGACAATGTCCAACAGTGCACGTGCATCACAGAAAAAGTTTTCCAAAATTATGTTATACATGAGGGATGGCCATGATGTAAAAATGTACATCAATAATTTTTACCCCAGAAATATTGAAATGTTTATTCATTCTCAGAGAAAATGTTACCTTTGAAAAATGGTACCTTTAGGGGAACTATAAATCGTCAATGGGACACTACCCTTAAAAGGACATCTCTCTACCTGATTTACCTTCATAGGTTCATAGTAGTACCATACGATTTTACTTTGGTAAGGTACTTTACTACGGTACTAATATGCACCTTTTAGGGTTAGATAAGGTGCAAAGTTATCATTTTAAGGATAGTGTACCACTGACAACCTGTTGTACCCGTAAAGGTACATTTTTGACACTTTTTTTCCTGCAGTCTTTCACCATTTTTTTTTAGATCATCATAATTATTAAAATGCAAAATGATGGATTTTCATATTTTAAGTCTGGGACCGCATAGCAATAGAGAAATGTAGCAATAGTAAATGAATGCATGATAAAATATTTACAAGACAAGAACGGGATGTATATATATACACTGAACAAAATTATAAATGCAACACTTTTGTTTTTGGCCCCCATTTGTCATGAGCTGAAACTCAAAAATCTAAGACTTTTTCTATGTACAAAAAGGCACACCTGTGCAATAATCATGCTGTCTAATCAGCATCTTGATATGCCACACCTGTGAGGTGGATGGATTATCTCGGCAAAGGAGAAGTGCTCACTAACACAGATTTAGACAGATATATATACACACACACACACATATAAGTGCCCCCTATTTGAAGAAATACCAAAATAAATTGGCTTTATATTCAGTGCCCTCTGTTCATCCCTCTGCACTCTTAAAAATAAAAGGCTCTTAACGTCTTTGGCTCTGTGAAGAACCTGTAACATCCATGGTTCTTTATTCTGGAAAAGGGTTCTTAGGATGATTAAAATGTCATAAATATAATGGTTCTTTTTAGAACAGTTTGCTGAAAGGTTCTTTGGGGAATCTAAAATAGTTCTTCGATATCATCTCTGCAAAACACTTTTTTGGATCCTGTTAAAAATACATGACGTTTTCAGAGTCATTTTTATATCCAGATGTTATAGGATTTCAGGAGTATTAAAGATCATACCAAACAGAATCAGAATTTCTGTCCACATTAGATGCACGTAAATGCCAAAATGTCAACAAAAGCACCAGCATGTCACATGAGAACAGCTAACACAGAACGGCAGTGCTGTATGGGACAATGCATTCCAACAAGACGTAACGTCAAAGGCACACAGCTGGAGAGGGCTATGCCTCTGTGCTCAATCAAAACTCCAGATAGGCTACTCCTGTCGGGGTGTCCATGAAAAAGACCCTCCTCTACTGCAATCAGCTCTCTCTCACCATAAATGAATCTGCTCCCTGATCCTGTTTACTCTTTGTGTGTTTGCTTGTTTGTTGGTTTGTTTGTTTGCTATAATGCCTGTCGATGCCTTGCATTGTGAAGACAGACAGCAGCTAGACGACGGTCCACGTGGACCACCCTTGAAGCTGGCTGAAGAATGCTGATGCTAGTCTGAATTAGAGGGTGGTTTAATATGCATTTATGTTTGATCGGCAGAAGACTTCTGAAATGGAAAGAAGGTGATGTTTATCAGCTGATAATATTCCTAGTATACACAGCACAGTGAAGGCTTACAGACCTAAAGCTCCCATACTTCAGAGGAACGTATTATATTGATTGCTTGAGGACAGATTATGTCTTATGAAGACAGATTTGGTCCATATGCAATTCTGATATGTCATAATGGTGACGTTTTTAACAGAATACCTACAATATTTAGTTCAAAGTCCGATATTTCAAGACAGACTGGGGTACTTTACTGACTTCTGAGAGGACATTTCATGAATTAAGAAATATCATTAAAGTATTAAGCAATCAATAAATAATTAAGCAGCTCAGCAATAACGAAACCATTGTTAATTAATAATTATATTACAAAAATATCACTATAAGAAGTAAAAAAGTGTAATAGTGGAGACCAGAGATGCTTTTAACATGGGGTGAGTTCAGTTTAGCCAATGAGAAACTAGCTACAGGTGTGAAAAAAGATAGTAGATATAATAGAAGATAGTAGAAAAGTGATAAAGGACTTACAAAAAAGAACAAAAAAAGATTCAGAGCATTTTAACACACTCTGAAAAGCAATTCAGGGGCCCTATTACCACAACTTAAATGTAATGTTGCAATACATTGTTTGCCATTTAACTGAAATTTCTGAAACTGATTTAAAAAAAAAAAATCATGCATTGCATAGGATTGGATAAGGTGAATAAATGTTTATATATATATATATATATATATTTTTTTTTTTTTTTTTTTTTTTTTTTAGGGTAAAAC
>NW_015549560.1:265412-267611 GCF_001515605.1 Sinocyclocheilus anshuiensis | reverse complement strand
TTTTTTGTTAATGGAAAGACCCATTTGTGTTTAATGCTGTTATGTTTGACATTTAAGAGAGGTTTTGTTTTGAAGTTGTTGTGGTTAACATTGTGCTGAAGAGCAGGCTAGTGCTTCTGGTTAGGTTGTGTTTGGTTGTGGCTACGTGAAAGTGCACACTGACTCTATGAGCAATGATTGTGCTAATGCTAGCAATGAGTAATATCTTACTTGTTTGTTACTTCTACATGCTAAATAAGTTACATTTAGCATGCATTACATTAGTTATTCATTTGTTAGTAGTTAAATAGTCCTCAAGTAGATTTAATTGGTTCTAGGACCACCACTCAACTTAGAATTAGCTAGAATTTGTTTTTTTAATAGTCTTGAAATTATGATAATTACGTTTTTAGTGCATTATTCAATAATCTGATTTGTGATGATGTTAATGACAGAACTTGGTAGAATCCAAATCATCAGATTATGTGGTTTAATTTGATATATACCATTATATAGGACAAAATGGGACTTATAATAAAATAAAATGGAAAATAGGCACGCACTCTCTCACACACACAGTCTGTAATGTTTTTAGAAAAGAAAGGGTTTCCTATAGCATTTAAATTAAACTGTTTCAAATTAAATGAGAGTGTGTTCCGGTAAGATTGCTGATGAGGGATGGAATAATTATTTCAAACAAGTAAATGTGATTACCACAATACAGCCAAAAACTATTACATGTGCATGTTTTGTGTTGCTGTTATAGTCCACTCCAGTAGTGAGGTAGTTTGTAGCACTCTTTGTACATGCACAGTTTAGGAATAGGTTTTACTTTTGTAATCTACTTCAGTTTATTACAAACAAAAATGGGAATACTATATAAAAGTTTAAGATGCACAGTGCAAAACAACACTTAGAAATATTGAGTTAGAAATCTTGAAACCTAATGTGTTACAACACCCCCAGGTTTCTCTTATACCTACTGTAGGGTTTTTCTGCTAAATCTGATGGGTTGATCATTTTTAAATGATTTGTCTTGCAATCTGACACTCTAGGAATTCCTCATTTAAGGTGTCTTTGTGTGAAATGACATGTTCGGATATTTATTAAATGTTACATTTTATTTTAAGGTTATGTTTTTAGTGTTAAAACACAAATACGTACCGAATAATATTAATTAACTACATGCACAACTAAGTTTTTGGGTAGGGTTGAATTAGGGTTGTTTGCTTGTAATTATGCACAATTTACTGTTATTATTATAGTATGTACATCTGTAACTCCATTACCTTAAAGTTTTACCATTTTAAATGATAAAGATTTGCATCACTATCCCAATGTATGTTTGTGGGTCATATACATCAGAGGTTCCCAACCCTGGTCCTGGAGGCACCCCAACACTGCATGTTACCAGTGGTTCCCAACCCTGGTCCTTGAGGCACCCCAACACTGCACGTTTTGCATGTCTCTTTAATCAAACACACCTGATTCAGGTCATCAGCTCATTAGTAGAGACTTCAAGACCTGAAAGTGGTGTGTCAGAGAAAGGAAACATGCAAAATGTGCAGTGTTGGGGTGCCTCCAGGATCAGGGTTGGGAACCACTGATATACATAACCCATATTTTTACTTTGGTATGCAATGCACTTTAACCCTGATACAATTTGAACAATACATTTTGATTGTTTTTATTTTCAATCTGAGGTGTAACTAAATGTTAAATAAACGTTCAGTGTTCATGGTCATATTTATATGTAGGTATTGCAAGTTGTCATTTAACTGATGTTTTTGTGCAAATAAAGCATGAAGCAACCTGAGATTAGATCGCAAGTTTGTCAAGAAGGTAGTAACAGCTCTTGGATCACTTCATAGTGTGTTCTAAACTGCTGCTCTTCTTTTGTTACATTTTTTTAAATCTATACAATTTTCTAATACTTTCAACGTATCTTTATTGTTGTCATTTTTATGAGCACCTGCAATAATAGTCTGAAATGAAACAGGAACCAAACAATGCTCCTGACTGGAGAGCAGAGGTGGAGAGAAGGTAGAGAATGAATGACAGTATGATACAGTCCAGATTCGAACCCGTGACTCTATGAGCGCGATAGCTCTGACGAAATTATAATTTTAATGGCATATACTACAAAAATGCATTGCCCACAAAAGTGTGTATGTGTGTGTGTGTGTGTGTGTGTGTGTGTGTGTGTGTGTGTGTGTGTGC
>NW_015549560.1:264992-265271 GCF_001515605.1 Sinocyclocheilus anshuiensis | reverse complement strand
ACTTAAACCTGAATACACACAGACTCATGGGGACTCGTGTCACGGTGGGGACCTAAATTGTGGTCCCCACGGGTACAAAAGCTCATAAATCATACAGAATTAAGTTTTTTGAAAATCTAAAAATGCAGAAAGTTTCTGTGAGGGGTAGGTTTAGGTGTAGGGTTGGTGTAGGGCAATAGAATAGGTCTGTACAGTAGAAAAAACATTACGCTTATGGAGAGTCCCCTCAAGGATAGCAAACCAGACAGGTGTGTGTGTGTGTGGGGGGGGGGGGGGGGG
>NW_015549560.1:250224-264850 GCF_001515605.1 Sinocyclocheilus anshuiensis | reverse complement strand
CTGTGTGGGGGGGGGGGGGGGTGAATTCTATGAGCAGAATGCCCTCTAGTGGCATAAAAATGAAATCAAGCCTGTCCGACCCTTCCAAGAAGAATAACAGAAAAACAGTTCATTTTTATTCCACTGATTCTTTTCAATATATCAGTCTATTTTTCTAATTTTTATATTTTTTCCCCAAACACATAAATATTAGGATGCACCCGCACGTCACTTTGAAATGATTAAATTAATGTTCTAGAACGGATTTATGGAGAGTTCATGGACAAAGGATTGTAAATAATATTGCGGTGTAAATAATTGTATAAATTATTATATAATGTATACATTTTATATGAGTTCCAGTAGATCTCTACAGTCTCATAAGAATCATGTCATGCCGTTAATCGAGATTAATAATCTGTAATTTATCCAACACACATATGCAAACGTGTTATCATGTTTTCTTATAATTGACTGAACTAGCATTTTAATCCCTCAGTGGTATCTATATGTGTCTATAAAGATCATAGGTAAGAAATGCAGATGAGAATGAATAAGACCTCAGGGCTCTTCTGGAGCAGCATCTGGACTTCATTACCCATATTTACACAATATGTGCATTTAAGCCCGTTTTGATCTCTCCGTCTCCCCCCCCCAATCTTTCCAGCATTTAATGGACTGCCAAACCTTACATCTCGAATGAGGCCGAATCTACAGCAATAGGACCACTATCGTCAAAGATGATTGACAATTAGCATACAGTTTGGATTGGCGGTATGGTTCTGTTCTGGGCAAGAACTCCCTGCGCCTCCATGCAGCCTAGCATGGACAAGAGCAGGATAATCAGAAGGCTGAATCCTGACTGACAGAGGAGGAGCTGGGGATGGAGGAGGGTAATTAGCTATTATAATCAGAAAACTGCTGATAATACTGAGGGACCTTATATATGAATGCTTAGATAGGTGTCGTATTCCTATAGGTAGATGGGGATCAGCTGAAGGTCAGCTGATGCGAGCTTGACTAACGTGACCTGCCAGAACTAATGCTACACTTGATATCTTGGCTCACGACCGCAAGCGGAGAGCACTGATTCTCATGCTGCATGGTTTGTGTGGAGGTCGATGCACTTTTACTGAACGACAGGTCAAGGTTGCGCTGTCTGAGGCAAACCCTGTGGCTGAAAAAAAAAATGTATATATATATATATAATTTTTTTATTTTTATTCTTGGGCACAAGCTTTACTAATAAATATTTGTTTGACGATGAAAATTACCGTATGCCGACCTGATAATAATTTCCATGAAATTATTCACTCACTATTGATACAGGGGGTTGCAAAAATGTCTGAAAGTCATTTGGACATTTCACTCACACACTCAAGCGGTTTCTCACACCATAACGGGATATTCTTTTAAGACAGAAAACAAAAGCGCTGGATGAGGTGCTATTTATCTACAATCCATTGTATGGAAGTAAAACAAAAACAAAACAAAAAAAATTTATTTTATCTCACAATTCTGAGGACAAGAAAGTCAAGACTTTATTTATTTGTTTATTAATTTTTATTATTTTTTTTAATGCCGTGGCATAAACAAGCTTCCATTATTGCTCTGTACTGAAGGTAGACACAATTTATATCCATGCATATACAAAAGAGTTTCTTAGTATTTTTGACTTGTTTTCCAATAGAAATATCAATGGCAGGCCTACATTAACTTGAGAAGCAAAATGATGTAAGACATCGAGTGTTGTTTTCTGGAGAAAAAATAAAAAGTATCAAATTGGAGTGAGTTTAAGCTCGGGCTTCTGCTACAAAAGAAAATATTTTGTCAAATATTTTCTGACCAAACAGTTTTGGTGACCACTCAATCCCATGTTATGGACAAAAACTTGGCATTTATTAAAATATCGTTTCACGTTCCACGGAAGGAAAAATGCCAAATCAACACATCAGCGTTGGTATTTTACTGTTAGCTTTAAGTTTTTACAAATAAATAAAAAAGTCATGCTCTTCCAAGTTTTATTTCAGTTCATATTATTCAGAGAAAGATTGTCTTATTTCTGATCTCAGACCTGTAGGTGCCTTATCTAAACCAGTTTATCATAAAAACCAAATGTATAAGGTCTGGTCATGAAATAAAACGGCAGAGTAAATTTATCTGCCCAGTTTTCCTGTCTCCTGAAGATGAACACTTATCAGTCAGCCATGTGGCACGGCCGCACATCTTTAAGCCATTTGTGGAGAAGGCAGATAAAGAAGCTCATTCAGAGGTCCCTTCATCTCAGGGGAAGTGGATGAGACTCGCTCTTAAGAGACTGACTTATAGCAGACCTGCTGTCTCGAGCACCCAGTATTTCTGACTATTTTAACGTCTGTTGATGAATTTGATACCGTTTTTAACTTTTTTTAATATGCTTGAAAGAAGTCTCTTGCTAACCAAGGCTGCTGTTGATCAAAAATACAGTAAAAGCAGTAATATTGTGAAATATCATTTAACTGTTTTCTATTTGAATCGTTTTAAAATGTCATTTATTCCTGTGATGCAAAGCAGAATTTTCAGCAACATTGCTGAATAGCAATTAGATGAAAAGCAAAGCTCAAATGAACAGCTTTTTTCCCCTGTGAAATACAAATTAACAGCATGTACCTAGGGTTAGTTTTAGAGTTGCTGCAAGTAATTATGCATAATTTACTGTTAATACTATAGTAAGTGCATGTAGTATATGTAACAAGGACACTGTAATATAAAGTGTTACCCCTTTCTCAACGAAGCGATATCGTCCTCTTTTGGAAGACCAAACAAAGTAGTTTCGCTTTCACAACGAAACACACAGCGTCTTCACGACATGGTGGCGGCGGCAACAACAATACTACAGCGAGAATAAAAGTTACGCCTTCTTTCTTTGCGTGAACATTTGGGCGGCGTTATGCAAATCTTCCCACACAGTGACGTAGACATGTGGGGGCGTGTTAGAACGAGCCGTTTTAGGTAGGCGTGGCTGACTCTTAACTTTTATAAAGAATATCTCTTTGGATTTGAGACTTTAGTCTTTGCAACTTTACAGATCTTCTTTATGCACCAAGAGCTTGTAACACTCCAAAGAGAAAGGAAAAATTGAAATCGCATCATATGACCCCTTTAAATTTGAAAGTAAACTTAGCTAGTCCTCTTCCGTTTCATAAATGTGTGTTGTGAGGAAGGCCGCAGTGCTTGATCTCAGCTGTTACATAATTGCATCCAGCTGCTGTTGATTGGAGCTGATTTGTGGTTCCACTGTTATACTGTGGCTCACTGCTCTGAACACACTGACACACAAACACACCAGCAGTAGAGACCCACAAAAACAAGCTCTTTGACAAACAGCGTACAAACCATGATGCTTAACCCAGTAAAGCCTGACATATGAAAAAATAGTCAGAAACGTCCGTTTTTTTTAAACGTGACAGTCTGAGACTCTCTCTCTCTCTCTCTCTCTATATATATATATATATATATACACACATATATATATATATATATATATACATATACATGTGTGTGTGAAAGTTTTTGCATGTGTGTTTTTGCAAAGTATCATATATGATCCATCAGGCTTTTATGACTAATACAGTATAGTATGATATAGTGGTAATACGGAGCTCATACTTTTGAGTAAAAGAAACCTCAATTTTAATCAGAGGCTCAAAATTAGCAAAATTATGTAATTTGGTGCAGATTTTTATATTATATGACCAGAGAGAAAGATGAAATTCTGATATCCGGAAATATTACTAACAATATAAAAGTTGTTCTTACATTTACTTTGTAAAAATGCCCTCTTGAACTCGTGGTTCACTTGTCTGTTTACTGTGAAATCTTTACTGATTTTTATAATTATACTAAAAGGCCTTTTACTTACTAAAAAAGTATAAACTACCAATCAGGTGACAGAAGCCTTGTAGTAGATTGTGTCCCATGGAGATAGCCTATTAATCTTTCGCATACTGTTTTTCACCTACTAGGCAAGTATGCATATTCGGATGCAGCCATACTTTACATGAATGCAGCTGCGATTGCTTGTCCAGTGCAAATGCAAGCATGTTGATTGGCCCAAAAAAAAAACAACAACAAAAAACAAGCACACGCCACAGTTGTGTTCACATACTTAAGTATGTTTCTGGCCTTATGCTTTGTTCACACATTTAACTGGTAATGTTACAAATTCTCATCCTGGCAAATTGCCAGAACTGATTTACCCCGAATTTCTCTTGTTCACACAAGATCTGTAAAATAGAAATGTACCAGTAATTTTGTGGAAAGGGCTATATGTGTGAAACCTCCTTATGATATTCTAGTGCAGACATGCCCAGGTCCTTCATACTGTATATAGGTCTATGGGATCATTTTATGACTTGCGAAAATTTGGTCAAATTTCTCCTTGGAAAGTCCAACACCTTGAAAAATCACCCCAAACACATGGAATGTATTGTTTTTATTGAATCAGTATATTCAGAACACTGACACTTGCCAATCCAGCGGCAACATAGTAATGAAGATGTAATGATTTAGAGGAATCCTCAATCCTGTTCTCCCATATTTCAATGTGTACATAACAGTTTTCATTTCATGGAAAATGAAAATAAACTACTTGAAAATGCCCGAATTTCTCTTGTTCACACAAGATCTGTAAAATAGAAATGTACCAGTAATTTTGTGGAAAGGGCTATATGTGTGAAACCTCCTTATGATATTCTAGTGCAGACATGCCCAGGTCCTTCATACTGTATATAGGTCTATGGGATCATTTTATGACTTGCGAAAATTTGGTCAAATTTCTCCTTGGAAAGTCCAACACCTTGAAAAATCACCCCAAACACATGGAATGTATTGTTTTTATTGAATCAGTATATTCAGAACACTGACACTTGCCAATCCAGCGGCAACATAGTAATGAAGATGTAATGATTTAGAGGAATCCTCAGTCCTGTTCTCCCATATTTCAATGTGTACATAACAGTTTTCATTTCATGGACAATGAAAATAAACTACTTGAAAATGGCTTCTTTTACCCTGATATCTGTTCATTTTCACTGGGGTGTCTGTGTGTCCAACTAAAGAGGTCAAGTGTGTGTGTGTGTGTGTGTGTGTGTAGAGGGATTGACCTGTACAATGTACTACCTACATTCAGAAATACAATTTATCCAGCTTAATTTGAATGTTTTAGGTGGTATTTACAACAACAAAAAGTCCATTGCCAAAAATATATATATGTTTCAGATTTTCCAGTTCTGGGATTCATAGAATGGTTCATTCTTCAGGACAATACATACCACATAAAAATTTTTTTAACACTGTTCATCTTTTCTAATAAAAGTTGTTAGCAGTTATTTTCAATACATTACTTTTTTTGTATTAAAAAGAGCTTTGCTAATAAGTCATAAAGCTTTCTCACAGTAGGCTTTTGACCAACACATCTTTCTGCACTGCTTAGCTGATATTAGATTTTAAAATCGCAGTATGAGGAATAAATAAACAGAATGGCTCTGAGGACAACAGCTCTAAAACAACGTAAGAACAAGAGTCACGATAGACGTGAATGTCTTTGGTCCGCTGAGGATAATATCTCCCATTCCGTCTGGCAGATTCAATTCAGAGTTCAAACATGCTTAAGTGCAGTTCTTTCATCTGACGACACAAACGCGATCTTCTGGATTCTTGAAGAATGGTGTGCGGTTACCTCACATGATCCACTTAATTGTACCAGCTGCAGTGGTTGTATTGTTTAGTGCAAAAAACAAAAAAACGACCCTTTTGTTATTAGAATATCATAGAAGAATAGGAATTAAAAAACGCATGTTCCAGTTTGATGCTTTCGAAATAAAAGGCTGTGAACACTAATATAAACGACTGCATCGCTCTCCCCAGTATGTTTTGTTTTACTTCATTCACATCTATTACTAACCTTTATATTATTGTAACGTGAGTTTCTATAGTAACGCGAGTAAGAAACAAACTTAACAGCACCGTTTGGAAAAGAACAGTCATTAAGACTCCTGAATGCACTCCCATCGAACATTTCCAAACTCTAAAACAGCCTTCATCTTCATTAGCAGTGTGGATCCGCAGTTTCCATGACTCTTGTTGACATCCAGAGAGTAGTCTGCTCCCCTCAAAGACTGCTTCAGATTGCTGATGTGTTTCAATCTCCATAGCAACAGACCATTAACAGGTTGCTGCCTTCAACTGACCTCGTTTTCAGTTCGGCTCCTATGGCCACTAGGGATCCTCGTCCATATCATCGAGGTTTGGAGCCATGATGAAGTGCTTCGGATACACCAGACTGTGCTCGTAAGCGTACTTTTCCCAGCGTGCATCGTCGCTCTCGTGAGTAATGTAGCGTTCCCTTCGGCGCGTCTCAAACTCTCGCAGATCGAGCCACGTCTGGTAGTCCTGGGACAGTGCAGACATGAACAAGTTGAGGTATAAAGCTCTAAAACGTTCTGAGAAGCCATTTTACAGGTTTCTAGGCTCCTTACCTGTAGCCACGGATGACTGAGGGTCTTATCCACACTGTAACGTTTCCTCATCTTGACTTGGAGAAGGTTGTTGATCAGATCTGTAGCTATAGAGTTAATTTGGAGATTGTGGACATAGTTAGACTGGTTAAAACATGATCTGGGCCACATTTCCAAAAAGAGCAATCTGTTCCCTTACAAAAAAAGTTTATTCAAATGTACTGTTGGTGTACTTGTTTTAACCGAAAAATAAGAGAGTATACTTCTAGTGTACCTTATGTGTACATCTCTGACAGTACATACATTTGCTTTCTCATAATTCCTTTAAGAAAATTATTAGAAAATGAGTAAACAATACTTGGCATATGCTGACAGATATAGTGAAATATATGGCCTATACACATGAAATAATAGTCTGAATTTTTGCAAATAGTTTCACAATCTTTCGACTATATATATATATATATATATATATATATACACACAGAGTTCTGGCATGAAACTCTAGATGGCACAGTCCTATAGGGCTAACTCAATCTCACCTAATGACATCATTATCATATGGCACAGCTGATTGGTTCTCTCCTGTATCGGTAGCCAATGAGCTCGCTGCTCAACATTCAAATATATGACTAGTGCTTGCCGTAGCAGTGCAGCTTGATTCAGAAACCCTCCACCTTCCCCAGCTCCACCTGTATAGATCTACCTGTATAGCAGCAGCAGCGTAGCAGATCTATTCCGCCAAGACCAAATACATTAACATTGTCATGTACATTACCATGCCAATGCCTCCGAGAGTTGTCATGACAGAAATAAATATATATAGCTTGCAAATGTGTTTTTTGTTGAATATCTTGAGTATCTCCAATAATATGTCTTCGTAAGATGATATGTAAATGCTTAGTATTATGATCAAAACATATAATGCTATGCAGTAAAATGATGATTGAGAGATGAACAAATAAATGTTCCTTAAAAGCCTGATGATCAGATTTGATGAACATTTCAACATGATTTTTTTGAAGAAAAAAAAAAAAGAAAAAAAATATGCATGGATAATGAAGCCTAGCTTGCTTCAGGTCAGTAAGTGATCATCTTGAAATATCACTGTATCGAACATGATACAGTAGGATTTTCTAGGGTTAAGTGTTCTAGGTATACTTGGCTTGTATTTGTGTTTGCCATTTTTATAGTGTAGCTAACAACATTATACTTTTTTATAGTGAAGCTTAACTGATAAACTTACATCTTCAGGTTTGTAGTAACAAATCAGCTTTGGGGTTAAATAGCTTATAACTAGCTTTTAAGGAATGAATGGCTTATAAACAGCTTAGAGAAAATAGTACATTGGTGGAAGTGAATCTGATTGTTTTTGTACACAATGCTATTAACCCAATAATTAGTAGTTTACTGAGTATAATTCAAAGTGTACTTCCATAAACTAGAAAGTGGGCTAGAGGTATATAACTGATAGTATACCTATAAGTTCATTTGTAGTACGGTTCAGAGTAGAGTCACAGCAACACAAAAGAAAAACTTATGTAAACTTAAATGTAAACCAGTTTACTTTTGTTACACTGAAATTACACTACACTACACTAAAAAAAGTGGGCCAATTTAGTCCCAATTATTGGAATACTGGAGTGTTTTTTTAGTATACTTAATGTATACTTAGGGGAAAAAATGATTGAATTTCAAGTTTACTTCATAAAACAGGGCTCTTTGAAATCCGTGTTATTTTCTTTTTTCCAAAAAAATTTTTTTTTCATCTTAATTTTTCTATACTCTGTTTTAATGGTTAAATTAAATGTTATTAATCAAAAAGCATGCCTAATTAATTGAAATCATGAAACTTACAATATTTAACAGCAATTTATTAAAAGTTTAACAAAAATTTAATTTTTAAGGCCCTATGAAATTTTTCTCAAATTCAGTTTTATTTTTACTATATTTTGGACTCCATTTTAATAGTTTCATTACATTTTAATAATCAAAAGCATCTCTAATTAATTGATTTTATACAAAATAATTTATTATTATTTTATTTTATTTCATTTCTTCTTTTTTTTCCAGAAATACTGTGTTGTGTATTTACGTTTTTCAGGTAAATAAATTCTGGTAAATCATTTTTTCTGGTAAATATTCCTTAAAAATTATGGTTTAATAATAATTTTATTAGTAATAGTAGTACTATCATTACATGAAGTAATGTATTTCTGTCAGTTTCTACAAGTTAAGCCGAACTTTGACAGGTTGCTGTGAAGACCTTTAAATTTCTTTTTGTATATGATATGCGATAGTTTTTCTCAAAAGAAAAAGTAAAATGCTCATGAAATGACTCTCAGAGCAGTTCTAGAGATTATGTTTGTGTTCATGTACTCATATATTGAGTTGGAGGCTGAAAACACAGCGAGCATCACGCGCACCTTAACCATTCATTCACACCAAGACACGCAAAACATACAGGATCCATATTTAAATAGTATTTTTGCAGCTTAATATTCACAGACACTAATCTATATTGAGTTTTGATTTAAGTTTATCAACCTACTTTTGATTTATCCATCCAAAATCTGGCAAATTCTGTGGCATTCTGCGTTATACAGTAAATTCCATTTTTATTACTGGATTCTTTGATTCCGTCTGTGTTTTCTGCATCACAGAAATCATAAAGGCCCTAATAAAATGAACTTGAGGAATACTTTTTTTTGTATTTTTTTGTAAGTTACAGTAGTTTAAGTACAAACTACAAAAATAAATAGTTTTATTATTTTGTGCAGGGAAATCAATTACATTTAAATAATCCTTTATTAGATCATCTAATGTGCATTTGCAATGTCAATTTCACAAATTTATTAAAGGGTTTAGTTGCGAGCTTCCAGAGATAATGACAGTGATAACTGTCAGCAATGCTCAAATCTCAGTAAGGAGCTTCGTCTCAGAGAGGAAGAGGAAGAATTTAATGTAATGTAAGCATCATGAATTTATATTTTTATTTAAATGCACTTGAAGTCTATTCTATGACAACTGCTTTTTGGAAACATCCTGAAGGATGATTAACTGTATAAATGTTTCTGCAATCTATTAAGCACAGAGCTATTAGCAAACCCTACCATTCAAAAGTATGGGGTTGGTTTTGAAAAAAGTCTCTTATTCTCATCAAGACTGCATTTACTTGATCAAAAAATATAGTAACAGTAACATTGTGATTAATATTGCTATAATTTAAAATATTTTTTTTTTATGCATTTAAAATAGAAAATGCTATTTATTCCTGTGATGGATGGCAAAGCTGAAAGTTCAGTAACATTAACAAGAAACATTTCTTATTATTATCATATTATCAACCCCCCCCCCATATTTCGAATGGTACTGTAGTAAAATAAAATTAAAACAAGTATAGAGCTGTAAGCTTCAACAATAAATTAAACTACTGTAATGATGGATTTGAGTATAATTGCGCCACAAAAATAAACCAAACTATAAAACTAAACATGTAATGATGTGAAATGTAGAGACAGAGAAATGGCATTTATAGTGTTGTAGAGGAGTGTTACAGACTGAAATTGGGAGAGGCTGGTATAATCTTTCAGGTCTTGGGCGGAAAGAACTATTCTAAACAGACATGGGGGTGGACAGTCTGCTCGCTGTCTGACAAGACAGACATCTAGACATCTCCCTCTTTCTTCTAAAGCAAAAGATAGAAATTACACACTACAGTACAGATGATTACAAATGAACACCTCATCCTCAGTCGTTTGTAAAACAAAGTAATGCATTATTGCCTATTTCTTCTGAAAATGTACAAAACCAGTTTATCTTTGGTTTTCTCAGTAACTGCACCTACTCTGTAAAAAAAACAAAACATGGAGGTGCTGAGAAAACAGGTTCATTCTTTAGAAAGTAGCTTGACATCAGTAAAGTGCGGCTAATTACCTTCTGCAGAGATCTCTTTCCAGGGTGTTGATGGGTACATGAACGCTGCGTTCTGGATTTGGTCGTTAATGTCCTCGTCCTCATTAAAGGGGAAGGTGCCACTCAGACTGACATAGATAATGACTCCAACTGACCACATGTCCAGGGAACGGTTGTAGCCTTTACTGCGCAGCACCTCTGGGGCCAGATATGCTGGTGTGCCCACCACTGAACGCCGGAAAGATTTTTCCCCGATGATCCGAGCAAACCCAAAGTCGCACAACTTTACCTGGACCAAGAGAGTGATCTCACTGAGCAAGTGGTCTAGTTTGGTCATGTTTTATCACAGGGATTTCAAACATTTTTGTCAGCTGAACCTGTTTAAGTATTTACTTGAAGGACCTCCTGAGAATTTAAGATAATATTCCAGTAATTTATCAACACATTCACAGTTCTATGATGTTGGTTAATGGTTACAAATAAACATCTAAATTATTTCATTCTTTTCTTGTGTTATATTTTAAATGCTTTTTATTTTAAAATGATGTATTTATTGTAATTTTACATTTTTTTTTATTTAATTAATTATCAGCTTTCAACTCAATAACCTCTTGCAGTTCGCAAAGCCAGTCTGGGAAACCTGGTGCTTAGATTATGGTGATTTTTCAAGAATGAAGTGTTTAATTCACTGTTTTTTTACCTGAGGAAACGGCTCCGCAGATGCCAACAGCACATTTTCTGGCTTCAGGTCACAGTGAACAATGTTCTTGAAATGGAGATGTCGCAAAGCCACAAGGATCTATCACAGTAAAGTAGTCACTTATTGGCATGCAGGTATCAACTGGATGGTCTTTTTAACGCTTTGAATGGCCACCAATGTAATATCCACTTCTAAAGTTAAAAGTAAAACCCTTAAAGGGATAGTTCACCCAAAAATTTAAATTACCCCATGATTTACTCACCACCAAGCCATCCCAGGTGTATATGACTTTCTTCTTTCAGACGAATACAGTCGGAGTTATATTAACAAATGTTCTGGCTCTTCCAAGCTTTATAATGGCAGTGAATGGGTGTTGAGATTCAATAGTCCAAAAGAAGTCCAATAAAGTGCATCCATCCATCATAAAAAGTACTCCATAGGCTCCAGGGGGTTAATAAAGGCCTGTCTGTCTGTCTGTACTGCCGTACGTGCGTTCACGAGTGGAAATTCTCTGACATTTTATTTTACAAATCCTTGTTTTGTACTTCTAATTCGTAACTGGTGTTTTGTTTTTCTCTCTCCTCTGCACTTACGCGTTCGTCACTTCTCACCAGAGCTTACACTACACTTACATCATCCGCTGGAACGCCAACTCTCTAGTGAATGCGAGAGACGAATGAGCGTACGACAGTTAGCGGAAGCTGGAGATTGCGGTTTATAAAGTTTTAAATATGGATATTTTCCTTTATTAACCCCCTGGAGAGTCGCCAGCTCTGGACTCCATGTCCCAGAATCCTTCCTTGGCTTACACCTGTCTGCAGTCATATATTTTTATATATATATATTTTTTTTAATATAACGCTGATTGTATTCGTCTGAAAGAAGAAAGTCATACAACATAGGGTAACTTTCATTTTTGGGTGAACTATCCCTTTAATTTGTTTCTAATTATCATCAACTTTGTCTGATCGGATAAATGGAAGAATGTGATTTCTCCCCAATTTGAAATATTCTAGTTGAGCAGCTAACGATTTCATATGACAGCAAACAAGCTTTCTGGACTGATATTGTAGTTTGATACCAGTAAAATAGTAATGTATTTAAGAGGAATACTGTGCTAGTAAAAGGTTAGTTTAATAAAACCTTATCCAATCTCATATTACATTACATATATGTGACCCTGGACCACAAAACCAGTCTCAAGTCGCTTGGGTATATTTTTAGCAATAGCCAAAAAAACATTGTATGGGTCAAAATTATCGATTTTTCTTTTATGCCAAAAATCATTAGGATATTAAGTAAAGATCATGTTCAATGAAGATATTTTGTACATTTCCTACCATAAATATATTAAAACTTAATTTTTGATTAGTAATATGCATTGCTAAGAACTTAATTTGGACAACTTTAAAGGTGATTTTTTCAGTATTTTGATTTTTTTGCACCCTCAGATTCCAGATTTTCAAATAGTTGTATCTCGGCCAAATATTGTCCTATCCTAAAAAAAACATACATCAATGGAAAGCTTATTTATTCAGCTTTCAGATGTTGTATAAATCTCAATTTCAAAAAATTGCCCCTTATTACTGGTTTTGTGGTCCAGGGTCACATATTATTGTTCTAATGTTTGGGATCAGTAACATTTTTTTTTTTTAATCCTGAAAAAAGTATCACCGTTTCTACACAAATATGAAGCAGCACAACTGTTAATCAGGAATGTTTCTTGAGCAGCAAATCAGCATATTATAATGATTCTGAAGGATCATGTGATCAAGGATCAAGGACTGGAGTGTAATGATGCTGAAAATTCAGCTTTGACATCTGGAATAAATTACAATTTAAAATAACCGTTTGAAGAAATGTAATCATGTTAGTCTTTTTATAGCAGTTTTGATCAAATAAATGGAAACTTGGTGAGTACAAGAGACTTCTTGCAAAACATAAAAAAATATTACTGACCCCAAACTTTTGAACAGTATTGTATGAATGCTTGGTCTGATAGGAAGATAGTTGGGCAGTGAGACCAACACCACTGACAGCGGGCATTGGGCTACATGTCGAGAACATACGTGGATGCAATCACAATCATCTAACACCGCAGACAGAAACATCTTTGCCACATAACAGCAGCTCTGTGGCTTCAGATCCATGGCTAATGGATGAGCTCCCGAGGCCCCCAGGGGCCCCACTGCTCTAATCAAGCCACAGACTCACCGCTCTAAGGCTATGTCCACACGAAGCCAGAGCTTTCCCTATCCGATCTTTTTTTTCCCCTCGTCTCAAGAAATATCTGCATCCACACAAAACCACGAAACCGACACAAATCGATGTAGTATACATGCCAGACCAGTATGTGGCACTGTAATTCTGCCACAGAGATACACTACAAATGGAGAAGAAGACTTGGACTATGCGCATAAACCTTGCGCGCGGTATACAAACGAACATGGAACAATACATTTATTAATCTGTGTTAATGTTAGTTAATAAAAAGACAATCGTTCAGTGTTTGTTCATGTTTTTGTTGCTGTTACGTGACGTAGCGGTGTCTGACTAAGGGCGAGACATGGGCTGATCATGTCATCGTTTCAGAAAATATACGGATTCGCTGTCCACACGAAAACACAAGGGTGGCGTTTTCAGATTTATCCACTCTGGGACCCGGTTTCAAAAAATATTAGTTTCGCTCTCCCAAAACGCCGGATCCGTCAGGACGAAACGCCTATATGATACAAAATTTACGCGTATACAGCTAAACGCGTCTCCGTGTGGACGGGGCCTAATTTAGCTCTAGATGAGATCCAGACTACTGCCTCATCGAAACAAATTGCACTTCAGAATACATAAGATGGATACCAAAATGGATTTGAAAGGATAAGAGGAGACAAAGTTTTGCAAACCTGTGTGACCAAAAACTTGGTGATGCGCTCTGGAAGTTTGCTCTTCTCACTGGACAAGATCATCTCCAGCATGTCTCCATGGAGTTTCTCCATGACAACAAAGACTCTTTCTGGAGTCTCAAACATACACTCCAGGTTTACAATGCCAGGATGGTGCAAATTCTATGAGAACAAGAACAACAGTCACATATTAAACATATTGAAGGGTTAGTTCACCCAAAAATGAAAATTCTGTCATTAATTACTCACCCTCGTGTTGTTCCAAACCCGTAAGACCTTCGTTCATCTTCGGAACACAATTTAAGATATTTTTGATGAATTCTGAGGGCTCTCTGACCCTCCCATAGACAGCAAGGTAACTACCACATTCAAGGTCCAGAAAAGTACCGAGATGATCGACAAAGTAGTCCGTGTGACATCAGTGGTTCAACTGTAAAGTTACGAAGCTACGAGAATACTTTTTTGCGCAAACAAAAATAACGACTTTATTCCACATTTTCGTCTCTACTGCGTCACTTGTGCGTTCACGACAGTATCATGGGGCGAGCGTGTGGCGGCGCCGGCGCTGACCCAGATCCGGCGTGATGACATCATTACGCCGGATCTGGGTCATCGTCGCCACATTCTTATTTCAT
>NW_015549560.1:235540-250124 GCF_001515605.1 Sinocyclocheilus anshuiensis | reverse complement strand
TCCGGCGTGATGACGTCATTACGACGGATCTGGGTCAGCGCCGCCACACGCTCACGTCATGATACTGTCGTTTTCTGGACCTTGAACGTGGTAGTTACCTTGCTGTCTATGGGAGGGTCAGAGAGCCCTCAGATTTAATCAAAAATATCTTAAATTGTGTTCCGAAGATGAACGAAGGTCTTACGGGTTTGGAACAACACGAGGGTGAATAATTAATAACAGAATTTAAATTTTTGGGTGAACTAACCCTTTAAAGAGGACCTCTCGTCTCCAGAATTATGAATTAAGGAAGTCATAAACATTCTTCTACTAGTATCACACATCCACAGTCTCACATTAAAAACACTGATCACCTGTAAAATGGCAACCTCATTTCTCAGCTGGCTCTCCTGTTTGGTGGGGAATCTCATCTTGTCTATTACTTTGATGGCCACATCTCTGCCTGTTTTTCTATGTTTCCCTTAAAACAGATGAAATTTTAAAAAATGATTTCAAATGCAGTAAAATATTTAGCAAAAAGTTTATTGGTTTCAAGTCATAAAACTATAGATTTATTGTAATGCATTTGGTGTGTATATTATAAATAGTATAAGTAGTTGATATATCAACTCTACAAAATTAACCCAAATAGAGCTGACAGGACATGAATTTCACAAGAGCATCTTGTAACTGGCTGGAGCTCATTCCACAGCCACACAAATATACTGTAAGTGTTATATTGAGATGAAATAATTTAGTGACAGAAGAATGATACACAAGATATGTGAAACTAGAAGAGCTATGTAGAAAACTGTAATAACGGTCAGCTTAGTTGTTATTACTCTTAAATATTTGATAAAATGCCACAAATGACCCATCAGAATCAAGTACTGCATTGTGCTGTGTAATAAATATAATGAAATATACCTTACAGAATTACTACATTTTGTACCATGACAAACAAAATTGAGTAGAACCAACGAGTTAAGGTAACTCAAATAGCCAATTTTAAAACCAATATTTAAGAGTAATGTAATCTTATTTTATTTTAATCTGTTGTGCAAATGTTCATTGTGTCCAACTTTCTCAGTTTCTTCAGCTGTGGTCAAAGATGAAAAATACTGATATGAAATAAGTAATAATTGTAGTTCTAAGTATAATTTCTCCATTCTCAAATATCTGTATTCAAATTTCACAAAAATATTAAGTATATCTTAAAAATATAATTTGTACATGAGATGCTAGATTATTTTTGTGAAATAAACATAAATAATCTAAATTGATCTAAATCTAAATTTAACCTAGATATACAGTGGGTACGGAAAGTATTCAGACCCCCTTAAACATTAATGAGGAAAAAAAATTAACTTAAATGATTTTAGCAAATGGCTGCAATATAACAAAGAGTGAAAAATTTAAGGGGGTCTGAATACTTTCCGTACCCACCGTACATTTAAAACAAAACAAACTGCTGGATTTGTAAGCATTTATTTTGGTATGTCCAACTCAAAGAATCACTTAAGTGATTTTAAGGTAGTATAGTTTAGAATTCTTTTTTAGTGTACCTCCATAAACGATGCCAAACTGTCCAGAACCCAACACTTCATCAGCAAAGATCTGATAGATTGAGCTGATATCCTAAAGACAGAGCAAAAAAATAAATAAATAAATAAAATATATATTTTTTTAAATATAGACGCAAGATTAACTAAGATTATCACTAAACAAATATTAAAATCAAACATAATTCACAAGTACATTCAATCCAAATACAACTTCTCAGTCTACAGTTAAATTCATGCTTAATAACCCCAATTTTTTTTTATTTCCTCTCTCAGTTCTTTTCTTGCGGTGTGACTTGACCGTGGACATGACCGAACATGCAGAAGTGTGAATAAAGAGAGTGTGTAGTTGTGAAATATTGTCGGTAAACAGTCAGACACTCACCACATTTTCCTGGATTTGACTGTTAGATACAGAAATGCTGATGGACAGTTCCTCTGCAACACACACACACATGCATTCAGTTTAGCTTTGGCATTTCATATAATTAATGTTCAAATGTCAAACTTGTGTGTAGGAAAGTATGAGGCAGATAACTTCTCTTTTCTTCTTTTTTTTTTACTTTATCCAATATATGCAACAAATTATGAGTTATCATATGAGGGGCCGTACAAGCCATAATTCATTCTGGCACTCTCACACACACATACATTCTCCTTTCACATACATATATATATAGAATGTATGTATGTCTGAAGAAAATATGTGTATGTAAGAGAAGAATGTATGTGTGTGTGAGAGACAGTATAGTGAAAATGGAAGGCAAGTCAGGCGCGATCAGGGTCATCGGGACAGGTCCTGATCCTGATCAGCATGGCTGAGGTAGATGAGGCGGCCGCAGAAGTATTTCAGCAAGTTATGTGGGTTTAAAAAATAAATAAATAAATATTATCATCGTGAAAAGGTTACATGGCCTCGTCCCTTGAGGGAGTTGTGATTGAGGACGCTCAGCCTCAGTCGGGTTGCCAGATACACGTATAAGCTTCTATGGATTTTTTTTTTTTTTCACTTCATTTAGGAAGTGAATAAAGTGGGAGGTTGCAAGTTAGGGACAGCTTTATCTTTATATTATTTCCATAACTCAAGATTTGGACTCATTGCGGTTTATTTATTTTTAGATTGTTTTGTTTGTTTTTCATTATCTGGCTACGCCGGAATTTAAACTGACAGTAATCAAAAATGACCAGGTCAAAAACAACGCGGCAGGTTATTCCTGACAGGACGCAATTTGGTAACACAAACGTAATGATCATCATGATATATTATCTGTAAGACAGATGCACTGAAGACGGACACAAAGAGGAGAGAATAGCAAGCAGAGAAAATACTGTAACGTTACCAGACAGCATAGGCACGGGACGTGTGTGTGCTGGGTGCTGCAGCAGCACCCCGTTTTTTCTGTGGGCAACTTTAACTGTTTAACTTGTCTATTTACACTAAGTGCAAATAGCCCGCCTTGTTGGCAGAGGCTTACACTAATTCCACCCACCAACGTGTGATTGGGATAGTCATAATTACAAAAGACGGTTAACAATCGTTAGATTCAGTGGCGCATATGGTACAATTTTGACGCGATCGACCCGGGTTCGAATCTGCCTTTTGGCGAACTTTTTTTTCTCCCTTTTCAAATTTCAAATAACATCAGAAAAGCATTTATTTTTAATAAAAATGAAGGAAATCATCAAAAAGTTGAAAATAAAGTATCGGGTAGGGTTAGGGTAGGTGTAGGGAGGGCTTTTGTCCCAATAGTGGCATCCATTTAATAATTTGAATTAAAATTAAAATTTACACTCAATAAGTTATTATTGCATACTGTTTTATAATGTATTACAATGCTGAGGTGCAGATAATTGCCACTATTTGCAATAAGTAATTAGCAGAATATCCTGCTATTTTAACATAGTATAAATAGAATCTATAGCTATTTGCACTTAGTGTAAATAGCATATGATATCACTAAGAAATACTGCTATTTTCAGTTAGTGTAAATAGCCTCTATCGGCCCCCCAACCCCCGCGCGTATAGTACCCCCAACCTAAAACCTCTTCCCCTGCCCCTGCCAGACAGAACACATTAATTGTTTGAGTTGCTTGAAATACTGAAAGAAAACCATAATTATGGAATTAGGGTGGGGGTTGGATATGAATATGGATGTATTTCTGAGGAGAACTGACTGTCTTCAGAAAAGTTTCGATGGCGTTTTCATCAAAAAGTTGAAAATAAAGTATCGGGTAGGGTTAGGGTAGGTGTAGGGAGGGCTTTTGTCCCAGTAGTGGCATCCATTTAATAATTTGAATTAAAATAAAAATTTAAACTTAATAAGTTATTATTGCATACTGTTTTATAATGTATTACAATGCTGAGGTGCAGATAATTGCCACTATTTGCAATAAGGAATTAGCAGAATACCCTGTTATTTTAACATAGTGGCTATAAATATAATCTATAGCTATTTTCACTAAGTGTAAATAGCCTCTATCGCCCCCCCACGCTCACATAGCATATAGCACCCCCAACCTAAAACATCTTCCCGCGCCCCAGCCAGACAGAACAAATTAATTGTTTGCGATGCTCGAAATACTGAAAGAAAACCATAGTTATGGAATTAGGGTGGGGGTTAATATGGATGTATTTCTGAGGAGAACTGACTGTCTTCAGAAAAGTTTCGATGGCATTTTCTTTTTCCTCTTACCTTAGTTAAATACATATTAAAGGAGTGCTAATAAGCGCAGCGCTGCGTAGGCTACAGCAATAACCCAGGAAACACTGCTATGTTCTATAAGCGACACCTGGTTTCAGAGATTGAATTTGCATTTTCATCAGAATCAGAAAGAGCTTTATTGCCAAGTGTATTTACACACACAAGGAATTCGTCTTGGTTTCAGGAGCTTCCAGTACAGCCTACAGTCATAGTGCAGACATAGGCTACATATAATTAAGGTAATAAAACACTAATATGATCAGTGCATCCTTAACTGGAATAGAGTTAGACCTACCTGAAAAACCTGAAAAAGCATGGTTCATTTCAGTTTTATCTTTGAACTATTGTACGTATTTGTGCAAAAATGGTTATCATTTATTATAATACAATGTTACAGTCAACAATGAAAACAATAAGTCTTAGTTATTGATTTATTGATTGTGGCAAGGCCTGTGAAAATTTTGCCAGGGCAAGTAAAAAATTGTAACCACTGGCCAAACCGGGCCAGTAGAACATTTCCTTAGCGTTGAGACCCCTGTGAAAATGTTGCCAGGGCAAGTAAAAAATTGGAACCACTGGCCAAACCAGGCCAGTAGAAAATGTCCTTAGCGTTGAGACCTGTCAATACGATCAAAATCAGTATCATAACACTTGTACACAGATCTGTAGAACATGTAGGTTACATAATGATATTTTAAAATTAAAAACTTAAAATATGTACTTGAAAAGAAAACAGGATGCCTTTGAATAGCATCATTGTAAAATTGTGAGGAAGTCTTGCACATGTATATCCTGGTCTGAGAGTGACTTCCTGCTTAAACAGGGAGTAATGGATACCAAAAAAAGGTAGAAATGTATGTATGTGTAAGGAGAATGTATGTGTGTGAGAGAGAGTAGAAATGTATGTATGTGAGAATGGAGAATGTAAGTGTGTGAGAGTAGAAATATAGGAGAATGTAAGTGTGTGAAAGCAAAAATATATATATGTGAATGAAGAATGTAAGTGTGTGAGAGTGCCAGAATGAATTATGGCTTGTACGGCCCTTCATATTATCATGTGGCTGGTCATTTAACAATTTGATTGCTGAGACATATTTTCCACAGTCCTTTGTTATAATGTTATAATAATTTAAACAAATCCTATCTGAAATATGACAAATTGTAAATTACTCTGAAAATGACAAGCATGAGTTGCATAGTAATTCTCTGAAGGGACACTTTTTTGTTTTTCTGTTTATTTTTTTGGGTTGGATTTGTCTACAGACGAACCCTTAATTAAGTATGTCACTCATCTTGTAACAGATCGGCCAGGCTCCACCACCACCCAATCACAACGATCCCTCTCACCTGAGTTCTGAGCACCTGCACCTGTCACTAATCAAGCACCTCATCAACCAGCCTGCATAAAAGCACACACCTCAGACACCCTCATTGTCTGGTCTCGTATACACGTAGAGGACTCAATGACTTTGCTACTACTTCCATTTGAATACTTCCTGCATTACTTACCTCCTGTGTTCCTCTTAGTGTCTCCTCGTCTCCAAGTGTCTCCTGTTCCTCCTAGTTCCCGGATCGCTGAGGTGTGTGCTCCTCCTGTGTGCATTCCAGCTCCTGTAAAGCCAAAGACCCTGACTACTCCACTCGTCATATCCTTTTAACTGTCCTACGAACTATTCACTCCCCATCTCATCATCTGGATCCTACACCCGTTCGCTCTGTGACCTAATAAAACTGTTTGTAAATACTAACCTGTTGCATCAGACCTCTTCCGTTACACATCTCTGGGCAGAAATCTCCTCTGAATACTGAATCAAAAGTGTGTTTGTTTCATAACTAAACAGCTTTCATTAATCCAGACCTGTCAAACCTTTTTAATCTTCTGTCTCTCAACACAATTACATAGAGGTGCATCAGGATATTAAATACTTAAGCTCAGCCATTTACTCTCCAGAATAGAGCTGCAAATCTGCCTGAAAGTCACTATTCACGGTTGTCTCGGTTTGCACCATTGCTTCATCAATGATTGCTTGTTTGGACATTCTAAACTTCCGACTGTATTCATTCTGTTTCACTGATTTATCACTTATACGCTGATCCATACATCATTCTGGACTATTCTGTAGACTTGTGTTATATCTGCAGTTTGTACAGTATTTTGAATTTTGCGTGTTGTTAGCGATGTGCTTTTGTTTATGCCTTGTAAACTGCATTGGGGACTGGATAAAAGCATTGTATAGAGTAAAACTATTATTATTTTCAGTAGCAGTAACTTGGCAAATTTCGTGTCATGGCTGGTCACATATCTTTTTAATTAATTAAAGTGCACTTTTGACAGCCTTTGGGGATAATTGTAAATTTGTATTAATATGTAGCAATAAATGTAACTCTATTACACTACTGTTCAAAAGTTTGGGGTCGGTATGATTTGTTAATGTTTTCAAAAGAAGTCTCTTCTTCTGCATTTATTTGATCAAAAATACAGTAAAACAGTACTATTGTGTCAAATTACTATGGTTTAAAATAACTGTTGTCTATGTGAATATTTTGTAAAATGTAATTCATTCCTTTGATTTGAAAGCTACATTTTTAGCATCATTACTCCAATCTTCAGTGTAGGGGTCGACCGATTATCGGCCTGGCCGATTATCGGCGCCGATATTAAGCATTTTATGATTATCGGTATCAGTCATTTTCAAAACCGATAATAAAATAACTTAATTTTGAAACGCGCTATTTGGCTCTGATGCAGCCTGTCAGAACTCACCACTCTGTGGCCTAAAGCAGTCTCCGCCCACCGCTCATCTGATTTGTTGGGAATCACGAGTCCGACCAATCAATGCGGAATTCACTCTCACTCCAAAAGCGCTTGCTAACTGGAGCTGCTTCAGTGATCACGCATCAGTTGTCTCTCAAAGGTAAGGCAGCAGCAGACGTTGCTTAAGTTGCAATAGATCCCAATCCACTAACGTTGCACTGAAGTTGCAAAACACCTCAATATTATCTATGATTTCCGCGATGCGGAAAACGCGGACGGAATCGCGGAATCAAGTCATATAAATGGAATGTACTGTATGACGTGGAATGTCACGGAAGTTTGGATGAATTAATCAAAAGTGGGTCAGTACACTTAAATAGAGTCGCAATATGGACTAGTATCTGTAAATATTAAGCCGCAAAAATACTATTTAAATATGAATCCAGCATGGTCTCTGTGTATGTAAATGGCACAGACGAGCAGTTTTGTTTTCTACACATACAAAGTGTGCGACGCTCGCGGTGATTTCAGCTTCTGTCATATCACTACATGAGGACATAAATACATGAACAACATCTCCAGAACTGCTCTGACTCCTCACTTCATGAGCATTCGACAATTTCATGGAGTAAAACTATCTTCATATCATTTACATAGACCTACAGAAACAAGGTCCTCACGGCAACCCGTCAAAATATAAATTCGGGTTAGCTTAATTAAATTATCAGAAATATATTACTGTGGTGCAGTATGATGTACATAATACTACTCAGGGATGAAAGTTTTCCGTCGCTACGACGGATTTCCGTCAATTGGAAAAAATGAGGGGAAAAGAAACATGTAGCACATTGTTGTTGTTCTGCCGGTGTTCTGACGATTTGTTGGTAGCATAATCTGATAGGTAGCATTATTTACCAGAACACCAGCACACCAAAAATCCTACCCACCACGGCTGCTTAATTTTAATGGTAAACCCTTTGTTTGCCAAAAAATAAAGAGTTTAACTCTTTAAAATAAAGAGTTTACTGTGGGAGTACTACACTCAACCAACACCAGGGAAGGCAGTTTTTGTCAGAGCCCTTATTATTCTTAATTTTGACATTAATTTTAATTTTTACACCAGACATATATATCGGTTAAAAATATCGGTTATTGGTCTACTTGATCTGTAATAATCGGTATCGGCATCGGCCCTGAAAAACACATATCGTTCGACCCCTACTTCAGTGTCACATGATCCTTCAGAAATCATTCTAATATGCTGATTTGCTGTTCAAGAAAAATTTCTGATTTTTACCAATGTTGAAAAGAGTTGTGCTGTTTTTGCAGATATTTTTTTCAGGATTTTTTGGACAGCAAAGACAGCATTTATTTAAAATAGTCACTTTACTGTCAATCCATTTAAAACATCTTTGCTGAGTAAAAGTATTTATGTCTTTCAAAAACATATTGACCCCAGAACCTTATTATTAACATGTTTGTTGAACCATTTCATAAGGGATACAAATGAAAGTTCACCCAAAAATGAAACTCCTGTCATCATTTACTCACAGTAGCCACTGACTTCCATAGTATTTTTTCCATACCGTCAACTGTTTGGTTACCAACATTTTTCAAAATACTTTCTTTTGTGCTCAACAGAAGAAAGAAACTGAAACTCATAAAGGTTTGGAACAACTTGTGGGTGAATAAATGATAACAGAACTATCTCTTTAAGTCTTAAAGAGACAGTATGCCTAAAAAAGAAATTATACTTCAAACTTCATGCGTCATGAAGTGCCAGATGTCTCTTTCTCATAGCTATCATATGGCTTGGAACATACATACAAACATTTAATGTTTAATTCAGTGTGTTACTTGCTCATTCTTTATAATTACTTGTGAAATTTACTATACATTTCTGAGATTCAAAGTAAAATAAATAAAAAATTGGACTTGTTATTTTGAAAAAAAAAAAACTATTTGACTATTTTTTTGGTCCTTTTTGGTATAAATGGTACAATCGGCCAATCGTATGGAAAAGTACAATCAAGTACGCACATTCTGTAAAATATCTCCTTTCCAGTTTCTTGGATGAAGATGAAGATTCACTTCACATGTTTTTAAAAGACTTAAGAGTTCTGACTTTGCTACTCACTGTGATCTTTACTCTGTCCCGCAGCGGCGCCCATGCTGGGCTGTGGTGTAACTGGAACAGGCATCAGGGCCTGGCGGATGGCCCTCTCCCAGCCCTGGGCCACCTCCAGCCCCACGCCACCGGCAGCCAGCGCAGGGTTGTGGATGTGGAGGTGGGGTCCGCCGGTGTTCTCCCCTACGTAGTACACCATGGTGGCGGTGATGACCTCGAAACAGTGCGGATTGCCCCCCAGGGCTAAACTACTGAAGTCACGCGCAACCTCCACCTGCAAGATTTCCGACAGGGGAATCTCCTGTGGGTCAGAAAATGAGTCAGAAGTTTAGACACTGACTCAGTGACAGCTAGATAAGATCGTTTAACCAATTAAACAACCTCACATTTGCTCTTTGAGTCTGGAAATGAGTCATTAAATTAATCCATGTGATGTTGAATTAAAATGTCCAGTCCAGTTCAAAGTTTGCCTCACAGAGTTCGCAGAGTTCACCAACTCTATGGAGACGAAGTGACCAGGATCTCACTGATGAGAATTAAAGAGCGGTTGCTTTCCAAGTCCATGTGGTTCCTCCAGGTTCAAACAGATACTCTCAAATGTTTCTTATCACACATATCAAAAATAGCACTGTCTGCGAATGCAGCCCGAGCTTGCAGTCCAGGGTTAAGCTTCAATCTTCACTGACAACACAAAACCTAATGTGCCAAGTCTGATTATGACAGTCTCTTAAGAGTCTACCTTCTGCTCAGCCCCCGAACTTGCTCTTAGATGAGACAGGAAAAACAGTAGCTGTGGCCAATCAGCACAAATGCTGCGCCTGCGGTCTTCTCTGAATATGAGATGAAGTGCTTGTGGTTTGGTGGATGAATCATGTGACCAGACCCTATGAAGAGCTCCATGATTACAGGGCAGTGTTCGCATGCATATGTGTATGAGTGTGTAGACAAGTCTTATGCTAGCCACTGATACATTATGTAGGAGGTGGTCACACTTAAGGGGGTGGGTTGTGGTTATCTTGAGAAAGGCCTGGAACCCCCTTACCCAAAAAAACAAAAGTACAGGGCTTCTATCTTCAAAAGAGAGCACTATGATTTCCAAATGTGCAAATCTGACCGGTTCTATTAAGTCATAGATGAAAATCAAATGCATGATCATGTCTCACACTATATTTTAAGTATAAAGCATTGGTTGCTTTGGGAATCATATACTTTACTCACTGTGCTGAGAAGTGTGACCATTTTTTACTTTACAATAAAGCAAAGGACAGCAATGGAGATTGTTAACAAATAGTTTGAGTTGTTCTTCAGAATTATGTAGTACTTCTCTAACATAGGTGAAGCCACATAAGCTTGCTTGGAATATACTGTATAATCATGTCAAAATGTCAAAGAAGTAGTATCTGTTTTAGAATTTAAGATCCAAGCTGATAATAAAGTCATGTGTAAAACAGTCTTGAACACACCCTGAAGTCTCACCCAGGGTGGTGAAGTTTCCTGACTTTAGTTTTACAGCTGGGAACACAGTGGAGCTGCCACAGGGACATTCACAGAAAAAAACTAAAGGGCATTAAAAATATTTAGATTTTCTACTGATTTTGGTAATATGACCTTCACAACCCCAGATGTGTGAACATTACTGAAGATATAACCATGGCTCATTTCCTAGTGGGAGCAAAAATACATACACTACCATTCAAAAGTTTGAGGTCGGTATGATTTTTGATTTTTTTTTTTTTTTTTTATGATTGTTTTTGAAAGAAGTCTCTGTCTAATGCATACCAAGGCTGTGTATATTTGATCAAAAATACAGTAAAAACAGTAATATTGTGAAATTTTATTAAAATTTAAAAGAACTGTTTTATATTTAAAAATATTTTAAAATGTCATTTATTCCTGTGATTCAAAGCTGAATTTTCAGCATCATAACTAAAGTCTTCAGTGTCACATGATCCTTCAGAAATCATTTTAATATGCTAATTTCCAATTATTATCAATGTTGAAAACAGTTGTGCTACTTCATATTTTTTGTGGAAACCATGATAGATTTTTTTGTCAGCATTATTTTGTGAACAGAAAGTTTGGACATACTTTCTATTAAGTGTCTAACTACTATGTACAAGCATTTAAATTAATCATTTGACACAATGTACTTATTACTTATTGTATATGTATATACACAGAGTTCTGTCATGAAACTCTAGATGGCGCAGTCCGATAGGTCTAACTCAATCTGACCTAATGACATCATTATCACATGGCACAGCTGATTGGTTCTCTCCTGTATCGGTAGCCAATGAGCTCGGTAGCCAATGAGCTCGCTGCTCAACATTCAAATATATGACTAGTGCTTGCCGTAGCAGTTGCAGCTTGATTCAGAAACCCTCCACCTTCCCCAGCTCCACCTGCATAGATCTGCTACGAGGTGATTCATGTATACTATATGGGGGTTATTTCATGTATGTTATATTTGCAGCAGCAATATTTCTTACATGCTCACAGCAGCATGTTGTGGAGGTATTGGCAGTAGCAAGTATATGGTAGTGGTTCTTTTGAATGGTTCTGCACATTTAAAATATTTTAAGCTGTCCACTTATCTTAAAACACAAATATTTCTGAAAAGTACTCTGAGCATATACAACCTTGCCCACATGGATTGAAATTGCCAACACAATTGCTCAGTGTCCCTCACAAAGATTATTTCACAGACTAAATTCATGACATTCTGAAGACACACAGGCTATAAAACACATAGGCTATGTGTGTATAAAACACACAGGCTATACAGTATGCACAGTAAAAATTGTCCCTGTTAATTCAATGTATTACTTGCCGATTCTTAGTAATTATTTGTTAACTTTACAAGCAATTTCTGAGTGAAACCTGTTAAAAGTAAATCCTACACCTTCTTTTCAAGTCTATTTGTCTAATTAAATTGCAAACGTTTGAGTTTTAATAATCACATTAAATTTTAATTTACTTAAATGTAAACACATATGCTTGAAGATCTGGAAAAAAAAATAAAGCATTAAAATGATTTGCCACCATATTTTTTGTACCACTATAAGCAAACATGTACAAACACATACTGTATAATAAATCCAGATATGTAGTGAAGCTATTCAAGTCCCAGAATAAAAAGCTATTATACTGATTAGTTCACAGTAATACAGCTGCATTAACCATGTAACTACACATTGTATTTGAAACAGTTCCTTTCTTTTACTGAATGACTTTTAGCTCAAGCTGAAGCAGTGGAGGAGGGGTATTCTGTGGTACTTGCCAGACACCTCAGCGGTGTATGTGAGAGGGGAAAATACTAGTGCCTTTAGCTGTGTGAAATGCTCTAGATGAGCAATTAATTATAATGCTTTGACATTACAAAGATCAAAGGTGGACTGCAGCATAATCAGTTTCGTTTGAAGTTTATGAGCAATATTCTGATTTCTGGGGTTATTCTAAAGGTTATTCTAGATAACATTAAAATATGCACATGCATGTCAAATTTTTCAACCAACAGAGAATGTCATTTAAACATGAACCTCAAAATGTATTAGTGTACTTACAATAGAAAATAGAAGTAGAATACTTTATAACACCTACTTTGTAATACTTGGCTCCTGAGTCATTCTGAAACAGAGTCAGACTCTTGCTGTCCAGTCTCCAGTAGTGTCTCTTTCTCTGAGGACAAAACAGGTTTGACTAACTTCAAAACTCAGGAAAGTAGTGAGCAAACACACATTGATATAAAGGGCATTTAATGCAAATGTATTATGATGCTGTCAAGACATACAAGTTGTCTAAGGTTTAGGCAAAATAGAAAATCATGTAGCATTGAAACAACATGAGGTTAAGTAAATGATGACAGAATTTTTATCTTTTACCTATTAAATTACTTAGTATATAAAACCATGATCCGCACTCAACAAAAGTAGTCTTCTTTTTGCGTTTTATTTGACATTAATCACCAGTAGGACACAAATGTTTCGGCTGAAATTCAATTCAATTCAATTCAATCCCTCCACCCACTTTTTAAATCATTAATTATATTGACGTCATCATTCATTACCCAATCTTCAATCTCTAAAAGCACACGTACTCCATTTAAATGCTGGACTATTTCCATTTGTATACAACACAAACCTTCACATCCATCAATACATTGCATCATATACCCATGGCTAGAACATGAATTACATATGATCCCATATTTATCACAATTATACAATTAAACAATTTAATAAATAGTTCAATAAATAAACAATCACCAGCATCTACTACACAAGTTGCATTTCAAAATATATAACGATGGAAAGTACAATGAATTCAAATCATCAGATATACATCGTCATAAATAATCATTGATTTTCACACTATAAATACTCAAAATATACTCCACAAGATATTTAAGATGGATGCGACCAATTATAATTCCTTAAAGGAAAAAATTAAAATCTAATTCCTCCCATTCATACCATTTAGAGCCAGAGAGAGATCCAAAATGCTTCACGTTTGAATAATTCTTTATTTATATCACCTCCTATGCGATCCAAAAACTTCCTCTATACCTATACATTCCTATTTTTTTATGTCATTTCCCAGCTCGTTGAAATGTCTAGCTACTAGAGAGATTATGTCTTGTCGTCTTACTCTTGATTTATGTTCATTAATTCGCAATTTCAACTGACGCGATGATTTTCCTATATATATGTTTTGGCAAGGACATTTAAAAAAATGCATCAAATCACGACTCTTTTGCATTGTGAATTTAATTAATGATATTTTCAAATTAAAGGAACAATATGTAATTTTTTGCCACTAGAGGGCGCGTATTCAAAACAAACAAAGAAACAAAGGCATAGTTAGATGACGCCGTGACTGAGTGTGGAATCATGGGAGTTGTCGTCTTCATCACCACAGCCGATGCAATCCGATGGGACTTGGGCAGAAATCATGTTCATGGATGAGCTAATGTATTACCACTAGAACCGCCAGGGATCGCTGTATACCTAAAAGCGCCAGCGGGTAAATTTTACCCACACACATGGCAACTGTATTTATATGGCTAAAGAACATATTATTTCACTGTATTATGCTACTGTCTTCACAAAGAAGTGTCTAGAGTCATGAAATGATTATGTCTAGTCATCAACTATATTTATCCTATTGTTTTATGTTCAAGACTTTTTAATGCAGGTTACACTAATACATAATGGTCAGTAGCCTAAGCTAAAAAAAAAAAGAAAAAGTCTGCACTGACAACGGAAATTAGAAGGTAGTAGCCTAAATATTTGAGTGGTTTAATATTATAATACAATGTCATTAATCAATATATTAACCCATGCTATGAATGACTAAAACAGCTTATAGACAATAATGAGCAACAATAATTCACCACACTGCATAGGATGATGTGATGAAAAATTGAAGCGCACAGCTTCACCTAAATATTTATTAATTT
>NW_015549560.1:210859-235530 GCF_001515605.1 Sinocyclocheilus anshuiensis | reverse complement strand
TTATTATGTCTAGTCATCAACTATATTTTTATCCTGTTGTTTTATGTTCAAGACTTTTTAATGCAGGCTACACTAATTCATAATGGTCAGTAGCCTAAGGTAAAAAAATAAAAATAAAAAGTCTGCACTGACAACGGAAATTAGAAGGTAGTAGCCTAAATATTTGAGTGGTTTAATATTATAATACAATGTCATTAATCAATATATTAACCCATGCTATGAATGACTAAAACAGCTTATAGACAATAATGAGCAACAATAATTCACCACACTGCATAGGATGATGTGATGAAAAATTGAAGCGCACAGCTTCACCTAAATATTTATTCATTTGTTTAGTTATATCTTAGAGTAACGTGAGGCTAAAACATGTAAATATGATATCTGGATCACTGTCAGAGCCGACCCAGGATGCATAACTTACCATCAGACTCTCCATCACTCATGGCATTTAGTTTTTCTAATACCTATCTTCCATAGATCGCCTTTTTTTTTTGTCATTTATACTTTATTTATGAAACTGATAACCGCTAAATCAGAGAGTGAAAGGCGTTGCCTAGAAATGTACAATGTTAAAACATCGCTTCCGCTCCTTCCGGAAAGCAGCGGCAGTAAGCAGCACTGTTTTATCATACTAGATACATTTGAACGTTCTGTTATAATGCTACTCTGTACGGTCGTCACCGGTCTAATAAAATGCATAACATATTAAAGCGTCTTTGGTGTTTCCATGTTTTCCACAAAAACAAAACCGGAACTCGAGGGGTTATGACGTCATTGGCAGGCGACACGGTCCGCTTATTGCTTATTTCCCTGGATTTAAACATTCCTCGAAACATTTGAGATAATGTAAGTTCACAAGTCAGCAAAATATATAAAACTGTGCTAGTGGTTTTTGGATATTTTAACAGAAAAATCTTACATATTGTGCCTTTAATGAATGACACAAACAAATCGAATTCTCGTTCAGAACCTGACCGAATCATAAAACAATCTAAAAATGGATTGTTATTATAGATATGATCTAGGTTGTGCCGCGTGCCAGAATTTGATAAAGTGTAAACAGTTTATATGTCCAAGAACACGGAAATGCTTTAAAATTGCATCTTGTATTACCTGTTCAACTCGTAACGTGATCATGTTCAAATGTCCTTGCCAAAAATATATATAGGAAAATCACTGCATCAGTTGGAATTGCGAATTAATTAACATAATTCAAGTATAAGACGACAAGACATAACCTCTCCAGTAGCTAGACATTTCAACGAGCTGAGAAATGACATCAAACAATTGGAATGTATAGGTATAGAGAAAGTTTTCGGATTGCATATAAATATAAATAAAGAATTATTCAAACGAGAAGCATTTTGGATCTATTTCTGGCTCTAAACGGCATGAATGAGGAATTAGATCTTTCTATTTTCCTTTAAAGGGGTGGTTCATTGCGATTTCACTTTTTTAACGTTAGTTAGTGTGTAATGTTGCTGTTTGAGCATAAACAATATCTGCAAAGTTACAAAGCTGAAAGTATAATGCAAACGGAGATATTGTCTTTTAAAATTCTGGCAGTTTAATGCCTACAAAAACGGCTGGTAGGAACTACAACGAGTTACTTCCCGGGTTCGTGACATCACAAACCCAGATAAACCGGGAACAGGCAGCAAAGGGGGCGAGGCCATGCTGCGCTGCTTTAGAGAAGAGGAAGAAAACTAGAGGTGCACGTAAAAATCTGTTCATATATGAGCTGCGATTCTGTCTTCTAACGATTCTAATGGATTCGCAGGTTTCAAAATCAATGTTCAAAAGCAGCGGTTCTCAATCCTGTTCCTCGCGTCCCCTGCTCTGCACATGCTCTGCATCTCTCTCTCTCTCTCTCTCTCTCTCATTCAGCTCAGCTCCGACAATGAACTGTTCCAATTATACTCTTATTTTCACATAGCTATGAGAAGCATTAAACACGCATGCACACATTAAACGCGCATGCGGTTGCTGTACTGTATTAAAGCTTTAATCAGGATAAAACCATATATTAAAAGCTAACATAAGCAGTAGCATTTACAACAGCATATCTAAAAGTATGAGACAACAACAAACAAAAAACCTGGTAGGCCTACCATTAAAAGCCGTGCTTGCACAGGTTCTGCACGATCCTCTTCACTAGAGGCGGTTTAGCCAATCACAACACACTGGGCTAGCTAACCAATCAGAGCCCATCGCCTATTTGGTCGTGTCCATCTTAAATATCTTGTGGAGTATACTTTAAGACCTGGAGTATATTTAACTATTTATTAAATTGTTTAATTGTATAATTGTGATAAATATGGGATCATATGTAAATCATGTTGTGGTCATGGGTATATGATGCAAAATGGAAATTGTCATATATATATATTTGAATGGCAGTGCCATAAAAATGGAAATTGTCTAGCACACTGAAGAAGGCTTTCAGCCGAAACGTTTGTGTTCATCCTACTGGTGATTCATTTAAAATAAAAAGCAAAAAGAAGACTATTTTTGTTGAGTGCGGATCATGGTTTTATACAGTGCCGACCCTAGACTTCTGGGGGCCCTACGCAAAACTGTCGGGTAACTAAAATTAAATAATCTTTGAGAGCAAGGGGTCCTCCTGGTGTTTCGGCGTATTTTGCGTATAGGGAGGATCGGCTCTGGTTTTATATATTAAACATTACTGATCTGTATTTTGAACCAGTTTGTGACATTAACTGACCAAACAAACCAATTCACTAAAATTAATAATCAAAAATGTGACATAAAAACTGCAATGAAGCATTTTGTCACACTACACCACAAAAAAAAATCTTGTAAATGGAAAAGCTACAGTATACTATTGTGAAAACAGCTGTGCTACTGAAAAATGGCTAACACAAAGCAGCAGTTGTTGTAGTTAGTAATTCTTCATCCTTGTAGTACAGGTATACCCTTAGCAGATGCTTTCTTATCAAAGTGCATAAATCACGTAAATAAATAAACAAATATGAAAATATAATATATGTGAATATAAAATAAAATCTCACAAGATTGTCTCGACTGGTGTAGTGCACCATCCAGCCCTCTTTGACCAAAGTGGAGCTCCTCCGCTTGGTGTGTTTGATGGATTGGACCACACGCATCAGAGGGATATTGGTGCTGGTAGAGGGGCTTAAAGAAGATATGAGACACGGCAGTGATCGATAGTGTTGATGTGGATCATTGATCAAGAAAATTTAAACTCAGAACTTCTGACTCGATAGTTCACCCAAAAATAAAAATATTCTGTCAAGATTTATTCACCCTCAAGTTACTCAGTCTAAACCTTTATGACTTTCTTTCTTCTGTTGAACACAACAGAAGACATTTAGAATAATGTTGGTAACCAATCCAAAGTTTGTCCCCACTGACTTCCAAGCGTAGCGTAGCGTTAGTTCTGGCAGGTCACGTTAGTCAAGCTCGCATCAGCTGACCTTCAGCTGATCCCCATCTACCTATAGGAATATGACACCTATCTAAGCATTCATATATAAGGTCCCTCAGTATTATCAGCAGTTTTCGCATTGCTCAATAGTTAATTACCCTCCTCCATCCCCAACTCCTCCTCTGTCAGTCGGGATTCAGCCTTCTGATTCTCCTTGAATCAGACTAATTCTAAAATGTGTACATAAAATGATTGAACTTTAACAATATCTGCAATACATTTATGTTAGTTCTGTTCTGTTTACCCTGGGGGGTTATTGCTGCTCTCCCTGCTCTCATCCATGCTAGGCTGCATGGAGGCGCAGGGAGTTCTTGCCCAGAACAGAACCATACCGCCAATCCAAACTGTATGCTAATTGTCAATCATCTTTGATGATAGTGGTCCTGACAGAAAAATACTATGTTAGTCAAACCAGAAACTGTTTGGTTACCCACATTCTTCTAAATATCTTCTTTGTCTTCAGCAAAAGAAAGAAACTCATACAGGTGTGGAAAAACTTGAGGGTGAGTAAATTATGACAACATTTTCATTTTTGGGTGAACTATCCCTTTGTGCTTAAAAATCTGTTACATTTACATTTAATCATTTAGCAGACGCTTTGGTAGCACTTTATTTTAGGGTCTCTTAACTAGTTGCTTATTAGCATGCATATTAATAGAATATTAGCCATTTATTAGTACTAATTAAGCACATATGAATGCCTTATTCTACTTCCATAATCCTACCCAATATCTAAACTTAACAACTACCTTACTACCTATTAATAAGCAGCAAATTAGGAGTTTATTGAGGGAAAAGTCGTAGTTAAAAGTGAATAAGTGTTCCCTATTCTGAAGTGTTACCGACGCTTTTATCCAAAGTGACTTACAAATGACGACAATAGAAGCAATCATACTAACAAAAGTGCAACAATAAACAAGTGCTGTGACAAGTCCCGGTTAGTCTAACACAGTTCACTTTGCAAGGATTTTTTTTTATAAATTAAAAAAAATGAAAAGTAGGAATATAATAGAGAGCGCTAGTGTTAGAGGGTCAAGTTATTCAGATTTTTTTTTTATATAATAATACATAAAAAGAAAACAAGTAGATAGTACAGAAATAGAATAGAGAGTTTTAGAGTTAGAGGGTCAAATTCTTTTTTTTTATTAATAGATAAAAAAAAAACAAGAAGGTCAAGTGTAGATGGAAGCGATGTGTCTTTAGCCGTTTCTTGAAGATGCTCGGATTGAGTTGGGCAGGTCATTCCACCAGCAGGGAACAGTTAAGGTGAAAGTCTGTGAAAGTGACTTTGTGTCTCTTTGGGATGCCACTATAAAGCGACGTTCACGTGCAGAAGGCAAGCTTTTGGAGGCCACATAAATCTGAAGTAATGAATTTAGGTAACGGGGTGCAGAGCCCATGGTTGTTTTGTAGGTATTTTATAGTATTTATTATTCAGAGCATATACCTGATGGTTTTCACAGGTTCTTCATCTTTCTCACGGTCCATGAAGGGGGAGTCCATAAAGAAGATCTTGTCTTCTGGAGTGGTTGGTTCCTCTGAATCGTCCAGACCACGACTGCTATCGCTGTTCACATCACTGCTGTCTACTTCCATCGTGGTATCAGAGTCAGGACCTGGGCTGGCAGGCTCTGAAAGAAACATACAGTAAACTTACATAATGATGTTTCTATTAGTATGTTTTTCATTTTAGTTGGATGTGGCTGAAAACCATAACCATACCTCCATTGAAGACTCCAAGACAGTCTTTCGGTACCTTTGAAGCACATCGTTTGTGGCAATTGAATTTACAGTCTAATGAAGAAAACACGTAAATCACTTTTTTTTATTCTACAGTTGACTAGAAATATTTCCTATTAGAAAGCGTAAAGGAAGATGGCGATACTCACCTTTGCACTGCATGCCCTGGCGGAAAAGCCCTTTGAGCAGCCGTTTGCAGAACTGGCAGATGGTGGGGCGGGTGTAGGTGTGAATGACAAAGGTGTGAGGGACCTTAACCCGCCCCAGCACCATCTTCTCCATCCAGATTGGCCGACCGCTCCATGACGGTATCCGCTTCCCTGGCTCCTGATGGCGCTGCTGCAGCAGAGAAGAAAGTAACAACAAAACTGGCAACTGCAATTCACATACTGTGCACAGCATGCATGAGGCATACCAAACAAACACTACCGTACAAAAATGTGGGTTTAGTAAGATTTAGTTTTTAAATGAATACTTTTAGAATCAATCTTGTTGACAGTAAATAATTTTACAGTGTTACAAAATTTTCTATTTCAAATTAATGCTGTCCTTTTGAACTTTGTATTCATCAAAGAATCCTGAAAAAAATCATCATGTGATCATGTGACACTGAAGACAAGTAAATTCAGCTTTGAATCAAATAAATACATTTTACAATATATTCAAATATAACTTGTAATAATATTTATTATTCTATTTATTTATTCTATCTATCTATCTATCTATCTACAGTATCTATCGATCTATCTATCTATCTATCTATTTATTTAATGTAATCTTGGTGAACATGAGACTTCTTTCAAAAACATAAAAAAAAATAAAAAAAACTCTTATTGATCCCAAACCTTTGAATGTTAGTGATTTCATAGTAGATGTACATGCAAGCATGAATTTTACAGCAGCCATTCATCTATATGAATGTAACACAGAGGAAATGGTTTTTACTGATTTCCTTTTTCACAGCACACATTCTCCTCAAGAATGTTTCGAAACTGGCCACTTAGTTAAAATAAAAGCTGTTCAACCACAGAGGATTTCACACAGACACTGATCTCAACAAGACAGGGAGAAATCAGAAAATTATTGATCTGATTTACCTTAATGCTTTTTAAAAAATTAGTTTTTATAGGGGTCAAAAAACAAAAGAACACTTTCTTTTCCTTCTTATGTATTACTGAGCTTATGTGGAGAACATTTCATTAGGTCTGAAATGCTGCCAGATGTAAAAGAGCTGAGTTTGTGATATTTCACATTTTAAATACAACTGCATGGTTTGGCGGAGACAGCAATTACAGTGTCAGGCCTCGATAGTTTATTTGAAATAAAATAAGCATAACATAAAAAGGGACTATAAGTGTCTATAAAACGAACACCATGTTCTTGCCATGTTTGGGTTTGTGCTGATATGAGGTGATCGCTCTACCACAATGCATATCTTTCAACCCATTTTGTTAAATTTAACTATAAATATAAATTCATCAAAAGTGAAGCATAAAAATAATTTGGATATTTTTGTCACACTCAATTAGTATGCATTCCATTGCTTTAGAAAACAAAATATTAAACATCTACAAACAAATTACATTAGACTATATTTTCTCAGAACTAACTTAACCATTTTGGTTAATATTCTTAACTAGGGATGCACGATATTATCGGACCGATTTTGGAATCGGCCGATAATGGCTTTAAATGTACATATCGGCATCGCCCAATATGAAAAAAATTATGCCGATATACAGGTGCATCTCAATGAATTAGAATGTCGTGGAAAAGTTCATTTATTTCAGTAATTCAACTCAAGTTGATTAGCTGATTGGCATGTCACCATATTCTAATTTGTTGAGATAGTGAATTGGTGGGTTTTTGTTAAATGTGACATTCTAATTTATTGAGATGCACCTGTATCTTGCCAAGAGGAATAGGTTAACTCACATGTGCTCAGGGTGTGCTAGCGATTAGATCAAGTCAGCAGTGTGACTCATTTTTGAAGCAAAGTTTGCCTGAATGGTGATTAGATTCACTGCTTTGGATCCCTGCATTTAAGAATGACATGTTAGGTGTATGATAGAGTAAACAGTAATAGCACGTGCAGCGGCAGCAGCAGCCTCCCCCGGGTCCTAATGCCCCTTCGGTAAGGAGTTTTAATTCCGTAGGGGGCGCTGTTGGCCTACTTTTAATAAAATGAAAGTAAAATACACAAATAATATTTAGACTGTGTTTCTGATTAAATAAATCAGTAATTGATGTCATAAAATCATGAGTATGTTTTAATTTAAAGGTCAGAAGCTATAGCTTACATGAATAAAAAACATCACACAAACATGACACTTGTAAATTAAATAATTTTATATATTCTGATTTATTCATTAATGTGTAATATGTTAAATTTTTGTAAGAAATTATGAGCTCTAAAAGATTTTCCGAATTTTTACAACTCTTTTGCTTTAGACCATCTACAATGTTAAATCTTAAAATAAAATGTTAAGGTTACTACAGCATCTTTCTCAAAAAAAAAATGCAGCGATTGATATATAGTTTATTTATAGTTATTTTCAAAGCTTCAATGTAATGCCGTTATAAAATAACTTCATTATTGTTTATTTAATTCTAACAAATAAGTTATTGTTAAAAAAACTAACCAAAATTAAGACTTGGTGTTGTTTCCAAACAAAAGAAAAAATATCGCTATCGGCATCGGCTATCGGCCAAAAAGAGTTGAAAAATTTCAGCATATCGGATATCGGCAAAATTCCAATATCGTGCATCCCTATAAATCTTAACCAAATACTTTTGGTTAAAATTTGGTAAACATTTTTTAAAAAGCTTGTGTCCAGGTGATTGTCTGCTGATGTATGAAGTCAGTTTACACAGGTAAGCTAGTTTATACTATTTGTAAGCTAGTTATACTATTTGGAGACTACAGTTTTAATTTGTATTCATTTTATAAGTTTATTTGCATTTAATTTGTCATTTTTGTATTTTGTATTTTTATTTTTTCAAAAATCTATTGTTATATCGTTTAAAACTTAAAAATAAATAAATAAATAAATAAATGTTGGTAAAGTTTGTTTGAGCTAAATGGGGGCAAAAACAAAAGTGTTGGGTTTATAATTTTGTTCAGTGTATATATATATACATAAGAAAGAAAAAAAGAAAGAAAGAAAAGAATATTTAGACATAAATACAAAGTCACAACTGCAAATGTCAAAAAAAAAAAAAATCATTCCTCACATCTTCCAGGCCCACGACAGCATGCTCTGCTGGAGCAGGACGAGGAACAGACAGCGACGGGCCAGGCAGAGACACGTTTGAAAGACGTCTTTTCCTTACACCGCTACAGTTGTTAGGGATCTTAAAGGCGCATCGCTTGTGATAGTTCAGGCCACATCCTAATAATCCACAAAGAAAGCTTTAGTGTTCAGGATTCCAGTCAAAAATAAGCCTGATATTTGGTTTAAAGCAAGATCAGGTATATGATTAGAGTTTAGGTAAAAGGTCAAGAAGATAAAAATCAAGTATAAGGTTTAAGAATTCAAGATAAGATTACACACAAACAAACACAAGGCAAATTTCATCAAACTTTTACTCCTAAACTCCAGCAGAGGGCTCCCCCTTCTCTTTACAGACTTACAGACATATGGCCACTTAAGCATGTTTAGATACCTACTTAGAAACCAAATGAATCTCCTGAGGACTGGGTGGGGATTTTAGATATAGAGTTCATGATTTTTTTTTTCTTTTCCAAAGCACATTCACAACAGTTTAAAGTGTAAAGTGCTTTAGCATGCCTCTACATATGAACAGCTTGTATCCATCAGTGTGGCTTCTTACGACTGGAGCCCATAATCTTCATGCAGCTTTTTATTGTCACATCCAGAGCTTGGCAGAAACACTGGGTTCCATTCAAACAGCCTCTGATTTCAACTTCAAAGCCGGACCAATGGCAGAACTGACACATCGCACCGCTGGTCTGAATCCATCGCCTCCAGTCAGACTCAATCAGGGATCTTTAAAGCAGTCTCAGACTCACTCAGAACTCGGAACCAGACAAATACATTCAGATTATTTTCAAAAGTGTTCTCTTTTTTTGCTGTTGTTGTTTTAGTCAGTCAATACTTTATGTAATTTTCATCAACTTTAGTCTCTTTTCCTGAAATGGCATATACACTACCGATGGAAGAACTCATTTTTATTTATTTATTTTTATTCTTTTTTTATTATTACATTTTTGGAGGTCTTCTTTGCTCACCAAGGCTGCATTTATTTGAATAAAAATACAGTAAAAGCAATATTGTGAAATATTATTACAATTTCAAATAAATTGTTTTCTATTTAAATATATTTTAAAATGTAATTTATTCCTGTGATCAAAGCTGAATTTTCAGCACCATAACTCCAGTCTTCAGTAACACGTGATTCTTCAGAAATCATTCTTACTATCATCAATGTTGAAAAAAAAATGCTTAATGCTTAATATTTTTGTGGAAACCATGATACATTATCATTCAAAAGTTTGGGTAAGCAAGATAAAAATATATATATTTTTATTCAAAAAGGGTGCATTAAATTAATGAAAAGTGACAGTAAAGATGTTTATAATGTTACAAAAGATTTCAGCTTCAAATAAATGTAGCTCTTTTGACCGTTCAGTTCATCATAGAATCCTGAAAAAAAAAAAATCAAGAATCGTGATTTCCACAAACATATTAAGCAGCAAAAACTGTTTCCAACACTGATAATACTGAGTACCAATACGAATTAAGCACTAAATCATACAGATATTAGAATGATTTCTGTAATCACAGAGTTCAATTAAATAAATAAAAATAATATGATAACATTTCACAATATTACTGTTTTCACTGTATTTTTGATTAAATAAATTCAGCCTTGGTAAGAATAAGAGACTTCTTTAAAAAATCTTAATTATTCCAAACTTTTGACTGGTAGTGTAAATGTTTATATTATTAATATTAATAAATGTGATTTGATTAATGTAGAATATGCATAATGTCTTTTTAACTGCTATGTAACCCATGGTCCTGATATATACTAAAATCAAATTTTTTATATTTATTTTAAATTTATTTATTTAAAAATAATACCAACTTTTTAATGCACAGAAGGGGCATGAACATATACACCCAACAATCACAATCGTGAGACATGATTGCTGAAATTATTGATTCTCATGCACAGCTGACAGAAAAAAACAGAAAAGTGTACTGTTTCTCCTGGCAACAGCCTGTTTGAGACAGCGGTAGACTCACTTGACAGAGTTTAATTAGTAATAGTCATAACAACACCCTTTTACCCACAACAAAAATACTAAAATCTTAACTTTTCATTCATATGCTTCAGCAATGATAAAGCCCTATTGGCTCTGGCCACTGGGGAGGAAGTGAGCAAATGTTTCTTTAAAATACATATTGTTATATGACTGCTACCTTCACATTTGAGGCCCTGTCGGACGAGTCCCCACAGCATCTCTCCGCAGTAGTCGCAGAAGGTGGGCGCTTTGTAGGAGTGGACGTAAAGCGCATGGGGTCGGATCTGGAAGTCTTCCACTGTAGCTTGAGCTGTAATCAAAATGCAACTTAAAGGACAACTCAGGCGAAGAATGGATGATGCAACAAAACACTGAACAAAATTATACAAATGAGCACAAAATGAATCAAAAGAACAAAATACATATAAAACATTAGCAGCATATAATTAGAAGTCATAATGTTTCACAACAATCCAAAGAACAATGAAACTACTTGTTTGATATGTTTTTAAACTACTGGTCCAACCTTGTTTAGACCAATGGGAGATGAGCAGTTTGATCTCCTAAAGGCAAAACCATAGACACAACTACACAAGGCTGTACTTCAGTCTGATCCAGGGTCAGTGATTAACTGATGTGACTCAGGCTAGAATGAGTCCATTTGGATGATTCATGCATTTGATGATACAGATTAATTCATGCATTTGATGATTCATGAATGAATCTGGGACTGAAAGAACTGAATATCACTTCATGTGTGTGATGTGAAAGTCAACATGTAAGCATGTGAAACAACACGCCACTTCAACTGTTTCTGCAGTTCCTGTTTTATAGTTTGTGGTTTAATTCCTAGTATGGGTAACCATACTTGGTCACATGTCACGTCACGTAATACACGACTGGCTGACTTGAGTAGCGCACACTGTGACTGTACTGGCACTTTAGTATTACTGTTCTTGACAGACTCTTTTTAGTGAGACATAATCCCCATATACCAAACAAATTTACCATATACCGATCTGAGAATCAATCAATCATTATTGGGACACTTTTTTGATAGCTGCACCAGCTGCACCCCCCTAAGGACGGCCCTGGTCACAGGTGCATGGTATTTCTTAAAATTATGAGCAACTAAAAAGCAAAACAGTTCTTCCATTGTCAAACAATATAAATGCACACCCAGCTTTCACTGAAGTTACTTAAAGGTAGGGTAGGTGATTTCAGAGAGGCTAGCAATAGCAAGCTAGCTTTGAAAGCAAGATCCCACCCTCCATGCAAATCACTCTCCAAAGCCACACCTCCTCCAAAGCACACTAACGAACTCAAGCAGACCAGAGGTTAACCAGCGACACGATGAGAGACGGTGTTGGTGGAAGGTTGAATGCAACGCTGTCAGATTACCTCACGTCTCAATTCACCGGTGAGAAAACATCAAAGCACAAAGCGCATAATATTACAATAATAACGCCTTCCAAATTCTCACTCGGTCTGCAGTAGCATAATGGAACGCGCTGATGACGTATCATGTCTGTGTGAACAGGGTGCATGGAGGTATGCAAATACACACGTTGACAGGCAGGCAGGACAGCCTGTCGTAGCCCTCGGACTGAGGGATATGATTGGACGAACATTTTATGGTCCTATGCCTTCCACAGATTATATAAATACATATTTAGACGACTCAACTTAGTGATTGCTATCGGGACTTTAAAGTCGCTACCTTTTTCCCTACCTTTTTTTATATCAATCTAATATAACACCAAATTCACTTCAATTCAAAATCCTGAACATTCTCAGGATTTCGATGGAATGGGAGAGAAGTGATCTGATATCTGTTCAAAAGTACAGAAGAGTACTTAAGTATCATGATATTGGAAATGTTGGTTATAGCATTATTCAGGTCTTGGATTCTTCAGTTTATTACCAGTTCACATTTTTTACATTTATTGTATCTAGAAACTTGGTTATCTCTCCAAAACTCAAATCTAGGATTTCATTTGACTGTGAGGCATTTCATATGTGACAAGTCTGTGAAAAGAAGTCTAAACACACCTTTACACTGCCAGCACACAGAAGTGGTATAAAACCACAAAGCTGCGTTTACACAAATCTTTATTAGCAGGAAACTGTGAATCGCACACTTGAAAGTTGACTGTTCGTTCTTGTGCACCATTGATAGAACATGAGACATGCTGCCTCACAAAATGTACAAAATACAAATTTTCAAATCGACTAGCCGGGGGTTGCCTAGAAGACTATTTGTCTAATCCGTCCTAAGGAAGTCCTGTATAATTTTGGTTTCAACTATCCCTGAACAGATACATATCTTAGGAGACATTTACATCAGATTTGTCAACTCAAACTCTCGGACTCTGAATAGAAAATCTGATGTTTTACTAAGTGTATCTTCCAAATATTTTATTTTAAAATGAGTTAAGAATGAGAACTTCCCCAGGTTTCTTTCAGGTAACTAAAACAACATGCTTCTTTTGGTAACATCAGATTAATAATTGATTTTATCCAAGTCAAATTATAATGCAATGTGACATATAGAAATTTGATTAGAGAATTTTGATTATTTACCTTACGATTGCATTGCAAAATCTGAAATTTGGTCATAATTCAATTCAAACCAATATTATGGAACAATTTACAAAAATTTCCAAACTTTTCAAAATGTTATTTTAGATAAGAAATGTATGTACACTGTTAGACATTTCTGTAATTTCTACAGTTATTTACTGTATATTCCCCAGTATAATACTGCAAATTCCATTTACAGTAAGTAATTGTAATACCCTTTGCATCATGGGAATTTTCTGTGAAGTCAAACTCCACATACAGTGACTTACTGTATTTTTTTAAATTGCTGTATACTACTGTATTTGCCGTAACGGCCTCTGTGGCGCCATTCCATTGAGGTTGTTTTATTTTCCTCACTTCTTACATTTGGATTGACAAGATTTGTCCTGCACCGTGTCTACAACACCACAACAGCTATACTGGCTACGACTATACTGGACGTGTTACATCGCTTGTAATCATTGGCAAATACGTTTGCCCTTCGTGTCAGAAACAGCACGAGCGCTTGGAGTACATCTGTACTTCAGAAATATACCGGGGCATCACTTTACTGTCCGCATCCACTGTAGATAGTATCGCTGATTATAATGGGTTCTATATTGCCTTTTGTTGCGTCGTGCCGTGCCACTCGCATCCGAGGAAGATGTCCTGCACCGTGTCTACAACACCACAACAGCTATACTGGCTACGACTATACTGGACGTGTTACATCGCTTGTAATCATTGGCAAATACGTTTGCCCTTCGTGTCAGAAACAGCACGAGCGCTTGGAGTACATCTGTACTTCAGAAATATACCGGGGCATCACTTTACTGTCCGCATCCACTGTAGAGAGTATCGCTGATTATAATGGGTTCTATATTGTCTTTTGTTGCGTCGTGCCGTGCCACTCGCATCCGAGGAAGACACGGAACCCACGGGGCAGCGCCGCGGGTTTTGCCCGGGGATGAACCCGCGAGAGTGGAAGAGTTCCGGAGAACATCCGCGCTGTGTATCGATGCACCTTACGAGAGAATAAGACCAGCGAGCATGGTAAAATATATGTATGTATGTCTCTGTGTGCATTTTGTCAGATTTTTGCACACCAGTTAACTAATTACCCGTTAACATTGAGGTAACTTTACCAAGGTAAACTGCGCTGTCCTTTTAAACGACTTTATCAACATATTGAATTAACGTACCGAATTAAAATGATTTTTAACAAGCAACGCTTATCTTATATTAACATTAAGTTAACTAATGTGAAATTTTGTTTAGGTGTTAGTTAATGTTGGCCAGTAGCCTATTGAGAAAATAAAACCACATGTTAGCAAGGTTAAACTAGTTTTATGGCTATCTGCCTTAGTTTTAGAATTAGTTTGTTATAGTTTTTAATGGAATTTAAGTTTTACTGAATTTTTTGTATTTGTGTTTTAAAGGCAACTGCAATGAAGCATCAAGAAAGACATGAGCATGCCAACCACCCTGAGACTGATAATTCAGGTAAGAGAACAAATATGGTTTTGAGAGGTTTGTGTATTCTATATGGGGTTTGCCTTTTAAAAGTGTGTCATTTCTACTTTTTGTTTTTCAGGGAACACATTTCTGTCACTAACAAAGTGGATAGTGAGCAAAGGTGGTGGCCACGTTTTGGAGCAGCACCTGGGTTTTGCAGATGGCTATGTATTTCTTTTCCCATTATGTTTTTGTTGCCTATAGATTCTTTGTGAGGATAAATCCAGTGAATACAACATAATGCACTGCAAAATGTCCTAAGACAGGAAAAATGGTGAAGATGAACTGTTCCAGCATTGGAAGACTGTATTTTTAAGTGTTATACATTCAATGTTTTAAATAAAGAATTTGATATTTTGTAATATTGTGTCTGTTTTAATTGAATGCCAGTAGTACATACAGTATGTAGGATAAAAATCTAATGAATTCTATATATAAAAATATAAAATCAAATGAAATCTATATTAAAATAAACTACAGTAGTATACTGATGAATTTGATTTTTTATAGTAATTTACTGTAAAATGGTACAGTTTGCTACTGTAAATCCTAATTACAGTAACTTACTGGCAACAGTGTTGTCAGTAAGTTACTGTAAAAACCCTTTGAAATGTCTAACAGTGTACATTTAACCAATACAAATCCAATAAATTTTATATATATCATGTTAATTAAGTAGACCTTATTCAACACTATGAAAAACACTACGGAGAGTAGTGATGAGGATTCTCTCGGTCTGCAATAGCGTAATGGAACGCGCTGCAGCACTCCAGCACAGGAATCGGCTCTCTCGGCAGTTGATTGCACTGTTTAAGCAAGGAGTGGACGAAATGAAGCGGGAATTTGGACACTGATGTATTACACCATGCGTCAGAGAGCTGGAGCTGTCGCAGAAGCAACTTTGTCACATGCATGTATCCTACATGCTGCTTACTCAAACAACAGTCACAGTGATAGTTTGTAATTCTACACACAGTACCTCCGTGCCAGCTTTGTAGTTTAATTGTTACATTAATGCAATAAATATACATTTGTTTTCCATGGTTAACCTATTTGTGTTCAGAATCATTAAACTAACCATAAATCATTAAAAACTCACATCAAGAATAAACAAATCAATACATTATTGTGTGTATTTTGTATATATTATTATTTATTTTTATTAAGCGGGAATTTGGACACTGATGTATTACACCATGCGTCAGAGAGCTGGAGCTGTCGCAGAAGCAACTTTGTCACATGCATGTATCCTACATGCTGCTTACTCAAACAACAGTCACAGTGACTTTAGTTTGTAATTCTACATACAGTACCTCCGTGCCAGCTTTGTAGTTTAATTGTTACATTAATGCAATAAATATACATTTGTTTTCCATGGTTAACCTATTTGTGTTCAGAATCATTAAACTAACCATAAATCATTAAAAACTCACATCAAGAATAAACAAATCAATACATTATTGTGTGTATTTTGTATATATTATTATTTATTTTTAATATCTTTAACGCTCCTGTTTAAGCAGCTTTTTAAGACAATGGGCATATGTGTTTAGAGCAATTACCAGACCATTATAATTCGATGAATTCATTAAAAAACAACTTTTTTTCTCGTTTATTTAATTCTGGCATAATATTCGACCACAGCTGATTCTTGTGACTTTTTCCCTCTTTAAAATTAGGTATTAGCAACAGCTAGGTAACAACATTGAACAGTACCTCCGTGCCAGCTTTGTAGTTTAATTGTTACATTAATGCAATAAATATACATTTGTTTTCCATGGTTAACCTATTTGTGTTCAGAATCATTAAACTAACCATAAATCATTAAAAACTCACATCAAGAATAAACAAATCAATACATTATTGTGTGTATTTTGTATATATTATTATTTATTTTTAATATCTTTATAATATCCTGTTTAAGCAGCTTTTTAAGACAATGGGCATATGTGTTTAGAGCAATTACCAGACCATTATAATTCGATGAATTCATTAAAAAACAACTTTTTTTCTCGTTTATTTAATTCTGGCATAATATTCGACCACAGCTGATTCTTGTGACTTTTTCCCTCTTTAAAATTAGGTATTAGCAACAGCTAGGTAACAACATTGATGATTTTAAGGTAATGTCATCACTAATTTGGATTAATTTGGACAGTCGTGCTGAAAATGTGTTGTTTTAATAGGGGGAATTTAAGGCATTGTGTCTGGGGGGCAAAAAGTGTGTAAAACCAACTGCAATCTTGTATTATTGCTGACCCTGTTGTGATGTAAATAAATGAATTTTTGTGCATTTGTAGTTGTGAGGCAGCACATGTCTCATGTTCTATCGACGGTGCACAAGAACGAACAGTCAACTTTCAAGCATACGATTCAATGTTTCCTGCTAATAAATGTTTGTGAAAAAATGCTGATGTCTCTGATGTTAGGATACAAACTAAAAGAACAAAGAATCTCAAACTCGATCAAATCAAACTGGGTAGGGAGAAAGAAAAAAGCACATTCCTTTTTGAACATCAAAGAGAGAAAGTAGAACATTTGAGCTTGCAGTGAATCACATGGCAGGCAGCAGTCCAGAGCACTGGAACACAGGCTCATAATGAGCCATTCATGAAGACACTACATACATTTTAACAAATGAGGAACTCGGCATCTCAAAACTCATCTATTAGTCTTCAGGCAAAAAATCCAAACATAGTCCGCGGACCCGGATACGGGTCCAAAATCGCGTTAAAAATGTTTATGCTTCATTTACATAGCCTTCCTTATATGGTATCAGCCCATATATGGGTTCATTTGAAAGCTTAGACCATAAATCTTGGCTTTAGGATTCATAAAGCAGTAAAATTAAGCTTAGAAATGTATTCGTCCCACACACGAATTTCCGCCTAACGATTGCGAATAATTTTTTCGAAGAATGTGTATTTTATATATTTTTCACAAAACAGTCAAGTCATATATCACAAGAATGCTCTCATTCTCAGGAATTTGACTATGTAGATTATTTCATTGTGTGACAATCACAGATCGAATGATCTTCAATAGAATCGTACATGGATTATTACAGCGCTGTGTGAATGATCATTTATTTGTTTGTTTCACGCTCTGAAGGTCATAGCAGCCGCGGCTATCGTTTTAGCTCAGCTCTGGTCCAGGGATGCAAAGACGTTGGCAGGAAGAGGTAGTTGGATACAGGGATGGCTCAGCTGATGAGGTAAGAAGATGCTCTGAATCAGTATACCAATACAGAATGCACATAAATGGAATGATATAAAGCTGGAGGATGTGGATTCTATTTTAGATTGTGATAGACCAGATTTATTTTATAATGTATTCAGTCTTCTGTATCCTGAAAGAATAACACTGGATTGTAGAAAACACAAAATGTGAAATTGGTCCAATTCGCTTATGCCATTTTGTATATTACTACTTAGAAAAACATAAAAATGAAACATAATTCAATCAATAATCAAGAAAAGTGCTTATGGCACATAGTAAAATAGAATTTTACTAAAGTGTTTTATAAAGCCTGTTTTTGCAAAGGAAACTCAAAATGACATGTATATGCAAAAAAGGACAATTTTACTCGCTTCACTTATAATGCAATAACTCCTGTTTAGAAGCTGTTATTTGAAAGATTCTTTTTTCTGGTACATTTTGGCATCTAATGGCATCAAACAACGTAAATTGCAAAGAGCTGGACCTAATAGAACCTGAATTACAGATTTTAAAAAATATATATTTTTTTTTTTAATCAAAAAGCGTCTATGTTTTTTTGTGTTTATTGTAACATTTGAAAAATATATAATGTTATTTATAAAGAATTACACTCATATTTTGAAGTTCAAATGGTTTTCTTTACAATGAAACCATTTTTTTTTTCATTTCCTCCATTGTATGTTTGTAGGGTAAACATTTGAATTTGAGTATGTCAAATTTAGGCGAAAATACCAAAAAACGCACCTGAGCGTAAGTTAATAAAGTAAAGTCTAAACTCTTACTCTTTTAGAAAGACTCCTTCAAAGTCCTCCTCAAAAACATTCAATTTCAGAATTTCCTCAAATAAAGTGTGATCTGTTCCACTGCTGAACTTGAAATCGAACCAAAATACACAGATAACAGTTTGAAACTCCACTTGAATACACAGCACAAGGACAGGACAACAATGTCCAATGCAGTGGATCCTGCTGTTCCCTGAACCAGAGCTGCTCTCCACAACCTCTGTTTCTTCTCAGCAGAAGCACGACCATCACCTACTGCAACAAAAACAAGCTTTTGCCTTTGAGCTGAGCGCCAACAAAAAGTTGCAGAGTGTTTTATTAGCACAGCCAATGGATGCAAGGAAGAGAAAGACAAGACGATATTGAGGGTCAGTGTGTGAAAGCATATTCGTTTGTTTTGTCTAAACTAGAAGTTATCAACTAACAGACTGTGGTCCAGATTTGGACCCAAGATTGGCTCAATCCAAACCTTAAATCAGTTCTCAGAATTGTCAAAATAGGAAACTATAAAACAAAGTCTTCACATACTTTTCAATCGGGTACACAAGTGGCATAAAAGTACTTACTCAAGATTCGATGAATCAGCCTATGTATCTGCCACTTGTTCAGTCTTGTGCACAGCCGACAGAAAGCAAAGCACACGCTGATGATAACATCATAGTGTAAAGACAGCTTTAGAGCAATTTCTTGCTTGTTCATTTGCCAATTACTAAAACTCAACAGAGGAATTCGTTGTTATAATCTAACACTGCATGTGTCAGTTTATTTCTTTTTAATAATTTGTGATTCTACTGAATAAAGTCATGGAGAGACTATTTTGACTATTAACAATGTATTATTAGGGGCCAAGCAAAATTATTTTTTCCTCTGATTCCTTGGCTCATGCTGAGTCGATGCATACCAAAGTGTAAAATTCTACAGGCCGAGATTTTTTGCAATTTTTAATTATTCGTAAAACCTTTTTTTCACCAAAATTGGCTCAGATCATCTTCAGACCATGCTGGCAAAAGTCATTAAAGGTCCACTGAAGTGCCTTGAAACGTGCAGCGTTATTCAATGTGGTGATGTAATTTTGATTGAAACTGGAAGACAGGGCGGGACATATAAAGCAGCTCCGCCCCCTTTTTTAAAATACCCAATAGGCAATAGCCATTATTTCATTTAAAATCTGCTCAGGCCAAAGCCATTGAGTTCGGTAAAGCTGCATTTGATAGCTTATGACAGCCACAGTCTAAAAGATTAGCCCTTTAGATTCAATATTAAACTGTTACTAAAGCAAAACAGTGATTATAATGATGTTGAGGATGTGCAGTTTGAAAAGTGTGTAATATATTGGTGAATGGCACTGCTGTTATCTCTTCTACTTGTCAGTGCTGTTTCTACAGTCTGTCTAACCGTTTCTCCTCCCAGTCTCATCCATATCGCTTGAAATATAGCATTCTGTGTAGAATTCAAACAGGTTCGATACGTTTTGTGGTCTGCACTGACTCGCACATATAATCCGCTCTGTACTATCTTGTCTCTGGACCAGAGCAGACTGTGTGCATGCTGTGGCAGTTCGCGTTACACAATGCGAAACCAGACTTCATTCGCCCCAATCTAGAGCATATTTACTCTGTCTGAATCATTCCCTATCCCCTATATAGTGCACTACGTGACATTCACCATACAGAGAATTCTAACTAAGTGACCGATTTCAGCCACAGCTTCAGCGTCTATTAAAGGGGTCATATGATGTTGCTAAAAAGAACATTATTTTGTGTATTTGGTGTAATGAAATGTGTTTTTGCGGTTTAAGGTTCAAAAAACACATTATTTTCCACATACTGTACATTATTGTTTCTCCTCTATGCCCCGCCTTTCTGAAACGCGTCGATTTTTACAAAGCTCATCGTTCTGAAAAGTGAGGTGTGCTCTGATTGGCCAGCTATCTAGTGCATTGTGATTGGCTGAATACCTCAAGCGTGTGACGGAAATGTTTCGCCCCTTAGTATACTGTGATGCCTTGTCACAGAGCGACGAGACAAAAACATGAAAACCCATAATAAACTAGGCATTTGTTACATCCAGTGGGGACATAATTACGGATTATAATGACTTATACTGTCTTTTTACGCGTTGCGTTGCATCGCGCCGCGTAAACATAAAACCATGTCTGCATTTGTGATCGGAGAAATGACAAACAACAAGTGCTACTCTACACTACTCAAAACTCGCATTTGAATCATCAGTGGCAAATTCTTTAAATATGAAAACGTACTTACAGGCTGTGAGGCAGAACAGCCGGCATTGTAGTCTACTCTCCCAGGATCAGGAAACAGTCCTCCATAAAATGCTCTGCAAACAATAAAGTTACGCCTTCTTTCTTTGCGTGAACATTTTGGCGGCGTTATGCAAATCTTCCCACATCGTGACGTAGACATGTGGGGGCGTGTTTAAAGGAGGCGTTTTAGGAGGGTGTGGACGAGTCTTAACTTTTATAAAGAATATCTCTTTGGGTTTGAGACTTTAGTCTTTGCAACTTTAGGGATCTTTTCTATTCACGAACAGCTTGTAACACTCCAAAGAGAAAGGAAAACTTGAAATCGCATCATATGACCCTTTTAATAGTGTAGTAAAATCTGATTCTATTTTGCAAGTTTGTTCTTTTGGGCAGTTTGTTTCAATGAACTGGTTCAATTCACTAATTCGTTCACGTAATCATGCAATGACGTATACGCAATTATATTATTAAAGCATCCAATAAGGATGTGAAATGTGGATGTTTTAAGCACATAGAGTGAATAAACATCTTCATCAGCTCACCTTTTTACATAAACGATGAGAAACCATAAAAACTTTAATTTCGCCCCTTCATTCAAGAGCTCAATTCACGCATACCCTTATCACTGGCTCAGCCATCTTCAGTCCGAGTCAGAACTGTTTCCTCAGTTCAGTGATTGCTGGAGGAACCGGAGCGCTGAATGAGTTCATTCATCATAGGATCATATACACCGGTGTTTTGACTCATTTCGAGTTGGAGCGATTGTCAGGCACACCCGAAAGTGAGTTTTGATTGAGTAACTTGTAGATCTGTGCTGCTCGAGCGGTGAACTGCTTCAGACAGTTCAGTCTGCTTTGGTGATCTGGTTCAACTAGTTCACCAAAAAGAACCAGTTCAAAAGAATGATTCATTTGCGAACTGGACATCACTCCAGACTGTTTGCCTGAGGCTGTGGATTACAGGTAATAATGCTGTAAATAATGTTCAGTAATGTTCAGACCGATCTTTTTGCTTCATAAGACCTAAATATATCGTCAGGAGCAATGGGTATTAATTTTGTGTTCCTTGATAAAGACAGGGAGCCGTTGACTTGCATTTTATGAATCACCAAGGCCAACGGCTTCAGTTAAAAATCTTCTTTACTGTTCTACTCAAGAAAAAACTTTTTTTTTTTTTTAAATAACTTACATCTAGAATGGCCCAAGGGTGAGTAAATTAACAGCAAATTTTCATTTTTGGATTAACTATCCCATTAACCAGTTTCATAGAATGTGTTCAGAGCATAAGTTCAACTAACCAACAGAAAACCTTCATGAATAAGGATCTGAGTTCTGGGAGAGTGCTTGGAACTTTATATGGAACAATCCAGAATACTGGCTTGGAATCAGTCATGCATATTGTGTTGATTTCCAGTGCCGGACACTTGAATGTGTGTGTTTGCCACTGAGTGAGGAGGATGTGAAGAGCAGGTGTGCTGTACAGCTCCCATGTGAACACGCCAACGACAGGAAGATCAGTCTTCATAGAGAAGGCCTACACAGGATGTACAAAACATTCTGCACGGGAACAAAGATGAGCTCAAACCCTAAGTGGTGGAGCCCTACTGTACTAAGTGACAGCAGAACTGCATATTTATTACATAAATGTATCTGACAAAGTCACTTGTTTTTGTCAAGTAAACAGAACCCTTGAGCCATAAATCTTTCAACACATGACTCATGTACACTGAGCATGTGGTAAAATGAGAAAACTGATCGTGATAGGTGGTCTTAAGGGAATTGACCTGTCTGTGTTAACAGGCATTTGAAGGGAAACCACCTGAAGTTCACGATGACTAGATTAACATGGGCCCCTCCATCTGGTACACATGTGCCACAACCGACTACTATCTAATTACAGAGTTAAACTGATCTGTTCCATCTTGCAGAGATGCTAGCAATATACGGCCACCAGTGTAACCAGCTGCAAAGCTATAAGTGATTGCATAATTTAAAGAACATAAACTACAGTCAAGATGACCTGAAGCTACTGTATTGTAGTTGGTTCTTCATTTGTCATTCCTAATTTACAGTGGAAATTTTAAATGGTATTTTTATTCACAGCACCCTTTTGTTCAGCTCTTTACAAGGTTCCAAAAATGACAAAATGTAGAATTCTGTCACAATTCTGCTGCTCCTTATAAAATAGTTTTAGCTCATATTTACTTAATACTGTCCATATAAACTAATTTGGGGTCATAAGATTTTTAAAAAATATTTTTAAAATAAATATTTTATGCTCACCAAGACTGCATTTAACTGATCAAAAATACAGTAAAACTGTAATATTGTGAAATATTATTACAATTTAGAATAACTTTGTTTCTATTTGCATATATTTTAAAACATAATTTATTCCTATGATGCAAAGCTGAATCAGCAGCTAAGATTCACTGCTCAATAAATTATTATTAATGTTGAAAACAGCTGCTTTATATTTTTGTGGAAATGGTGCTACATTTTTTTTCAGGATTTTCTGATGAAAACAAAACTTTTATCTTAAATGGAAATCTTTGTAACATTATAAATTGATTTATTCTGATCAAATTAATGCGTCCTTGCTAAAGAAAAACTCACTGACCCAAACTTTTGAACGGTTGTGTATGATAAATGAAATACATGAGTTTGTTTGTCTCATAAACACACTCATGTATTTAATTTATCATACACAACCATTGGTGATGGTGATGGTGTTGTTTCAAAGTGAAACTTTTGTCCCGCACAATGCTTTGTCTATATATTAATAAAGCCACAGCTAGCACAACTCACCAGACAGGACGACCTCAATCAGATCCCCCTCATGGATATCCTCTGCCGACGTTAGCCGCTGGAGGATGTTGTCCGAGTTCAGATCATGGCGGAAGAGCAAGATCTTATCGTACAAGCCAAAGAATCCACATTCTGGGAACTGAGGAGGAGAGAATGGGATTTGTTATTAATAATGAAATCAAACATCAAAAGAGTTTCTTTTCTTGATCAGAGCTTTGCATAAATACAAAGGTATTTTAGACAGAATTTCAAATTCATTAATGATTGGAAATTTATCACATATAATATACTGCAAGTTATTCTATAAATAAGGTATAATGTGCAGTCGGCATTATGTATAATTTTACAATAATGATCATATGACCGCATTATCCTGTTTATTTTACAGCTTTAAAGTTAAAGGTTTAGATACAATACAATATTATAGCATTAATTTATACAATATTGTTACTTTTATTCCTTTTTTTCTATGGAAAATTTAGTTTTCATTTAGCAACAATACAACATGTCAGAATCCACATTCTGGGAACTGAGGAGGAGAGAATGGGATTTGTTATTAATAATGAAATCAAACATCAAAAGAGTTTCTTTTCTTGATCAGAGCTTTGCATAAATACAAAGGTATTTTAGACAGAATTTCAAATTCATTAATGATTGGAAATTTATCACATATAATATACTGCAAGTTATTCTATAAATAAGGTATAATGTGCAGTCGGCATTATGTATAATTTTACAATAATGATCATATGACCGCATTATCCTGTTTATTTTACAGCTTTAAAGTTAAAGGTTTAGATACAATACAATATTATAGCAACAATATTATAGCATTAATTTATACAATATTGTTACTTTTATTCCTTTTTTTCTATGGAAAATTTCGTTTTCATTTAGCAACAATACAACATGTCTTCCTCTATTTTAAGTTCTCTCTCATCTAGACAGACAGACAGACAGATAGACAGATAGATAGACAGATAGATAGATAGATAGATAGATAGATAGATAGATAGATAGATAGATAGATAGATAGATA
>NW_015549560.1:208340-210103 GCF_001515605.1 Sinocyclocheilus anshuiensis | reverse complement strand
AGAATGGCTTTACGAACCATTTACACAAAAATTTGTTCTGCTCGTGTTTCATGAATGAGTCCCAATGTGTTCAGAGCACAATAAAGTCCCAATGTGTTCAGGTTCAATAACCTCAGGAAAACTTTCATGAATAAGGATCTGAGTTCTGGGAGAGTGCTTGGAACTTTATATGGAACAATCCAGAATACTGGCTTGGAATCAGTCATGCATATTGTGTTGATTTCCAGTGCCGGACACTTGAATGTGTGTGTTTGCCATTGAGTGAGGAGGATGTGAAGAGCAGGTGTGCTGTACAGCTCCCATGTGAACACACCAACGACAGGAAGATCAGTCTTCATAGAGAAGGCCTACACAGGATGTACAAACCATTCTGCACGGGAACAAAGATGAGCTCAAACCCTAAGTGGTGGAGCCCTACTGTACTAAGTGACAGCAGAACTGCATATTTATTACATAAATGTATCTGACAAAGTCACTTGTTTTTGTCAAGTAAACAGAACCCTTGAGCCATAAATCTTTCAACACATGACTCATGTACACTGAGCATGTGGTAAAATGAGAAAACTGATCGTGATAGGTGGTCTTAAGGGAATTGACCTGTCTGTGTTAACAGGCATTTGAAGGGAAACCACCTGAAGTTCACGATGACTAGATTAACATGGGCCCCTCCATCTGGTACACATGTGCCACAACCGACTACTATCTAATTACAGAGTTAAACTGATCTGTTCCGTATTGCAGAGATGCTAGCAATATACGGCCACCAGTGTAACCAGCTGCAAAGCTATAAGTGATTGCATAATTTAAAGAACATAAACTACAGTCAAGATGACCTGAAGCTACTGTATTGTAGTTGGTTCTTCATTTGTCATTCCTAATTTACAGTGGAAATTTTAAATGGTATTTTTATTCACAGCACCCTTTTGTTCAGCTCTTTACAAGGTTCCAAAAATGACAAAATGTAGAATTCTGTCACAATTCTGCTGCTCCTTATAAAATAGTTTTAGCTCATATTTACTTAATACTGTCCATATAAACTAATTTGGGGTCATAAGATTTTTAAAAAATATTTTTAAAATAAATATTTTATGCTCACCAAGACTGCATTTAACTGATCAAAAATACAGTAAAACTGTAATATTGTGAAATATTATTACAATTTAGAATAACTTTGTTTCTATTTGCATATATTTTAAAACATAATTTATTCCTATGATGCAAAGCTGAATCAGCAGCTAAGATTCACTGCTCAATAAATTATTATTAATGTTGAAAACAGCTGCTTTATATTTTTGTGGAAATGGTGCTACATTTTTTTTCAGGATTTTCTGATGAAAACAAAACTTTTATCTTAAATGGAAATCTTTGTAACATTATAAATTGATTTATTCTGATCAAATTAATGCGTCCTTGCTAAAGAAAAACTCACTGACCCAAACTTTTGAACGGTTGTGCATGATAAATGAAATACATGAGTTTGTTTGTCTCATAAACACACTCATGTATTTAATTTATCATACACAACCATTGGTGATGGTGATGGTGTTGTTTCAAAGTGAAACTTTTGTCCCGCACAATGCTTTGTCTATATATTAATAAAGCCACAGCTAGCACAACTCACCAGACAGGACGACCTCAATCAGATCCCCCTCATGGATATCCTCTGCCGACGTTAGCCGCTGGTCCGAGTTCACCGAGTTCAGATCATGGCGGAAGAGCAAGATCTTATGGTACAAGCCAAAGAATCCACATTGAGGAGGAGA
>NW_015549560.1:203075-207907 GCF_001515605.1 Sinocyclocheilus anshuiensis | reverse complement strand
ATAGATAGATAGATAGATAGATAGATAGATAGATAGATAGATAGATAGATAGATAGATAGATAGATAGATAGGGTGTGTTAAAAAAGAGAGAGGATGAAATGCTGAAAGTATCACTGTTATGTTGCTATGGACACTGGACAGTATTGAATTATTGCTTACACTGTAGTAGTACACATCGACACACATGACCATTCAGAATCAAGTATTCCAGAGAGCCATATAATAATGTGTGATGAATCCTAATTCCTGTGCTCGAGCCAAAGACAGCATGACAAGAAAGAGACACAGAGAGAAACATCCAGGCCCCGTTTTTCAGCAATGGCTCGCCTCTGAGGAGATTACTAAAGCTGGGAGGCATGCGGAGCTGAGCAGAGCGCCTGCAATATTAGCCCTGCAAAGGGAAGATCTGAAAAACATCTGCTGAAATCAAGCCCACAGTGATGAGTCACACTACTGTTCTCCACTTCCTCCTGCACAGTTCTTCTCCACGTCACTTGCAAAATAGAGGGCTCATTACCCTTGCTTATATGACGTTTTTTCTTCACATTCTTCAAAAATTAAAATTTTTGAATATATATATAAAACGAGCAAAATATTTGCACACAAAGCAAGTTGTGTCTGTATAATCAAATACACTGTTTAAAAAAAGCAAGGTTGTAAATTAAACTATTTATACTTTTTACAAGAAAACGCTATTTCAGTTTTTCTACTTCAGAAAGGTTTAATTCAGTGTGTTACTATTTCTTTGTCATTATTAGTGAAATATACTAGCAATTTCTGAGTGAATTTTGTTTCAAGGTAAATTCTACATTTTTTCTCCCTGCAGTGTACAACTCCATTATCGTCAGGAATTTGGGCAATTGACTTGGTATGTTAGTTAGCAGTAGTTAAGTTAGTAAACTAAGTTAAGAGGGAAGCATAAACATTCCAAAATGGAACAGTCCCACAGTCAGAGGTGAGAAGTCCTGTCGGGATACGATCACAGCCAATTCTGAGGTATTTCCTCTTATCAAGAATCACCAAACACCTTCCCATTCAGACTGGAGGCAGAATATTTCACCCTGACATGTCTCTGGTGTACTCCGCAATCTGGGATCTACATCAGGTCTTTTCAAACTAAAGGGTCTTTGAGAGTATTTTGAGAAAGAATCACTGAATAAGTAAAGTTCAGTCAATTCATATTTATTTTTATAATGCTACACAATACACATTGCTTCAAAGCTGCTTTACAGGAAATCACGATGTTGATGTTTATAATACAATAATAGCAGAGCTGGACAATAATTTTACTTGATAAAAATGATAAAAGCAATCAAGCAGCTGAGAGTTTCTACATAGTACTGTATATATATTGTTAACTGATAAAGTACGACATTCTGTATATCCAAATTTATATAAAGAGCTAGGCAATAATATATAGTAATATATATATATTATAATAGTATTTATCACAATAAGAAACTTCTATATCTTTTCAGTTTTTTTTTTTAAACAGTTCTTTGGAGTTTGCTAGCTTGTGAGGAAATGTTTCCGAAGCCTTTCACAACAGGCCAAATGGAAATATTGGATATCAGAAACGAGGGGATGAAAGATGGTGGAGAGGAAGAGAGGGGGCATAGGAATGGATGGGTAAGGATCAAAGCTGCCCCTTGCTGAAGGTTCTGAATGAGGTATATCTCACTGCCAACAAAAAAATCCATCTAACACAGCTGTTTCCCGGCTGGGTCCTGACACACAATGCACCCAAAACAATACTGCCCATAATGCCAGGGCCAATGAAACTCACAAACTCAATGTTTTTGGCATTGCCCCAATGCCACCTGTGGTCAGAAATCCCTGTCTGTCTCTGGACCAGCTGTGTACTGACTCTAGACCAGGATCCCACAATGAACACAAAGTCATCAAAAAAAAAAAAAAATTCACTCCCCATCATTTACTTTTTAATTGTTTATCAGCAGAATTGTATTTAAAGTCGGTCAGTCGAGTTAACACGTTATGATTGGTACGATTAATTTTGGGGAAAAAAATAATGCGTTCAAATTATTAATGCATTTAACGCACCAACACCTCCCAGACCTGTATATTACCTTACATTGCATGCAGTTGCTGATGAACATGATGCAGGACGACTGACTGTGTGATGTAGCCCATTAGAACATGCTCCTAAAATTCAAGATACAAGGACAAAAATGCTCCTTTATGGGGTTGTGTCTCATATTTATATCATATGATGCAGTTTAGCACAATAAAACGAGCAAGAGAGCTGTTTTTCCCGAATATCTGCAGGATTGCAGATGTGATATATTGATGTTATACAATAGTTTAATAAACATGATGTGATATTGTGTTAAATTTTAGACACAGTATTGTCAATATTGTGTGTTATGCTCAATTTCTCACATGAAAGTAGTTCCAAACAAAGCCAAAGCAGAACACATCTCTGAGCAACACAGCGGTGTTTCTTTAAGGTGCGGACCCACTACATTTTTCACACTTCCATTCATACACACGTAAATGCGGAGAACGGAACGCAAACTGAAGAAGTTTCAAAGACGTTTCACATTTTGCTGCGTTCCAAAGTTCAAGTTTGGTGTACTCTAACCAGTGAATTCATATCACGTAAAGCCTTCGGATCAATAGAAGTTTGAGCTGAATTAAAAGAACAGACATTTAAAAATGCAGCATTCCAAGAAAGTGTTTTGTAGATTGTATGTCTTTACATTTTGGATGTATTATTTATTGTTATGTGTTGAATTTATACTTTTAAAAATTCACCTCAGAGCGTGACATCATATCACGACCGTTGCAGGGTCCGAAGAAATTTCACACGCTCAAATTCTACTGTAGTGTGACCGTGACTTTCTGAATGAATACATGTTTTTTAATTGAATGTGCCAGTGATTCAGTGAGCCAGTCTTAAAGACAGTTGCTTCCTTTCTGAATGAATCATCTGTCTGAACAAATCAGCTAAATGAATGAGTGAATGACAGTCAGTGACTTGCCGTCACCTACTGGCAGTTTTAGTTTCATATTTAAACTATTATTTCATTATTTCTTATTTCAATATTCAGTTAAAAATCATTATTTATGCATGCTGAATTAAAATATTCCTTTCTAAAGTTACTTTTTGGTATATTCAATGCTTTTCTCATTTAACACAATGATAACTTAAAATGATCTTTTGGGGGGTAGGAATTTCTCATTCAAAATTGATGTGTGGTTAATTTGTGATTAGATTAATTAATCTGCACATCATGTAATTAATTAGATTAAAAATTGTAGGGCTTGACAGCCTTATTTAAAGTTCAAGAAAATTCACTGTTTAAAGGATTTAAAAAAACAGGATGTTTCCAAAGTCAGTGAATAATCGTGTTAAAGGTGCACTAAGCGAATTTTGACAAACTATGTTGATATCTGAAAGGACCAATGCAAACACGCCCATACCCATACAGGACCTCGCCCCTATTTTGATAACTCCGCCCCACACGTACACACAACCCTGGCAGCGATGATGGCGGAATCTGCCGTGCCTGCCGGCCACAGCATATTCAAGCAAAAGCCAACACAGAAAAGTTGTGTGAAAAAGCAAAATCAACGTAACTCACCTATCAAGAAGAAACAAAGCAACCTCGGTGTCCAGTTAGGCCTTCCCGCACCACCGCTGGAAAGCTGCTCCAATATTTACGCAGCTCCTACAGTACCTCTTGCCTGATCGTAACCCTTCTTTTTAATGTTTTGTTCCTCCGAAATGTTCCTCTTTTTTTATCTGTCATCTCTTGCTATCTATAGTCGATCTGCTAATATCCGTCCTGTGCACTCACTGAGCGCCCTCTTCTCCCTGTCATAACTAGACACGCCCCTTACTGCTGATTGGCTGCGAGTGTGTTTTGGGACTCGGTCCGACACTGTGGTCAAAAGCATTTTTCAAATATTGCTTAGTGCACCTTTAAATACCCACAATCTCAATATTGACCGAAATAATTGTGATTATGATTTTTGCCATACTCAAGCAACCCTAGTTCTGGTTCAACAGCTACATGACTACCATACTAATCATACTATTTCTGCAGTATAGAAATACCCAGAAAGTCTACTACATTTGCCCAAATAAACAGAATTCAACAGAATATAAACTCTATTGGGATCTGCAATGTAGACTTACCACAATGTCATAATTTTCACACCACATTCAAACCAGCAATAGCATTTAATACCGCAAAAGTACATGTTACTACAAAGTACATTTTGCTGAGCAATAGCCTGCACAATAACACTTGATTTCAAACTTTGAACTTTATCATTTTCTTTTTCTTTTAACTAAAAATGAAACTAAACAAAAGGTGCAGTAAGGTGCAGTCAGACTGAATTTTGAGCCAAAACTGTTTCAAGCATTCAAGTTTGACCATTTTGCACAATGGTCGCTGGCAAACTGCCATATATATATATATATATATATATATATATATTACAGGCACGGAAATAGAGGCGGCACATATTCTCTCCGCTGTTTGTACATGGTCATTTTTGCCAGCTGAAAATGTTTTGCTTATGTAACACAACAAAAAACATTATGATGTGACACTACTTAAATAATTCAAAAATACATAAAAAAATGCAATTCATACAATGGCTGGCAAACAAGGTAGTTTGGTATAATGTTTTTTTTTTTTAATAATAATAATAATAATAACTTCACCCCTAAACTGAGTATTAAAAAATGTCCAAACAAGAGTCATGTGATGCAACCAAAATCCAGAAAAATAAACCATAAAACAGGAACTGGCCACATGGAGAAGACCCATGCAGACCCTATTGACTGTGTCAAGGTCAG
>NW_015549560.1:200673-202056 GCF_001515605.1 Sinocyclocheilus anshuiensis | reverse complement strand
CTGTATATACACAGATCGATAGATAGATAGATAGATGTTTATATATATATATATATATATATACACATCTATTTATTTAAGAGATTATAGCTCTCTTCAGGTATATAAGACATCTTTAGTCCAATCAACCAATGAGCCAAGAAAGGGATAACAGCACTGTGGATATCGTTTTCGGCTCATTTGTCACACAGAAGGTCATTTGGGGTGTAGTGATTGACCAAAATATAAGCCAGGTGGTTTAATTGGCCAATATTGGGTAATTTGAGAGTATTATATTGATTATACTGAACAGTCACCCTGGTTTCTAGACACTATTATCGGTATCAACTGCTGAAAAACCCTGAGTGCTGAGTGCATTGCATAATGTTATATCTCACCAAAATAGTCAGTAGAATCAATGGTGGTACGCTCTTCTGAATGTAGCCATTAGTTTCATAATGCCTTTTCACTCCTTAAATGATATTAAAATAACTAATCTGCAAAATGCAGCTGAAATCCATTAAATGGCTTGGTCATGTTGAAACCAACATAATTCCATGCAGCTAGGCTTGCTTTATCCCTTGATGCACAAGAAACATGAAAAGCCTTTATCTTTCTGTTGAATTATATAAGCTCATTTGACAGCTGGACACTGGATCTAATCTGCATCCCATTTCATTCATAGCTATACATCCGCTTGGCTGCTGATTTTATAACAGCAAACCTGCTTCTATAGGTTGCTTTTAACATATGTCATACCCCTGACGTTTTTCAGGCTGCTCCTGTCATGCATCCTTCCTGAGAGAGGAGTCACTGAGAGCTTTCCTCCCTGCTCTGTGCCCAAGTCTGGACCTGGACCCTTCAACTTCCTCCTGCTTCAATGGCCCACACACTTTCCACCCTACATTTCCCATTCCCTCTCATCAGCAGCTGGTGGCCAGGCTAGCGGCTGGGAGAGGCCACAGCGAGCCACACCACTACCAGGGAGCTACAAAGAAGCTGTAAATGTTGCCCACATCGAGACGACTAACACGCAAAGAGAGAAGAAGCAGCCAGGCTCTGGTTTCTGACTCACATGAAGAAATAGAAACTCCTTACAGATTCTGTGAGTGTGTGTTGTTCATAAAGCTGATTTATGGAAGCGGACCCACTCATAAGCACTGTGCAAGTCATGGGATTTAATCATTTAAGTCTCAAGCCATTTGTTGGTCGATTGCCCTGGAGAGTATAAACACTGTGGTTCTTTCAAAACAAGATGTTTGTTTGAGCAGCATGACGTGTCAACTTCTGGACTTCCAACCTAAGGCATGAGTTTGGGGCAGGACTAATGTCCAATAATTTAGTTTCCATGGTCCTAATAAAGTTACTATTATTATTAAAACGTTATTGAATATATATATATAT
>NW_015549560.1:195614-200637 GCF_001515605.1 Sinocyclocheilus anshuiensis | reverse complement strand
TATATATATATATATATATATATATATATATATGTATATATATATACACACATATACACATATATATATATATATATATATATATATATATATTGGCTCTTTGGTCAAAAAAGGTTCCCGACCCCTGCCCTAGTACGATGCATCAGGTAAATTAACCAGCTGGTCACGACAGTTGATCGCAGTAACATATCCGCGATTGTACTGAACTATTGTTAATGACCTCATGTAGGTCAAACTATGCTTCTAACCAAAGGTCAAAGACTGTAGAACCAACCACACAAGTTTGCCATGCTGTTTGCAAATGTTCATTAGTACTATGGTTTCGGAAAAAAACACTGAATCATTGAACTATGTTGGTAACGACATAACTTGTGACCACAGTTTGCTGACAATGCTCTTGGTTCACTCACAAATCTAGCTGATCTGGTTCTCGAGTTCAAACTAACTGAAGAGATTTTATCATTTGATATGGAAATACATCTTGCACAAGGCAATTCAGAAGACTTGGAATATATCGCACGCAGATGCTGTTCTTTAAGACAGGGTTAGCTGCAGGTCGGAGTAATGTGCGTGGCAAACGGTGGCGTGCCCAAAGGTGAATGTTACAACAGAAACTAACCCCTAACCCTGACCAATTAGAAAGACCTTTATCCACACCCCCTACTTTTCAGCACACCCTAATCCTTCGCCATGCCCACTGCTCCAGCCTGCAGTTATCCCTACTTGTGTGCTTTTGCATCCTTTTTGAAGCTTGACAACTTCAGTCCCAGGTCATTGTAATCTCATGAAAAATGGTCTTCAATCTTTCATCCTTTTTTTTTCTGGAAGACAGAAAGTTGAAAGAGTTTGGAAAGACATAAGGGTTAGTAAATGATGACAATCATCATTTTGGTGAACTGTTTTTGTAAGACTTGGAGAAAAACCTAGTGTACATGAGATTCTTAAACCGAGTATAAAGCTCAAGCAATTGCCATTGCCGTTTCTTAAAAAAAATTGAAACAAAAATAATTAATAATATATTTTATATAATATTATAATAATAATATTAATATATTAACCAACATCTAAAGAACCACGACAGTGCTGTTTACTGCACAATAAATGTCTGAAGCATCAAGTATCTCAAACTTGATGTTTTAGTCGATTTGTGAAGTTTTAATGAGTTCTTGGAAGTCCCGGACTGTGAAATTACAATTTTTACACTTAATATGTAATGGAACTTTTCCTTGTGTTTAAAAATGTAATTTGCTGTCAACTATCTCTAGTGTTTATTTGGTCTCTAAGTATGTCTGCTAATGAACAAAGCCTTGTTGTTCCTCCACACACTCTCCAAAACCTTCACCCTCTCTGCTCCAGTCTGGTGGAATGAGCTGCCAACATCCACCTCTGCTGAGACCATCACCTCTTTCGCAAGCACTTAACCACCCCACAACCTTAAGCCAATGCACTTACGTGCACACACACACACAAACACAAAAATCCTCATTTTCTTCGCTGCATTTCTGCGCTGTTCTAGCTTTTTTCCTAATCTAGCTTTCTAATAAACCTGACATTTTATACTACACAGTGACAAACTGCTTTTCTTCCTCTATTGTAAGTTGTTGTGGAAAAAAGCATCTGCTAAATGCATAAACATGAATGTTGTTCTTAGGTAAGTATGTTTGTAAGTCTAAGTAGCCACCAATATCCAAAACCATTGCATACAGTAATAATATGTTATGTGGTGCAGCGATTTCTCCAGCTCATTGAGTGGTTGATCCAATCACAGCAGAGCAGCTATAGGATGGAGCAAGCAGGACTCATCATAAGGCTCATATTTCAATCCCGTTTCCAGCGATGGCTCTCCCTCCAGCTTACTCATTGTTTTCTTTCCTATCTCATAACCGTGTCTATATGTCTTTCCTTCTCTTCTCCCTCATGCGCTCTTTCTCCCAGATACATTCATCAGAGCACAAATTTTTTGGTCACACAGTTATATTAATTATATTATTTTATAAACACAAGTTATGCATTATAAATGCACTTTTGCTTACTGAACAGAGTTCTAGCTACTGGCACGGGAACTTAGAAAAAACAGCAATAACTGGTCATGAAAACAATTACAGCATGTTATTTGTACAGGTTTTTTTTTTTTTACATTTAAAAAAAAGTATCTTATGCTCACATAGGCTATATATATATATTATTGTGAAAAATGTGTTATAAAAAATTTACTATTCTGAAATATTATTACAATTTAAAATCATTTTTAACTTTTTTCATGTGATGGCAAAGCTAAATTTTCACCAGCCATTACTTCAGTGTCACATGATTCTTCAAGAAATCATTCTAATATCCTGATTTGCTGTTGAAGCAATATTTACACACTCATATGATTTAAAGCTAAAGAGTTTAAGAAAAGGTTTAAGAAAAAGCTAACTGAAGGAAAAAAATTCCAGAATTATTAATTAATTCTAGAAGAAATTTGAGAGGCTTCAAACATTTCAGTCAATCTCATTAATAACATGAAGACAAATGGGGCAGATTTTTTTTTTTTTATCATTTCATTATAATTAATTTTATTTTATTTTACCTACATTTACATTTAATCATTTAGCAGACGCTTTTATCCAAAGCGACTTACAAATGAGAAGAGCAAATAGAAGCAATTCAGACCAATAGGAGGGCAACAGTATACAAGTGCTGTAACAAGTCTCTCAGTTAGTCAAGCACAGTACACATATCAGTTGTTGTTGTTTTTTTTTCAGACAAAGAGACAAATAGAATAAGAAAATGTTAACATTAATTAGTCAAGTGCTGACGAAAACCTACAATCACATATTGTTTGTTAATTCCATTATAGTAAAAAGCAATAAGTGGTCACTATGTCTTGATTATTTGTATTTATTTATTTATTTTGCAGTAGACAACTTGTATGCACTTTGTAGCGCTAGCTCACCCAGATCATGTCTTTTTCATTTCTAAGAGAGCAGTTGTCTTTCCCATTGATCAACTGAATGATTATCAATACATGAATCAAACCTGATTGTGTCTGAGTGTCTGAAGGCCTTTTACACTTCCTTGCGCTTTGACTATCAGCTGAGCAGATCACTTACTCAACAGCCAGGAAATGCAAGCAACTCATAACAGTTTTGCCCATCTATGGAAACTATTCTCATCTATAAAGTTAGCACGGTGCTTCAAGACTGAGTGAGTGAGGCCTCCATATGGTTTTCATTGTATGAATGTGCCACTATTAACATAATAGGAGGAAATCTCAATTTTTGTGCACTAACAGTAGTTCCATTGTTGTGTCTCCATGGCATGTGGGTATTTTTCTGTTAGGAGTTGTTGCTGTCATTGGTTCTGAACTACAAAGAGAATAATGGAAGACAAAATCTTGAAAGCTGTATTTCTTTTTGGGCAGTAAAAGGTCAAACTTGACGAAGTGCCACACCATCTGTGTGTGATTTCAAACTATAATGTGATTTAAATGTGACATGTAAGCTACATTTTAACTAAATAAGCTTATATACAGTATATATATATATATATATATATAATATATATATATATACACATATACACACTTTTTTTAGAAAATGGTCTGAAATTATGACATACTTATTAATCTAATGCACTTTTCGCTTATTTAGCTTAAAGCAGGGTTTCCCGAAAGAGGGTTTGCTAGGGAACTGATGGGGATTTGTGAGTTGATGAAAAGCTAATAATTAAATAAATTATTATTTTACTATTACTAGTAAAATAAATAAATACATACATAGAGCTGCACAACTAAAACCTGAAATTGCGATACACCTTTTTTTCTAAAGTACTACTGTATTATTAACACAGTCATATATTTCATTTTCAACTTCATTTTTATTATTACAGTTAAATTATATTATAAACATTTATCATCATCATCATCATAAACAAAAAATATGACTCGTTGTTGTTAAATTATTGTAATATTTTTTCATTTGTAATATTGTAATATTTAAAACTTAAATGGGGTTAATTTCAAACAAAATGCTATTATTAAGTGACAATTTGACAAGCAATTGACTTCTGTTTCTGACACTCTTTGTATGAAAACATGAACATCCCAGCGTGTCAAAGTTCACAAAAATGTCCTACCTGTATACTGGATGCAATAAGTAATTTCATCAGAGCACCTTTCAAATGGTTTTGGGCTTGAGAGAGTTGATCATACTTTCCATGCTGTAACTAGCCATGACTTATGAAGGGAAAGCAATCTATTTCATTTTGGGCCAATGTCTTGAGGCTTTCTCTCCGTTAAAAAATATCTTTCTGTAATTATACCTAGATCTGTTTTTCCAATTGAATGGATGGCAGGTAAGCCCTCCTGAACTCTTGACACTCATTCTGAAAGATCATGAACTTGAAGAGGTTCAGATTTCCAACAATGACATCAGGGCAGAAAAGAACACGTATGACTCAAGATGTTTAAAAAATGATGGTCCATTCTGTTAAAATACATAACTGCATGTGTGTTCCAGGGCCCTCGTTTATCAACAGTGCATAGAAAAGGTTCTATATTTTGTCCTACAAATGAATGTTCTTAAAGGGGTCATAGGATGCTACATGCACTTTTACAAGTTGTTTGAACTGAAATGTGTGTTGGCAGTGTGTGTACACAACCACCCTATAATGATAAAAATCCACCCAGTGTTTTTTTTTTAATCTCGTTACATGTTTTCCCCTTTCTCAAATTGAGCCGATCTGATCAGATGCCTGTTTGTGTAATGTCACACAGACAGGCCCCTCCCACGATAGTTTGATTGACAGTAGCGTTTCAGCACAGACTGGACTGGTGTCTTACCTTAGACCCACCCTGAGTGAGCTGTCATCAGTCCGCCATTGTTTCACCTCTGGAGCAGATGTAGACAAGAATGACTCCTAATAAGCGATTGAGGTGTTCTGTTGTTGGATGTAATAATGAACATAGCAGTCGTCATTTACTCCCGACATCTGAGCCGCTGAAAACGCAGTGGATTACGTTTGTTTCTGAAGGGAATGC
>NW_015549560.1:194058-195291 GCF_001515605.1 Sinocyclocheilus anshuiensis | reverse complement strand
TGTTTTTTACACTACCATTGGGAAATTTTAACCAAACTATGTTACAGACTTTTCATTAAGAATCTAAAGAATCATATCAACTTGTGGAAAATGGGCATCCTATGACCCTTTTAAGCTCCATGCTCGTTCATGGTCATTTGCATTCAAAAACGCCTCCAATGAATCATATATGGTGACAACACCTCCCTTTATAAATCATGTTGTGATGAGTGGGGGCGGGGCCGAGAGCCGTGGGAGTCGTCCGCGAGGGGCTGCCGCTTTACTTTCATTTTGTGTTTGTTTATTTTATTAAAGTTTTAAATGTTCGCCTGTTCCCGCCTCCTTCCCGTGACTACGAACTTTGTTACACATGTGAATGTATATGTCCTCACCGAAATCATGGCAAAGAAAGTGGTACCGACTGAGAAGCCATTCTGCGCTCTCACTAAACAGATCAGCGCCGTCTTTGAAAACGTGTTCTCTGGGCAGTGCATGGTTTGCCAGATCTTCCAGCAAAGCGCGATCAGTCATGACACTATAGCTACATTTCAAATGACTTCCCAGCTTTTAAAGCTTTTCACACCAATTATGCAAATATCTAGCTTAAACTATGAAAATACTAATTAAGTATTTGCAATTAAAGGACACAGGAAACAAGCGGCTGCACTATTTTTTGTAGTATCACCATTCTACCACTAGATTCTCTGCGTAAGCATGCTCAGAGTTGTGCTTATATTTACACACATTCCTACGTATAGCCTAAGTACAAGTTGGTGGATCCCACACGTGAAACTGTTCTTACACACGCATCTGTGCATACGCACTGTTGATAAATGAGGCCCCTGGAGTGGTGGTGCAAAGGATGACAGAATTTTCTTTTTCTTTTTCAACTAGCCCTTTAAAATATCATGAAATCTGGTAGTTATGTCAAAGATTCACTGGCTAGAAACACAAGCATATAAAGTTAAATTTTCCTCTATTTATATATCCATGTCACACGTTGTGCAACACACGACTCCCACTAAACATAATACCGTTAAAACTGCCTTCCCTGGTGTTGGTTGAGTGTAGTACTCCCACAGTAAACTCTTTATTTTAAAGCGTTAAACTCTTTATTTTTTTGCAAACAAAGGGTTTACCATTAAAATTAAAACATCGTATTGTGTGATTATTTTTTTGAACAAAAGTTGTAATAATTGTTGTAGTAGTCAGGGGTTAAAGCAAAAAAAAAAATCTTTTGACTGAAAATTTTTC
>NW_015549560.1:192934-193224 GCF_001515605.1 Sinocyclocheilus anshuiensis | reverse complement strand
AGAGCAAAATCAGGCAGTACGTGTTTATTGAACTGTTGTATTAAATCAATATCACATTTGCAAACTCCTTGAATAAGTATTAAAATCTGTCACTCTCATCGCGATCTGTGGGCGCACAGAAAATGAGAGTTCCCAAGACTCAAAAGTATGTGCAAATGATAAGTTCCGTCATCGCGTTATAAGCGCGGAACCTGCGGGAATGAGTATAATTACTATTAATAGCCGCAATCCTGCGCCTGAAATTCAAGACCTGCTCTGTGTTCTCTGCTAATAACCCGACTGTGAATGAT
>NW_015549560.1:182449-190739 GCF_001515605.1 Sinocyclocheilus anshuiensis | reverse complement strand
ACAATTTGAGTTGAATTACTGAAATAAATGAACTTTTCCATGACATTCTAATTTATTGAGATGCACCTGTATATAGGGCTGTCAATAGATTCCAATTTTTTATCTAATTAATTACACCGTTTTTCTGTGATTAATCGTGATTAATCGCAAACTTCATGAAATTAAGCATAGACCATATATCTTGTTTCAAATGTTTATGCATAGACCATTTATCTTGTTTCAAATGTTTATTTTGTCATCATTTGCTATATCCAGCAGAGTAAACCAAAACATTGAAGGGTGGTTCCCAAACATCTGTATTTTCTGCAAGCTTTTTTCAAGATAAATGTAGATGTCTTTCCAAAAAAGGACTCCAAAAGAACTCCAAAAGGAAACTCCAAAAGGACACCAAACAACCAAATGATATAAGGAGCCCATATAAGCATATATGAAAGAAAAAAAAAATTCTAAAAAAAAAAAAAATTCAGAATTGTATTGTATGTGTACAGTGCAACAGCAAAAAGCTTTTTTTACATTTTAGAGAAGTCAAGTTGCGATACCGAACAGCACAACATGGAGATGCCAAAAAAACCCTAAACCAACCGCCTGCTGACTGCATTTATCTACTACAGTACACAGATCCATTCAGAATAACTAAACACAGCAACATAAACATGACAAGCATCAAGAGCACTCATACACGCATTAATATAACGGACTCACGCGTGCTTACTGTATGACTCCTATATGCCACCACAATCGTCTTTACCTTGATTGCAGTCTTCATCTATTAAACCTTTACAAGCGAGACTGGTTATCAAGTCAAGAAGTCAAGAAACCGTAGTTTGCACTTTACTTTCGTTTTGTGTTTGTTTATTTTATTAAAGTTTTAAATGTTCGCCGGTTCCCGCCTCCTCCTTCCTGTGACTACGAACTTTGTTACATGCATTTTAGTACAACACTTTTATTTGTTCCCCACAAAATATTTTTTTACTAAATGTTTGGATTTTTTAAATTATTGTGCACTGATTTTTCTAGAATAACTTTTGCTGCCGAATTATCCACTAATCTAGTTTATGATAAATGTTTGTCATAGATTATAATTGTGCTGTCAAACGATTAATCGCAATAAATCATTTGACAGCACTAATATATATATAACGACGAGACCATGTATATATATGACCAAGACCACGAGAACCAGACAAGTAAGTCCTCTGCACCGGTGTTGCAGCCTGGAATTAAACCACGCCATGCTGGTTTCATATGGCCAGAGGAGAACTGGCCCCCAGACTGAGCCTGGTTTCTACCAAGGATTTTTCTCCATTTCTGTCACCGTTGGAGTTTTGGTTCCTTGTCACTTTCGCCTTTGGCTTGCTTAGTTAGGGACGCTTGACTGATTGCACAGACACTATTGCAGGTTCCTCAAATCTTGCCCTGGAGGGCCAATGTGCTGCAGAGTTTAGCTCCAACCCTGATCAAACTCACCTACCTGTGATTGTTTTATGACCCTGAAGACATTGATTAGCATGCTCAGGTGTGTTTGATTAGGGTTAGAGCTAAACTCTGTAGGAAAGTGGATCTCATGGGCCAGATTTGAGGATCCCTGCACTATTGGAAGAGAAATGAACTGGATGATGACATCACTGAATCATCAATGAATTGACTTTAGCTGAAAAATTACTCTGTTATTGTCTTCTTGCATTATTGACAAACTATTTTCCTGTTTGACACTGTAAAGCTGCTTTGACACAACCAGTATTGTATAAAGCGCTATACAAATAAAGGTGACTTGACTTGATTACTGGCAATAATCAGACTATTGCATGTAAATGGAGCCATATTAATTCCTTGATTACAAAGGAAACTCAAAAGATCAGATTTCCTTAGTTCCACTGAAGTACACAAAATGCCCTTTGGAACATTCTCACATCATGCTGGCATAACATGAATCATCAGCTTTTGTAAGTTGTGGAGTCCATGCCAGCTTGAGTGAATGTTGTCATTAAAGCAAAAAGGGGACATGTCGCATACTAAGAAATACTGAAATTCATTAACCATTTTTATGTGGATGTTTCCGGGAAGTGTTTAACAATCTGGCCACTACATTAAATATGGTTTCTTCTATATGAGGGAGCAGATGTGTGCTTGCTATATTGGCCACTGGGCTTGGGCTCGGGGAAATGTATTTCCTGCCCATTTTGCACTTAGTTTTGGCGAGTGGGATCACGGCACACTCCAATTTCCAAGTGCACCCTCTATTTAACTCTTTTTCTCCATTTTTCTTACTCTCTATTTGAGTTCTTCTGCGATCTACGTCCAGGGTTCTGTTACTGTAGTAACGGAGTAATGTTGTCAACTATCCTCCAATGAACTTGTAAGAATATAATGATTAAGTGAACTCTCAAAAAAACACAAAGCAGATTTTCCCCTTTTCCTGTCAGCTTCTGGTGTAATATATCTGCAAGAATTTTCCATGGAAATTAAAATGACCAGATGTGTTTAAAACTATTAAGACAAAGAACCACTTAAACACCCTGCACTAATTTAGTATGCAAACACTTTAAAACCAGCCATTTTACCAAAAAAAAAACTAACTTAAAATTTAAACACTTAAAATTTCAATACGAAACAGCATAATAACTAAATTCGGAATTCGTATGAATTTTGTTTCTGTAATGTGATGTAATTATGAGAAAACAAAATCTAATAGTCAATAGGAAAAAATAACAGTGGGAATTTAATGGATCCCTTCCAGAAACATAGCAGGAACCCACTTTTGAGGAGGCCTTTTGCCTGGGACACAGAGACTTAACATCAGGTTTGTTTCTTTTACCAAATCTATCATTATTTGTAGGGGTGGGACCAAAAAGAATCATTCTCCATTGCATCACAATTATCTCTTTTTCAGAATCGATTCAGAGTTAACTTTTTTCATATGCACGATGGTAATTTTGTTAGACAGCCATATTCTGCTTGCTGCCAATTACACAATCAAAACATCGAATAAGTATATAGACTTGCATAAAGTTCCATGGCTGAAGCAAAATTCAAGGGCAATCATGGGCTTCATTGCATACAGGGCTGGATTTACGCATAGGCATTCTAGGCACGTGCCTATGTTAAAAAAAAAAAGCACCGTCTTTCGGATGAGATGTTAAACTGAGGTCCTGACTCTCTGTGGTCATTAAAAATCCCAGGATGTCCTTCAAAAATGAGTAGGGGTGTAACCCCGGCAACCTGGCCAAATTCGCCCATTGGCCTCTGACCATCATAGCCTCCTAACCATCCCCATATCTGCTGATTGGCTTCATCACTCTGCCTCCTCTCCATCAATAAGCTGGTGTGTGGTGGGCGTTCTGGCGCAATATGGCTGCCATCGCATCATCCTGGTGGTGGTTGAAGAGATTCCCCCTTTCTATGTAAAGCAATTTGAGTGCCCAGAAAAACGCTATATAAATGTAAGGAATTATTATTATTATTATTATATGTTCGCTCATCCGAAAGCAATTTGAGTGCCCAGAAAAACGCTATATAAATGTAAGGAATTATTATTATTATTATTATTATATGTTCGCTCATCCGGGGGGGGCCCAAACACAATGAAGAGATATATATAATATTTTTGTTATGGGCTATCTACAACAGTAAAAAACCAAAACCCCAGAAGACATTGAGCAAATAAATATAGCAAACAATAGGGTAAAAAATGACAAACTATTTCCATGTCTTCCACCTTTTTTATGTAGGCTACGGAAATCACACTTTCTTTCTCCAAGTCTCTCTCACAGACGTACACAGAGTACAGACACGCACTCGCGCACACACGCGGAGACGCTCACAGAAACTGCTTGTCAGCGCTGCCCCGCGAATTTATCAGTAAAATAGTTTTGAAGCTGAAAAGCTACATGACATTTTTCAGTAGCGAGGTTCTTGAAGCAGTTTAACTTAAAAGATTCGCTATTAGTAGACGCTGCTGCTGAACACTGCTGAGAGACCTCTCTCTCTCGAATAACCACATTAGACTGCATTAATAACTGCATTAGCCTGCATATCAATGGCTCAAGCCTTCGTTATTAGCTCTAAAATTACTTTTTGGAATTTGCAACGGTAGGTTTGGGATGAGGTGCGTAAAAAATGAGTTCAACACACGAGATTTCAGGACGGAAACATGTCAAATGTCTTGAAACAAATCATCTGAACAATGTCTTGATGTGTGATTGTGACTCCAGGCCGTTAAAATTATTAGAGAAACAATGCACTCCTGAAGTAGTTATGTGGCCACGTCGCCGTGCCTATTAATGGAATGGTCTTTCTTAGTTCTCAAACAAATTAAGAACTACATTCGATTTTTATTGACTGAACGCAATCGCATTTTGTGATAGAAAACACTGTAATGGTTTCCACTGATTAAGAAATATTTTTGCTTGCTTTGGTGGTAATATTAGGCCTAACATATTAATAGGGAAGGGGGGCACAAAAATTTGTTTTGCCTATGTCACAAAAAGAGGTAAATACGGCCCTGACTGCATAGCATATGTGCTGAGAAACGTATGCTTTGCTTGACAATGTGTGGTTTCACCAACTGGCATTTCAGTGTTTTACCTTCCAAATGCTAGTATGAAGGTGTCATTTATGCCATAATGCAGTGCATATTGGATACACAAAGCTCAATTACTGACAGATGGCTGCTTTCAAATGCTCACATTTGTTTGTATGTGTTTGTATGTGAAGACACAAGTCCGAGCGTAACTCTGTCTGAGCGGTTAAATGTATTTGCGTCTCAAAATGCTTTTATGATGCAAAATTAATGTAAACAGTCAGTTATGTCATAAGGACAGGACAAAACATCATAGACATTAAATAGATCTGTGAATTCAGGTGAATGTAGCCTATTAGTCCTGCAACCGTCTATGATGTCATCGGTAATAGTCAAACAGCAATAATGCTGAGACAGAGAAAATTCCATCATTGCTTCCATCATCTGGGAACTTTCAGATACTTAAAGCACTCTGATATTGAAAGCACTTTTTTGTTTATTGTTTATAATGTGTTTTTTTTGTTCACTTTTATTACTTTACATTTACTTGCATGTTTTGAAGCAATATTTACTGCATTATATATTATTGTTACAATTCTTAACATTAATTCATCTGTAATTATACTTAACAGTGTTTTTTAAATGTAGATCAAGAATCATTTTGGAATCAGATTGTGATTCCTAGAATTGGAATCGGATCGTGAGGTTTAAAGATTCCCACCCCTAATTATTTGCTATTATTGCCATACTTTTTATTATATTAATGCAGACAGTCACTGGGTTAACTATCGAAAATGTTATAAGGCAACATTACCAAAATGAGTGCTCTTTCCATTGAACAATTAATGGTAGGGGTGGGTGAAATACCAGTAGACACAAAAAAAAAAACCTTAGAAATTTGACTACTGCTAGAAATTTTGGAAGATTGTCCATTTAACTTACATCAGTTACCTTAGTATTAGTATTTCCTAATATCAAAATTGGTATCAAGATTAATAAAAATATCTAAAATTTTGCCTAACAAGCAAAAACAATGAGATGACTCATCTACTAGTGAACAAGCACATGAATATTACTGACTGGCATCAAACTTTAAACAGACCCACTAACCTGCTTTCATGGAAGACAACCACATTTAAGCAAATCCTGTTTCCAGATATCCCCATATTACAAGGACAGGTTGCATTGTCTTTTGAGAGATATTGAGAGAACTTTGATATTTTTTTCCAATTACTTTGCCAAAAGATCTGCACATTTTCTTCCACGGAGCTTGCTTTATCATTCTCTGATAGCAAAAGAGGGGCTGTTAAGTTCTGGGCCAAAGAACACCATATACTCACTATTTTACAATGTGAAGTAGAGCAGAGAACCACAGCAACCCACAAGCCACCAACTGTCCAACAGTCCTACATTTCAGATGCAGTTCAAATCAATAGACTGTCCTTGAAACGAGAGCAGCGGTTGAAAGAAGTGACCTGATCCACATTAGGTCAGTTTGAGATGTTTGATTTGACATCAGCACTCAGGAATGTAAGGAACGCTGACTGCATCATGTAGGCAAAAAAACGTAGTGCGTAGTTTTGCCGTAGTGCGATGAACTCTTGTTTTACGATGCCTCCCTCTGTGGCTGCAGACAAGAGCCTGAGTGACACCAAAACAGGAAGTGCCTTGCAGATGTTTATTGCTCAAGTCTTTCTGAACTACAAATGCCCATCAGACCTCAGGAACAAAACACCACAGCAGTGTAGAAGCACAAACAGTTACTTTTGTCTGGAATTAGTCGAAGTCATAATGATTCTGCTGATTAGTAATGAGAGTATAGAGTGACAGTGAAGCTGAGCGCAGATCACTTTGTACCTGTAATACATAATTCATAAGTGATCCTATTGCTCATCCCACTCCATAGAAAGCCAAGTGCTGTGGTTTTTGCATTAAGGGGCAGAATGCAGTCTGCAAAGAGCCCTTCTCATGTAAAACTACAGATCACAAATGTCCTGATCAGACTTAAATATATCATTACTGTATGTAGGATGGAGGATGGAGAGCACATCTGCTGTAATGTATTTGTGAATAAATGTATTGTGAAAAGGCTGGTGAATCACTTCCATGAGTGTCTTCGTCACATAAATAATAGCCACCAGAGACAGAGTTCATCCAAAAGCATATCTAATGAGGCATCAGCATATAAAACACTTTCCTGTCTGCTCCCTGTTGACTGTGGCAGCGCTGCGTTCTACTGAGTGCTAGAATTCATGCTTTCCCAAGTCAGGTCAAATTCCTCCAGCAGAGCACTGGGGAGGCTGAGGGACTGTATTAGTAACGGCATGCAGTGTGTGTGTGTGTGAGTAAAGATGGCCACGATGATGGGAGAAACCAGAGTCATATTTTCCACCGATATCAAAGCCATATAATTCTGCACAACTGGATCTCAACAGATGTCATTTGCTGTTCATCCCCTGGGTTTGGAGAGAGTGATTCAGAACAGCTCTGAAAAATGTTCCTGACCTGCATTCCCTTCAGCCTTTCCAAGATTGTATCAGAAAATGGATTTATTGTTGTAGAGACCAAGGTGCAAATGAACAGAAACCTATACCTAGGGACAACATAAAAACGTACTCGGTTACTAACGTAACCTCGGTTCCCTGAGATACGGGAACGAGTACTGCGTCTTGCTTAAGACGCATATGGGAAAAAAGCCTTTTTTCTCCTGAACTGAAGCCTTTTCATTCCCGCAGTGAAACTGCACGGCCATTGGTTCGTGCAGTGCTTAAAAAACAAACCAATGGCTCGGCAGTGGAGCTGCACGAGCCTATGGCGACGAAGCCCGCCAAAGCCCGACAGAATGGGCGGGGCATCTGGCTATATAAGCGGGCGCTCGCCGCAGTATTCTCAGATTTCTTCTCCTTCAGCGATGACTCTATGTCTCAAGCTGATCTGAAGCCGCTCGCCGTTGACATGCCTTCGCAGCTGGAATCGGGACCTCTCAGCTCGGCTGACCTGCTTCTCCGCTTGTGCAGGGCTTTAAAAACGAACCAATGGCGCGGCAGCGGAGCTGCACGAGCCTATGGCGACGAAGCCCGCCAAAGCCCGCCAGAATGGGCGGGGCATCTGGCTATGTAAGCGGGTGCTCACCACAGGATTCTCAGGTTTACTTCGACTGAAGCGACGACTGAGTCGTGCAGCTACATAGCACGGCAAGCTACGCAGTACTCGTTCCCGTATCTCAGGGAACCGAAGTTACGTTAGTAACCGAGTACGTTCCCTTTTCGATACTTCACTCGTACTGCGTCTTGCTTAAGGAACATAGTACAATCACGCCGTGCTAATGTAGTGGAACGACTAAAGGTATAAGCTTCCATAAGCAATAGAGAAGTCAACAATAACCCAAGGCTAAGACGGGCTGAGCTTTCTAGGTCACACCCGGCCTGGTTGATCGTTCCAGAGTATTCCCGTAACTTCGACACCCAGGGGTCGAGAACTAACAGGTGAAACAATGCTAGAGAACTTGGGCGTGATACAGCCAAGGGCTCTCTGCCATATCTGTTTACGCAGTGCGTGCCACTTCAAGCGGAAAGGACCCTGGCCTGCAAGGCCGGGACTTCCAGCTTATAAAACCTTGCGAATGTGGACAGCGAAGCCCAGCTGGCCGCTTCACAAATATCCGCAATGGACACACCACTGGACCATGCCCACAACGAGGCGATGCCTCTAGTCGAGTGGGCCCGTACTCCAATGGGGCATTGGAGGCCCAAGGAAGAGTATGCTAGCGAG
>NW_015549560.1:181199-181971 GCF_001515605.1 Sinocyclocheilus anshuiensis | reverse complement strand
ATCTAGAGAGTCTTTGCTTCGTAACCGGAAGCCTTTTGGTGCGGTTACCGAAGCTGAAAAAGAGTTGTTCCGATCGCCTATAGGGAGCGGAACGCTCAATATAGATTCTCAAAGCTCTGACGGGGCAGAGCAGAGATAGCTCTCTGTCTGGAAGTAAGTTGGAGGAAGCGCGGAGAGCGTAATGACCTGTGCTCTGAAAGGAGTGGAGAGCACTTTAGGTACATAACCGTGCCTTGGTTTCAGGACGACTTTAGAGTCGTTAGGCCCGAATTCCAGGCAGGCAGGGCTAATAGAGAGCGCCTGCAGGTCCCCTATTCGCTTTACTGATGCCAGTGCTAGAAGCAGAGCAGTCTTCAGCGATAGCGACCTAATGTTGGCAGACTGTAGCAGCTCAAAAGCGGGGCCCTTCAGGGCCCTCCGCACAGTGGGCAGGTCCCATGAAGGGACGGTAGGGGGACGAGGCGGATTCAGCCGTGGATGGGGAACGTCCCTTATCCAGCAGCTCTTGTAGAAATGAAAAACACCTCTGCCAATTCGGAAGTGAGGGGGTCTTTGCCGGAGAAAAAAGACCACTTTAAGGCGTAGAGGCATCTTGTAGACAGAGCTCTAGCCTCCGAAATTGTGTTTCAGACTCGCTCTGGGAGGCACGAAGGCTCCCGTCGAGCGGCCAGAGGTGCAGGGCCCATAGGTCGGGCCGAGGATGCCATAATGCCCCGTTCGCTTGAGAGAGGAGATCCTGTCTCAGTGGAACAGGCCAAGGGGCCGCTATCAG
>NW_015549560.1:180581-181073 GCF_001515605.1 Sinocyclocheilus anshuiensis | reverse complement strand
CTGAGGGGACATTGCTCCTTGATAACATGTCCGCTCCCTGGTTCAATTTGCCCGGTATATGCGCTGCCCTCAGCACGCGCAGGTTGGGTTGAGCCCACTCTAAGAAGCGCTCTACCAGCGTGAAGAGGCACTTCGAGGAGAGGCGTCCCTGGCGATTTATGTAGGACACCACAGACATGTTGTCCGATCGGATTGGCACATGGTGCCCTTCTAGGACTGGCCGGAAGAACTGACAGGCTCGACATACTGCTAGTATTTCCAAGCAGTTGATGTGGAAGCCTTTTTCCGCCTTCGACCGGCCTGACTCACCCTGATATGCAGGCGTCCGTGACGCCACGCATGGGATGGAACCCGTGGTTTCAACCAGCGCTGAGGGGGGAGCATACGCAGCAGACCCCACTGTAGCACTGGAAATGCTGCTGCCATGAGGCCCAGCAACCTTTGAAATGAGAGGGCGAGCGGTACCGATCTTGAAGGAGGTCGCCAGCCTCC
>NW_015549560.1:179852-180560 GCF_001515605.1 Sinocyclocheilus anshuiensis | reverse complement strand
CCTGCCCTATAGCATGGTGTATTTTTATTCGTTTTGTTAATAAAAGTTCTGTTTTATATATAGGCTAAAGTGAATTTGACATTGTATTTTGTTGTTGCATTCAAGCAATTGACACTAATTCAAAAGTGAAAGTAAAATGCGCACGGCGCTAAAAACGAACAATTGCTTTACTCCGAATTGCCGCTATTTGAAAGTGAAAGTAAAAGTAAAACGCGCGCACAGCTTTTACAAGCTATTTAAAAGCGAAGGAAAGCGAGGAAAAGAAGGAACGCCCCGCGGTGATACCGGTATTACTGGTGTTGTCACACGTCGATTAACCGGTGGGAAAATTTCCTCACCGTCACAACCTTAGTGTCGGCGGGAGATCGCTCAGACCCGGTTGCTTAGTTCCCAGGCTTCGTCGTTTCTCTCTCCGAGGCTTGCTGAGAGAGGAGAAACGTGAGAGTGGGGCTGTTCAGTGAAAGGCGGTCCGCGAGTGGGGAAAAGCGAGACTCATGCTCGAGTGAGCATTCTGTCTCAGTAAGCACGTAGCTCACTGCCCTTCTGCGGCGGATCAAAGCGCAGCGGGAAGAGCGAGCACGCGGGTACAGTGCCGGAATGTGAACGCTCAGATCGGTTGCTTAGTTCCCTGACTCCGCTGTTTCTCTCTCTGAGGCTCGCTGAGAGAGGAGAAACGGGAGAGCGGGGCTGCCTCCAGTGAAGGCGGTC
>NW_015549560.1:177056-177984 GCF_001515605.1 Sinocyclocheilus anshuiensis | reverse complement strand
CGCACTGCCCTTCTGCGGCGGATCCGAGTGCAACGGGGAGAGCGAGCACGCGGGTACATTGCCGGCATGCGATCGCTCAGACCCGGTTGCTTAGCTCCCTGACTCCGCTGTTTCTCTCTCCGAGGCTCACTGAGAGAGGAGAAAACGGGAGGGCGGGGCTGTCTCCAGTGGAGGCGGACCGCGAATGGAGAAGAGCGAGACTCATGCTCGAGTGAGCATTTTGTCTCAGTAAGCACGTAGCTCACTGCCCTTCTGCGGCGGATCCGTGTGCAACGGGGAGAGCGAGCACGCGGGTACAGTGCCGGCATGCGATCGCTCAGACCCGGTTGCTTAGCTCCCTGACTCCGCTGTTTCTCTCTCCGAGGCTCACTGAGAGAGGAGAAAACGGGAGGGCGGGGCTGTCTCCAGTGGAGGCGGACCGCGAATGGAGAAGAGCGAAATCGAGTGAGGAGTGAGCATTCCATCTCAGTGAGAGCGCAGTCTCTGCGTGGGGTCTGCCCAGACAGATGCATTGCTCTTAGCCAGATGCCCCGTCCATTCTGGCGGGCATTGGCAGGCTTTGTCGCCATAGGCTCGTGCAGCTCCGCTGCCTAGCCATTGGTTCATTTTGAATACACTGCACGAACCAATGGCCATGCAGTTTCACTGCGTGAATGAAAAGGCTTCAGTTCAGGAGAAAAAAGGCTTTTTTCCCATAAGCAAGACGCAGTACGAGTGAAGTATCGAAAGGGAACAGCCTTCTCTATTGTTTCATTTTTTGTTCTGCTTACTGAAACATTAGCTATGTTTCCATCACCGTGTTTTTCTGCGCATTTTGAAGTATCACATCAGAAACGAGTGATGGAAATGGCAAATAGTGTTGGGCGATATGCTCAATTTTCATATCGTCCTATCGTCAGCCTGTGAGATCGCCGATACACGATATCAT
>NW_015549560.1:176778-177040 GCF_001515605.1 Sinocyclocheilus anshuiensis | reverse complement strand
CATTACCAAAGAACATCATCACAAGCTCAGTCTAGCGCGAGTTTATGCACTTTAAAAACACTCCCGTTAAACTCAGTAAATCTACACTATATGATGAATAAATCTCTTATACTTACATCGCAAGTACATCTGCACTTTGTTGTTTATAATGAGAATTTGCGAGTCAGAATTCAGTCAGCGCGCGCGGAAACAACAGAACTCCGCTGTTTCAGTGATGACTCATCTGAACGCCTCTGATTGGCCATTGCATTCATAAGCTCAG
>NW_015549560.1:163569-176344 GCF_001515605.1 Sinocyclocheilus anshuiensis | reverse complement strand
AATAATAATAATAATAATAATAATAATCATCTTGCTATTGTCAAAGGCATCAGCCACAGGCGATATCTCTGTCTATCGTCGATACACGATACTATCGCCACAACCCTAATGGCAAATTTGGAAAAAAAATAAATAAATCCCTTAATTCGCAAAAAAGTTTATAGGCTGGCTTGACGTGGTTTTTGACTTGGAAACGAATTTGCCAAGTAAATTCCTCCATGCACATCAAAAAAGTCATGTGACTTTGCGCGATGTAGAGGTCTGCTACCCGACCCGAACCCGACGGGTCCCGAAATACTTTCGGGTTTCGGGTCGGGTTCGGGTTTATGTTTAATGAATAGCTTCGTGTTCGGGTCGGGCTCTGGGTTTATAGCTAAACTAAAACTATATGCAGCCATAGATAGTTAGATAGCAGTCATAGACGCACGCACACACATTATTGCACACGACAACACAGCACGGAAACTTTTATTAGTAAAATAGCTTCGACAAGCTACTGACTCGCAACGTTATATTTCTCTGCAATGAGGGTGTAAAATCACTGTTTTTGAAGGAACTAAGCCTCATTGCTTTTAGAGAGAGAACCGCTGCACCTGATGTTCATAAACTTTCATAACTGGTAAGTGTTTTTTCTTTTGCCTTGTGAACTGGCCGAGCCCTAATGATTCTGTTTCTTTACATGTATTTGCTTAAGCTACTGACCGTTGCATGCAATCGTGAAATACAGCATTTTTTTAAATTGGCTATTCGTTGTGGGGGGGGTGGGGGAGGGGTATTTCGGGTTCAGGCTCTAAATTTAACTGCTCGGGTCGGGTCAGGTCAGACGATCTCGGGTACGGCCCGGGTTCGGGCTTCACTTTAAAGCCCGTGCAGACCTCTAGCGCAATGGGACGGCATAACTTGACTAACCAGCGGACTGATCTCATTGCACAGCATCTCAAATGTTGTTTTGGTCATTCTGCAATGCCTGAGCCAAATTGCCCCCCAGAACTGTCTTTACACTACTGCGTTCCCAAACAGCAGGCATCCACCTCCGAAAGCAATGTCGGCATTTATTGTGTTTCACCTGCTCGCAAGGCGTAAGTAATTTATTATATATGAAAATTATTATATACAGTGGCTTCTTCTACTTTTCTTAGTAATATTTAGTGCCAATTTATCAGGAAGTGACAATTTTGTTCTCTTTGACTTGTTGGATGGAAACAGTGCTTTATTCGCAAATGTTTTATGCCATATTTCAATTTTGCTCCCAAGTTAAATTCGCAACTTTGGATGGAAACATAGCTATTGACATATACTTTGAATATGAAGTCAACATTTCAGATTCAGTTTCAATGCTGCCATCATGTACTGTCCGAATGACTGCTTTAAAAAAAAAATTGTACCTTTACAGGCAAAAAAAAAAAATCTCTTAAAGGGGTGGTTTACTGGGTTTTTTTCTAGGCTTGATTGTGTTTATGGGGTGCAGTCTAACATGTGTTAATACTTCGTTTTTAAAAAGTATTTTTCACAATTTACCTTTATTCTACACCACCCTGTCCCTTCTCCCATAAACACGCTGATCATTTTCTGCTTTTATGAAGCCCCTCCCTCAGAAATACGTGATGGGCTCAGATTGGTTAGCTGGTCCAGTGTGTTGTGATTCGCTAAACCACCTCTAGAACGTCCCGCCCCTCACCTCAGCGGCATGTGCTCTGGTTGTATTGTAAACAATGGCGTCGTCTATATTGCTTATCAGTTTGAGCCCGATTGAGACGCAGAGGATATTAGTGAAGAGGATCGTGCACAACCTGTGCAAGCATGGCTTTTAATGGTATGTTTTTTTATTGTTGTTGTCTCATACTTTTATATACGCTGTTATTTGTAAATGCTACTGCTTCTGTTAGCTTTTAATATACGGTTTTATTTAAAGCTGATTAAAGGTTTAATACAGTACTGCAACTGCACGCGCATCCATGTATACCGCTTCTCATAGCTACATGAAAATAAGTGTATAAATGGAACAGTTCATTGTTTGAGCTGAATGAGAGAGAGAGAGAGATGCAGAGCGTGTGCAGAGCAGGGGGGCGCGAGGAACAGTATTGAGAACCGCTGCTTTAGAACACTGATTTTGAAACTTGTGAATCCATTAGAATCGTTAGAAGACAGAATCACGATTCATATATGAATTGATTTTTACATGCACCCCTAGTTTTCTCTTCCTCTTCTCTTAAGCAGCGCAGCATGCAGGGGTTAAAGCAAAAAAAAAAATCCTGAGCCTGAACTTTTTTCCAGGGGCAGGGCGGGGGGAGGGGATGGGGCAGCACATGCAAAGCAAGCAATGACTGTGGCAACTTTAACATTTGAAAGGATACTATGGCAAAGTTATTGCTTTCCTTATTCAAACTGTTTTTTTTCATGAATATATGGTTGACCTGAAGAATGAAAGCTATATCATACACTTGGAAAATTATGAGCTATATCACCGCTTGTCGACACTAGGGGTGTGACAATACACTTAGCTCAAGAGATGAGACAAAATACAGATACTTGGTTCACTAGAACGAGACAATATTTTAATACTATTTTTAAGAAATTTTCAATGACAAAATATTTGTCTTTTAATTACAAAAAGTAACACAATGCAGTTGTATTTTGAAATATTTTAACTAATCTAGGGCTGTAACTAATGATTATTTTGGTAATTAAGTAATCTACTGATTATTTTGACAATTGAGTAATCTGATATTTTTTAGTAACACAAATAGACCTAAGTGAAAATCAGGCTTTAGTATGACTATTTGTATATAAACTAACGGTGAGGCAATAATAATTGCCTCAAATAAAGTATCAAAACCAAGTAATTACATGGTTTTATCGAACAACACTGTTAAAATACATAATATAATATGCCTATACATAATATGAACATAACCAACTTAAGTACATTATGTATTATAACAAATACCTGCAGAGGGCGCCAACGGCCTGGTGACGTTTCACTTTACAGCGTGATTAAACAATGTTTAAATCCATTCAATTTTAATAATTGGCCACATGAAGAAACTTTTATTTTGAAATCGCGATGTACAATAAATGGCATATTTAGAAATATGATGTATTCTCCTGTGTTGGCAAAGGTTCATAAATGATTTACGTTACAAATCTATTGAGAAAATGCACAGTTTTCCCAGATGAACAATTCAAATTCACAGCATATGCAAAGGAAGAGTTTAGCCCCTTTCACACATACAGTCTTTACTGGTAAATTACCGGTAAGTTACCATTAAGAGATCATGTGTGAACAGGACCTTTTCCAAAATCCCGGTAAATTTGTTCTGGCAATCATGTCGTTCTTATGGATATGACATGATTACTCTGAGCTGTTTACAAAGCTCCGTTGCTTTTTAATTCGTTTTTCTATGTAAATATGCTAGCTTGCAGCTTTTTCAACGTGTCGCGCTTCTCCATTCATCAGGGCTGCGACTCTGCAATTGGAAACTATTATGCACGTCTCGTGTTTACTCGAAAGTGATATCAACAAGTTTTTTTTAAATGTAAGATTATTTTTTTCCGCAGCCAAACGCTGCACGCCAGAGATTCGGCACGGTGCCAAAGAACTTTAAGCCCTGAGCATGGCCTCGCCCCCTTCGTTGCATGTTCCCGGGGGCAGGGTTTGTCTGGGTTTGTGATGTCACGAACCCGGGAAGTAACTCGTTGTAGTCCCTACGAGCCGTTTTTGTAGGCATTAAACTGCCAGAATTTTAAAAGATGATATCTCCGTTTGCATTGAACTTTCAGCGTAGCAACTTTGCAGATATTGTTTATGCTCAAACAGCAACATTACACACTAACGTTAAAAAAAGTGAAATCGCAATCAACCACCCCTTTAAGGAGCAAAAGAAACATAAATAGGCACCACATGTTCTTCTTCATTAGTAGCTTGCAATTATACAGGAGGTGTTGAATTTTTTTTAGCCCCTTGCATTTTTTCTTATCACGTAGACAACAGGTTAAGTAAAAATATGAATAAGCAATATAGCGCATAAATTTAGCAAAATGCTCCTCTTTATAGTTATTTTTTTCTAGCTGACTAATGGGCTTATGGACGCCCGAAGAGTTATTCTGAGGTAAACGATTGTTACAGGGCATTGTTTACAAGCTTTACACGTTTTCCGCAGTTTGAAACACTGAATGAGTGATTACATGAGACATTTCAGTAAGATGCACTGTCTCTTATCTTATGATATACCTTTTGATGTCCACTCATGTTTATTTCGTACTATAGTAGTAAAGAGAAAGATATGATGGGTTCACGTGCCGCTTGAATTGAGGCACTAAAGTAGGGCTGTGCAAATTAATGTGGCATGAGCGATTGCTTTAGTGTAGGGCTGTGCAAAAAATCGAAGTGCGATTTCCATGCGCATCTCGTCAGTAAAGCCGCTCCTGTGATTAGTAGCAAATCGATTCATTGTCGGCCGCTCCTGTGATTAGTAGTAAATCTCCAGCACGTGCGTTCAGATGGAGCGGCATTTACTACACAGAGCCGTAGTTCACTGACAAGCTACACAAAATCGCGTTCAAAATCGACAATGAATCGATTTGCTACTAATCACAGGAGCGGCTTTACTGACGAGATGCGCATGAAAATCGCACTTCGATTTTTTGCACACCCCTACACTAAAGCAATCGCTCATGCCACATTAAAGAGCACCAAAACGGAATGTTTTAATTTCGTTATTAATCTGGCAGAATTATAAAGCTGATGCTTTGTTTATTAAAAGGTAACAGATCACAAAGTTTATTGTGATTATGGACCGCAAGTGCGCTACAAATATTATGAAGTTCACGCATTTACAGAACACAGCATATCTTGATAACAAGAAGCCATATTAGTATCGATTATAAATGAGAATTGTTAACGATATTATGTCCACACAGCTGACAGCTTTACCTGTTGTAGTTTAAGTTTAAAACAACTTTTATGAATTTTGAAGCCTAAAAACGATCGTCAGAAGTAAAACGTTAAGTGTAGACTATAAACAAACTACACCATGGTCACATGACTTTAATGTCGCCACCACTAAGCTTTCGACTCTTCAGTCTTTATTTAAAAAAACATTTTCCCTTAAAAGTTTAAGGCACAAAGGCACATTTATGAACAATGAGGCTGTGAAAGTGACTAGATTAGTTTTTCTGATGGGTGTGATGACATTTAATGTCCCGACAACCTCTGTAGTCCCATTTAGACAATTTTTAGCATCCGCCTTTTTCAAGACAAGAAAAAGCAAGGGGATTTTACTGATATAATTTATATAGTAGAATCAATGTGAAAATACCCTGAGTATTAACCACAGACCTTATTTAAAGAATTCAACCAAAAACCCATTTAAAAAAAATCACATTGACTTCAGGACGATGGAACTGGAAGTGAAAAAATGTCTGAGGCTCATGTAATCCTACAATATTGAGAATTTGTTAAGTTATTTTAAACAATGCGAACACATTTAAAATATCATTTTTGGCCCAATGTGTCCAGATTTTTTGGTTTTGGTCTTAAATTGTCATACCTTTTCGTGTTAAAGGTGCAATAGGTGATTCTCTTCAGAATAATGTTTTGTTATGCTGGTTGAAAGTCTCTTCACATCCCGATAGCAATCATTAAGTTAAGTGGCCTAAATGTATTTATCTGTATTTACAGTATATATTCTGTGGAAGGCGTAGGACCAAGTAATGTTCGTCCAATCAAAACGCTCGGTGTCTCGCTTAGTTAACACACCCGATTCAGATAGCCAGCTCGTTAGAAGAGAGCTACGTGCATGAACTGTGTTCCGATCGATATGATCCCTACAGTGTTCATTGCTCCCTACTCCCTGAGCAGGGGAAATACGTTTAAGTTTATTTCACTTCGGAACATTCATTCACGGATTTGCACTGCGCAGCGTCTTCACACACACAGACGAAACTTACTAGAGAAGTGTGACATAATATACCTCTGTAAATAAATACTATTTAAATTTACGTCTCGCACACTTTAATGCCCTTTGTATGGAACATATACGCTCATTTCGACTGGAATCATGGCGGAATATCCGGTGATGTCCACTTCGCAGGGCACTTACAGTCCAATAGAACAAACATATGAATAAGAGATACATATGAAATGTGCAGGGGGGCACGAGGACTGGAATTGGGAACCGCTGATGTAGCCTATTGTAGTAGTGTTGTCTCTGGTATTCTGGTATAAAGATTATTGGAGTACATTTTACAGAAAAAAGCCATTTCCATTTTTCTACTTTAACATTTCATGTTTAATTCAATGCGTTGCTTTGTTACTTCTTTCTTTGTAATTATTTGTGAAAATTACTAGCAGGTGAAAATTGTTTCAAAGTAAATCCTACACCATTATTATTTTTATTTTATTGTTTTGTTTTTTTCCAGTGTATAACAGTAATGAAGCACCAGGAGAAAACCTACACCAACACGGGGGGACATGCAAACTCCACACCGAAAGACACCAGACTCAAATAATTAATGCAAATGAATAAAATAATTATTTTGAATTATATTTTGAAATAATTACACATCTACTGTACACTAGTGCTAAAAAAAATCATCCTGCCTTTGTTTGGAAGTGGAAAAAGAGAAAAATTATGTGAAATTGTTCATTTTACTTCAACATAACATACATCACATCATAATTATGACTTTTGAACTCTTCTGCACCTTCACAGTGAGCAGGACTGTTTTCAGGTCAGCTGGAGGGTGTGACTCATCAACAAGATGCTTGCTCTAAATGCCTGGACTGGGTCTTTGTACAACATTCCTGTCTTAACGCTAACATCTTACAAGACTCCATAAGATATCAATGGAGTATTTTCCCCTCTGAATAACTAGCACCAATAAACTTCATTAAAAAACAGCAGCAGCACACTGGCCTGAAGGAATGTGAACTTGACCCGAACTGCACTGCACAGACTGTACAAAGCCAGATGCAGCATGTCATTAACTCACTGTGCTGCTCTTATGTGGCATATTGACCTGATATTCAGCATCTTTTACCAGACAGTAATGGCACAGCTCTTGTCATTCACAGGTCACCTGACCGCATAGCTGCTCTCAGAACAAGGCTATGATTTGAAGCCACCGCTTGCAGGTTTCAAAAGGCAGGGACTTTATTTATGCTTTTTCTATGAATTGGTAGAAAAACCAAAGCCTAAGGTTTAGATTTAGATTTAAAACTGCCCATATACGACTAAAAGAGTGTAATGAGAATTCAAAATTATTTACTCAAGTACTGTACTTTTACTGTAACTCCTACAGCTTTTAAACTACATTCTCCAAATTTGGCACAGTCCTACAGCCTGTTCTGATACAGTGTGCTGATCAGTATAAGTTTTTTTTTTCTTTTCTATAACTGACAAATTCAAATTTCCCCTTAATAGAAATCTTCTGAATGTGTGCTATATACTGTTGTCAATGACGGTGGTTCTCCATGCAGGCAACGTTTATTTTCATTATCGATTTGTTCTAAATTTCAACCATTCATTTTTGAAGCCCTACTAAGAAAGCACCTAAATATTGTACACTAAAAAGAGAAATATGAACAGAAACTGCAACTTTAACCAATCCAATAACTGAAACTTTGACATGAAATAGCTGATTAAAGCAGGCGACATCATATTTAATGTAAACACTGGGTGATGACATCATCTCAGAAAAGGCATGTGTTTACTGTATGCACAATGTGTGACATAATTCAAACAACTAAAATTTACACCTCTTGGTTAGTGTCTGATTGATAAAGAGTGTTTTCTGTTCTCTGATAGATTGTATGTACGCACTTATCTGCCGCATGCATTACACAGACAGTTAAAGGGGTGCTATTATGCGTTTTCACTTTTTCAACTTTAGTTAAGAAGGCGGGCCTTCATTTGATACAGGAACTATTCGAGCCGTTCATGTCAGACTGGGGAGAGAGGTGTTGTAATAATGTAAAATATGTGAAAAATAATGTGTTTTTCGAACAACCTAGTATGAGAGCCTGTTCTAGTACACCCCCAAAACAAAATCAAGACTTTGTAAAACAGCATAATAGAACCCCTTTAAAGATGTGCTTGTATTATCCAAATAACTCTAAAAAATTATTTTTTGAGGTCACTGCGTTCTGTCATAATAATGCATGTCAAATACACCAGACCTTTGTTTAAAATATCAATATTATATTGATCAACAATGACACATGCTTAACTATATGCCTATATTTTACTGTAAAGTAAACAACACTAAAAACTTTGCGTGGGTCAATGACAAAAAGACAGTCTGTGATAAGAAAAGGGAAAATCATTTAAATATAATTTAACACACAAGTGCCATGTTCTAAAAAAAAAAATATATATATATATATATATATATATATATAGGGCTGCAACACCTAATCGATAAAATCGATAATCAGTCATTACCGATTAGTCGTGTCTGCCCACCGAGCACAGAAAACTTCCACCAGTCACGTCAAATTACAGCAATGAATAATGCATTTCTATGGATGAAATGCATCTTAAAATAGCAAATGAAACAGAGTGACCTGCTGCGGGAAAGATGCGTGATCCAAGCTGCCCGAAACATGAAAATGCTTTACTTTAAACTTCAACGCAGTAAAGAGGGAGATATCAGAAGCTGTCATTTAGTCTTTATTTACAAACTTGGACACCATACGCGGCTACTGACTGACCACGAACAGGAAATAGAACTTGCTGCATTTTTGATTCGTTAATGTCTCGCGGTCTTGCTGTTTTTTTTTTCTTTGAACAATTACATTTTGGGCTAAAAGTGTGTTGTAACGCATGCGTTACTGAACATGTACGGAGGAAAATATTACTGAAAATTGATTAGTAATGCCTTACACTACTGCGTTACAGCAAAAAGTAATCCGTTACTGTAATGCATTACTTTTGTAACGCGTTACTCCCAACACTGCCTAGCAACACTTTAGCGGCCACACACATAGCCTTCAGCACTATAGCCTTTTCTCTCTTCAAACTACCCAAGCATTCAAATTACTTTAAACCAAATCATGCATTTACTGTAATACTGATTTATGACAGAGGTCTGAAATCCACAGCCATTGCCTTCACCCTGTGAACAGTGGAACTGTGCTTCTAGCAACATGCATCCCACCGCACTGCCGTGTTTGTGGAAATGCATGTGGATCAAAGCAGATTTAGATGAGATTGAATGAAAATGTGTTCTTTAATCAGTCACTAATGCTCCTCATGCTCATCCACCTAAATCAACTTCCTGAAGATTACAGGAAACCTCTCGCATCAGTCAATTAGTCTTACCCTTTTACAGAAATTACCAGAATTCAATTTCAAAAATGAAAATGGTCTAAAAACATATATACTGTGTAAAGCAAAAATGTGTAGAGAGATTTGACAGGTACACTTTCAAATTATTTTACAAAGTGTGACCAAGCACCTAGATTCAGTAAGTGAGTAGATCATGCAAATAAGAAATATCCTTGAAAGGTTATTACCTTTTGATCGACTATGGAGCAGACCAAATCCATCACAAAACTGAGGGACAGATCGTGTGGCTCCAGGGTGACCATCTCCCTGGTAAGTCCGATCTGAAGGAGGAAGGACACTCCATGGAGGGAGCTGGTGGGGCTCGGAACGCTGTGATTCCCATTGGAGAGACGGACACAGAGTGGCACCGGAGGGCTGGGTGATGGAGAAGGGGTTGGGGGTGCAGTCTGATGCTGAGAGTGGGCGAAGGGTTTAGGTAAGGTCAGAGGAAAGGTGCTACTACTGGCAGACATTAGTTTCTTCCACAGATTGAAAGTAAACCGTGTAAAACTGACAAGCTTGGAAACCGTGGCTGATATCCAATGAGTGAGCAGGTTGTGTTTTTAATTAAATGCAATATTCTTCTGTCCTAAGGCAGGTGAGTAGTGAAAGTGTACGAGGTAGCGAAATTGTACCCAAGAATAAGGCGCCTATTTCTCGCTGTTTCCCTCTAAAAACATGCAATCCGGATAGCATGCTTCATGGCTGGCTGTGTGATTTCCAGCACTTGTTGCACATGTTGGATTGAGAGTGTCACTCCACGGCTGAGCAATCAGGATGCCAGCGTGATGCTTAACAAAGTGGCTTCCATTGTCATCCAGCTCCTCATTCAAGTCTCATTTCCTGTTTGAAACAAAACAGATTCAAGTCTTTATTTCCCTGAATGGGGGGGTACAGAGCTCATCAGGCCATTATCTACATGCATCATAAGCGTAACTTCAAACTCAATGTATTCTGGAAGAGTTTTGCACATTTTTGTCTTTTGCACTGAAAAACTCCAGCTCACATCTGGAAGCACATCTGGACACCCTCCCACTCTAGATCACATTAACTGGCACAAGACCACAAATACCAGCAAAACAAGTTATACAATGTCTTTGTTCAGGCTTTATCATCATGATAAAAATCTAAAAGGATACACTGAAGACAAGAGGAAAAGAGAGGAAACATATCTTTAATGCTAGAAAGGCGTTTCCATACCAAGTGAACAGATGAAGAAAAACTTACTACCAATGGAAAACGAGGACTTGAACGCCTCTGGGTTTCTTTTTTGAAGCTTCTGGTGCTTAATTTAGCCAGTAAGCATCGCTCGGTCATAGAGTCCCTTACATGAGCTCCATTTGAAAACTTTCTATCCTCGTTTCATGTTACATTCTGCTACTTCAAACGCGCCTCAGTATCTGCTCTCCGTTTCCGCGGGCAATTAAGAAACGGCGCCCAGACAGAGAGAGTAAAACCTGAAGGAAATGGCAGGTCTGTCGAGTTGAAGAAGTGAAGTTGAGCTTCAGAAGTGCAGAAATGTTTTTCTCGTTCTCTCGCTGCCTGACGCGCATGTCTCTCCTCACGCGCAGTTTCCGTTATGCGAGCGCGGAGCGTGTGTTCGCGCCCTCTACCGGCGTCATTACACAGCCCTATGAAGGTAGAATGACGTCAAAAAGATTTGCATACGCAGGGTAAGAGTTGTGGAAGTGTACATAAGACTGTAAGCGTAAAATAAAATTGCATGCGTAAGAGAAGCTTTGTAAAGGTGTAAATCGCTTTTCAAGCATTAGAAAAAATTATTTGCAGCATTTTACTGTTATTCGTAAGTGTAATTCATGTATTGTGAAACTGCAGCTTCATGCTAACGCAAAATAAATATGATCTGCATGCTTCTGACTTCCATGTTTCCGCGCTTACACATTTGGCACGTTTTTTGCGCCAAAAGACGGTCAACAGCACTGCAAGCCTGTGAACAGTGTTTGGCACGATTCTCTCACTAACTGAGTTTTGCAAGCGTGAGGGGGAGGGCGGGGCCACCTTCATCTTGTAGCCAATCAAATGAGCCTCTCGCTGACTCTCCATTTACTCTTATCTGATTGGTTCAATAAACACATCATACGCCAAGACATTAATCTTCATTTAGTTCAGGATCGTTCTTGCTTTTTATTTTTATTTTTATTTTATTTTTATTTTTTATTTAATTTTATTTTACGCTTACAGTCTTATGTACACTTCCACAACTCTTACCCTGCGTATGCAAATCTTTTTGACGTCATTCTACCTTCATAACAGCCACTATGACGCAATAACGCTTTGTAGCGTCCTGAGCATTAGTTACATTCTAGCAATATTTCTTTCTTGCTGTAATCTGCGATTGTCCACAAAGCTCATATTGTTTGCTCATTAATTACAAATAGGAGGGATCATATTTTTATTTATTTTTACGGCCCTAAATAATCTATTTCACCTAACAATGTGTACATATAGCCCACAAGAATAATAATAATAATAATAATAATAATAGCTGAATTTACACAAATGACTCAAATATTAACATACATTTCATTCTTAATACTCCGTTACCTGGATGATATGTTTTGTGACAGTAACTGTGAGCAGTTATGTATTTTCTGTACATTCTTTGGTTTTCCAGCATCTTCTGCAAACCCTTTCCATGAGTAGTTTTTTTTTTTCTTTCACCCTGAGGACAGTTGAGGGACTCACACAACTATTACAAAAGTTCATCAATGCTCAAGGAGACATGAGGATGCATTAAGAGATGGAAAGATCTTATTTTTTATTTTTTTTAAAGCTATACAGACCATATTTACTCGTTCCAGAAGACAACATACAGTTTGCTGATTATAATTACAGTTACTGATTATAGTATTCTCTTAATACAGCTATTAATGCATTGTGTATAGCGCTGGGTTATATTTAACCCAGCATTTTTTAGAGTGTATACACTACCAGTCAAAAGTTTTTGAACAGTAAGATTTATTCCTGAACAGTAATTTATTCCTGTGATTTCAAAGCTGAAAACTAACCTCGTTATCAGAAGCATTTGGTTGCAATTATTGCTGCTGAAGGTGGCACAAACACATTTTAAGTTCAAGAGAGCAAGTCACATGGTTGATAGGTGTTGGATTTTTTTTTTTCCTTCAAAAAAAAAAAAAAAAACATTTATTATTATTATTATTATTAATATTTAAAACAGTTACAACAGTACATTTTTTTCAGGATTCTTTGATGAAAAAAGTTTGGGATCAGCAAGACTTGTAATGTTTTTTTTTGGAAACTGCGATACTTTTTCAGGATTCTTTGATGAATAAAATGTTAAAAAGAACAGCATTTATTCAACGTATAAATCTTTTCTAACAATATCAATCTTTGTTATCACTTCTTAAAAATTTTTACACGTCCTTGCTGAATAAAAGTTTTAATTTCTTTCAAAAAAATAAAAA
>NW_015549560.1:152422-163502 GCF_001515605.1 Sinocyclocheilus anshuiensis | reverse complement strand
CAGCACTGATAATAAATCAGCATATTAGAATAATTTCTGAAGGATCATGTGACACTGAAGACTGGAGTAATGATGCTGAAAATTCAGCTTTGCATCACAGGAATAAATTAGATTAAATAGTGCTAAGCAGCGATTACATTTTTTTTTTCAAATTGTGATTAATCGCTTGATTGTCTGCGATTAATCGCATTGTTATGCACAAAATTCAATAATGCACTTTTTTCATTTAAAAGTACTGCTATATGAACAAAAGTGCAATAACATTTGGTTTGCAAACACTAAACAAATAAGGTGCTTTTTTTACAGCAGTATTGCTTTTACATAGTAGCAGTTAAAATATTTCTTGTAAATCTCAACTTAAACATTAATGTAATCAAATTAAATATAAAACAAGATATTTGCCACTGCCAGGGCATTAATGTTTTTATAGAAAATATTTGATAGTTTGTTATAGAAAAACAAGTTATGCTCAGAGTCCAGAGCCTCGATCATAACATTGTAACAGGCACCTTATGCCGAGTTCACACTGCACGATTTTAGACCGATTTTTCACTCGCCGACAGGTTTTGCGAAATCGCCGACAAATGCCCGAAATCTGAGGCAAATCGGTGCTCGTTCAGGCGAGTGACAATCACGCAGTGTGAATTATTATTTGGCATATAGTCACGCAGTGTGAAAACCACGGCGATCCGACGAGTTTGAAAACCGTGCAGTGTGAACTCGGCATTACAGACCAACACTATCGCGGGACCCAACGCAGCAGAGTGCGGCGCGGGACAACACTTGATGGGCGGGTAGAGACTCATGTGTGCGGGATGCGGAAGAATAATTAGCGTGTACTCACACTAGGCAATCTTAGCCGTACCCGAGCGCGTTTGACCCCCAAAGCACGGTTCGTTTGACTAGTGTGATGTGCGAGAGCGCTTCTCTGCTGTCTTCACGTGCTATCGGAAACTTACTATTTCCCACTTATGAAGTCGTGATTACGAGCATGTTGCATTCTTTTCTGTTAAAAATAATAGTGAACAGGCTTGTCAATGTTGATGCTTAGCCTAAATAATTTTATCAGGAACATCCATGTGAGCGCTCCTGCAGTCTTAGGCCCTCCCCAAATACTCTCATTGGTTGAGACACGTGATGACACCCATCCCACCCCTCCTGTGACCCATGGTTTGTCTGTTGTGTTACTCAGAGCCAGTGAGCAACGGACTTTACATAATAATAAAAAACTGCATTAATGCGCGATAAAATAATTGTCGGCGTTAATCAATTAATGCGTTAACACGATAGTAACGCGTTAACTTTCCCAGCCCTAATATTAAAATAGAAAAACGTTATTTTACATCATAATATTTCACAATATTAAATTTTTCCTGTATTTTTGATCAAATAAATGCAGCCTTGATGAGCATAAGAAACTCCTGTAAAAAAAACATTAAAAATCTATATGTATATTAATAGAATCTTAGCATGAAATTAAAGGTGCAGATACTACTAGAATTATTTTAAATGGAGAAATCAGTCTGATTATATTACACACGTTAAAATATACTTTAAAACAACAAAAAGGCAGGGAAGTGATGAAGTGTCATAATTCATCCCAATAACAGCATCAATTAAATTACAGTACATAGGCCGTATAAAATAATTTCAACTTTATTGCTTTCATTCATGAAATTAATACAGATGAATAATGACTGTCAATACTGAGGAAAAGTGGGATCTATCCTCTTAGCCCAGGCCATCAATCCTCCGATGACATCCTTCACAGCGATCTGCTCGATTTCTTGTCCAGACATTTTCTCCAGCAGCTGAACCGCCTTCTGGGAGTCATTGCCAAGTTTGCAAACCACAAACACTACAAGACAATAAAGGTAAACATAAAGACAAAGTAAGTTTATTCACTCCAGTCATACTGCAATTTAAAAGAAGATTATTTTCCCAAATAAAGCACACTATGTTGGAATAATTAATTCAGTCTGGAATAACTAAGATTTGTTTAATTTTTCTGAAAGAAATCTCTCACCAAGGTTGCATTTATTTGATCAAAAATGCTGCAACCATGAAAACATTTCATATTTATGTGGACACCGTGACACACTACCATTCAAAAGTTTTGGGTAAGATTTAAGAAAAATATATAACACTTTGGGCATATTGAATGAGCTCAAACAGATCTCATTAAAAACAATAATCTAAAAATTCAAGACTCCAAAAATACTTGATTATTCAATATTGGGCCAGCTTTTTCTCAAGACTAAGCCATTTCTGTGTTGGAAAATAACTGCTTAGAAACTCCATCATCACCACCTCATCATCCATCCAAGAAAAGCAAGGTAGCTGGCAACACTGTTCTCCAAATGCTTAATTAGCTTGAGAAAACTCAGGTTAGGCCTCCTCTGTGCTCAGAATACTCAACACGTCTAATGAGGGCTGGCTGGCTGTGGGCATCTGGCATACAGACAAGCGCTTACTGTGTATAAAGATAGTATCACTTAAGATGTACAGCTCTACACAGTCAGTTTTCAGATCTGCTCAGTGGATGAACTTATTTTTCAGCACCATGTTTGTTTGAGCAAAAATAACTGAGATGCAGGAGCATGGAGTGTTAAACACTGATCACAAAAAAATGGCATGTAACAAAAATGATTCTTAAAAGGGTTCTTACCTGGGACTTGAGATTTGTTGTCCATCTGTTGTTTATGGTCACTAATTGTATCTTTTAAAAGAGTGATGTGCTCAGCCTTTTTATTCTCTAGACTAGAAAGTGGAATGTCTGTCATGCAATGTAAGGAAATGAAACAGAAGGAATGAACTCGATTTTTACATTTTCTTAAGACAGGGTTGTCAAAACCGCTTTCAGGCTTTCTCTCACACTCTCACACCACCCAACTAAATGTCATATCAAATAATAAGACAACATAAAATAAATCACTAAATCTGCTCAGGACTTGGTGGTTGGAGTAGTCTGAAGCAGAAAGATTCTTCACCAATCAAATTTCTTCCAGCACTTCATAAGGTAAATACTGTACTACTATTGTATACAGCAGGGGTTCTCAAACCTTTTGGCGCCAGGGACCCCACAGGGGAGAACATTTTCTCATAAACTCCCTCATAATTATAACAGTGATTAAGCATATACTTTGTACAATTTGTATCCTTAAATGCCACTGGAACTTACACTTAACTTTTTCTGGATTCAGGTGTCAGCCCCCACCCCACACACACACACTTTAATTTTTAATGGTTAACTTAAACAGTAGTAATCAAAAAGCACATCTAATTGAAATCATAAAACTATACAATTTAACAACAATTTATTTAAAGTTTAAAAATTATATATTTTAAGGTCATATGATGTTTTATGTTTTTCTCAAATTCAGTTTTATTGTTCCCAATTATAATAATTTTTTTTTTTTTTTTTACTGTTTTCCTGATTTAATTTTAATGGTTTAATTTTAATAATCAAAAAGCATGTCTAATCAATTGAATTCATAAAACTAACAACTTAATTATTATTATTATTATTATTTACAATAATAGAGCCCTATGAATTATTATTTATTTTTAAGAAATTCTGTGTTGTCATTTTAATTTTTCTGTATTTATAAGTTAATACAAATTTATTATCAGAAACGGTGGTAATCAAATGAAGGCATAAAACATTAACAACGGAATCTTTTCAAATGTAATCAAATAAAAGCTTACTTTACTTTTAGGCAAATAAAGTGCTGCACATCAGATGTTTAGTGTTACAATTAAAACATGGATTTGATTATTCCTTACAAAAATGAAGTTTTCATAATTTTTTTATTATTATTATTACTTTGGGAAGTACACTCTACTGTACAATAGTAATATATTAGAGCAGCTCTCATGTGGACCACATATTTAAATAGCATTGTTTTTTTCTGCTTTAATATTCACAAACACTAATCCATATCGCAATTTCATTAAGTGTACAGCAATACCAAATTCCGTGACATTCCTTGTTCCATGTCTTTCCGTATCTTTATTACTGGAATCCACAAATAAGTCCACATTTTCTGCATCGCAGAAATCATAGGGCCCTAAAATGATTTCGCAGCCCCCCAGCTATGGGTTGCAGACCCCACTTTGAGAACCTTTGGTATAGAGTACCAGACAAAAAAACACGGTGAAATACCAGCAGCAGTGAGAACAGTGTTTGTGCCCCACAAATTCAACACCTGCCAAGTGGGTAAAAGTTTTATTTGCAGGATGACTGTAGTGAGTTTTTCACACAAAAAAAAAAGAGGACACTGGCAGCCGGACTAGTGGAGGAGCTTTTATCCTTTTAATGGTAAATCTAAAATAAAATTGTTAACATTAATGCATTATTAATCATTACTCTAAGCATATATATACTACTTACACAACTTGTTAAATGTTAAAAATGTCTTATTATATGCAGAAATGAACATGAACTTCTATTTATAAATGTATAAAATGAGCAATGTTCGCTGTCAGTTCATGATACAGTACCGCATTAATTAACAGTAACAAGTCTTATTGTAAAATTATTACCGTATTGACCCGAATATAAGACGATGTTTTTTTCTTGGAAATACATCTGAAAAAACGTGGTCGTCTTATATTCAGGGTCTAGACTTTGACATGTCAATAATACACCCACAACAATAGGTGGCGCCAAATACGCATAAAACGAGTGTGCCGTGAAATACGTAATGTAATGCGTGTTGTAAAGATCGCGAGTAAAAACAAAAGAAAAAGAAAACCTTACAGCTGCATGAGTCGTGACTGTCATGTTAGCCTGATGGGACCAAACTCCCTTTGTGATTTTAAAACGTAAGACAGTACCCAGATTTGAAGACTACAGTAAGATTTAACTTCTACTGTTAATAAGATTTTGGTAGGCTACTATTAGATGGATAGCCTAAATGTCCTAATTCAGATGGGCTACCCGTTTTTTTTTTTTTTAATGGTATATCAAAAAGTGTTTATTTTTTAAATGTGATTGTTGGTACATTTTACCCGTTTTTACCATACTCATCATGTTCATCAGCAACTGCATTCAATGTAAGATTATGTAAGGTCATTAACTGAAAGAAAGATGTATTCACAACGCGGTTTACTTGATGGTCAAAATGGATTTCAGAATCATAAATAACCATGTAAATTGTTTGACAATAGTCCATGGCTTTCAACCACACCTTTCTCAAGCTGTTTGTTACCAAATACAATAAACTTCAAACTCCAAACATAATAATCTTCATTTAATTGTAGGAAATTATTTGCAATGTAACACCTGCCTAAAAAATGTACTGCTTAAAAATTGACCCCAGGGGCAGCATGTATAGAGAAAACAAAGTTGGACCAAGAATTGATCCCTGTGGGATTCCCCAGGAAGTAGTTGCAGATGCAGAAACATGGTTTCCAATTTTAACAGAGCATGTCCTGTCCTGCAGATAAGAAGAAAACCACTTAAGGGCTACACCACTGATCCCAATATAATCTCGAAGACGATCTATTAAAACTACATGATCTATAGTATCACAGGCTGGCTGCGCTCAAATCTAAAATCATTAAGGCAACACCTTTCCCCAGAGTCAATACTTAAAATATAATTGGCAACCTTTAAAGGGGTCATATGATGCGATTTCAAATTTTCCTTTCGGACACGGCATCAACAGTATGTGAGGGGCGTAACATTTCCGTCTCACGCTTGAGGTATTCGGCCAATCACAACGCATTGGATAGCTGGCCAATCACAGCACACCTCGCTTTTTCAGACCGATGAGCTTTGTAAAAATCGACGCAATTTAAATGCAATATAATGTCTTTCAACTGGGCTAAGGAAGCCAATCTGAAATTACTCAAAAAATTAGAAAAATTCCTTAAATCGGCAACAACATTCCCTGCAGGCAAAATATTTGACAGAATAGTATCATTCTTACCAATAAAAAAACTTTTTAAAAACTCTCATACAAATCCTTGGACAGAGTATAAAAAACATAAGCTCCGGGGAGAAAGTGACAAACGCGGAAGCACAGAGAAGAAAGCAAAAGTGTCAGAGGATTTCGATATAATGCAAGAGGAGAATGAGTTTTTTGCCCAGCCATATTTGTTTGAACTGGAGTATACCGACCAGGAACTCTGCGAGATAGAGGAGGCTGCAGCAGCGGCGGCACAAACTACAGATGTAGTTCACCTGGTTTCCCTGTGCTGTAAACTAAACTTGGTTCTCGCGAGACTACACTCTTCTCCCCGGAGCTTACGATGCGCCTTCCACTACGCCTACGTCATACGCTCGAACGCCTTGTCGTGAACACGCCTGCTTGAGCAACCGGAAGCTGGAGATTACAGTTTACACATTTTTAAAAATCAATATTTTTCTTACACTAACGCATCGTTTCGCTTCAGAAGGCCTTTATTAACACCCCGGAGCCATGTGGAGTACTTTTATGATGGATGGATGCACTTTTTTCGGCTTCAAAAACAGAGGCACCATTCACTTCATTATACAGCTTGGAAGAGCCAGGACAATTTTTAATATAACTCCGACTGGACTCGTCTGAAAGAGGAATGTCAGATACGCCTAGGATGCGCTGAGTAAACCATAGCCTAATTTTCATTTTTGGGTGAACTATCCCTTTAAGCCACTTATGCACGGCATATAGACAAACCCGCCTAAGATTCTGAGTAACATAATTTAACCATGGTTGTTTCTTCAATTTTTGACTTCTCCTTTTAAAGTTCATCTTCAAGTTTAGATCATCTTATGTATATTTTAATATTGCAAATGTCTAATAATAAATTGTTAAATGGAGACCATGGGAAAGGATACTGATTGAGGTTGGCAGATGGCAAATGTCCACCTCTACTTTGGGTCGAACATCAATGAGGAGATGAGGGGTTGAACTGTCTAAAATGGCTTTATACTCTAAGAATACTTTTCCCATCAACATGTCAAAATGCACAACACCGCTGTACGCTGCGTGAAAGATGCTTGCACACTCTGACGTAAACAAGCACGGACCAGAAGCACATGGCGGATCATGTGCAGGGCCATGTAGTTTTGGATTTTGTTTTCCCTTAATAATAAAAACCTTCATTTAAAAACTGCATGTTGTGTTCACTTGTGTTATCTTTTACTAATATTTAAATTTGTTTGATGATCTGAAACATTAAAGTGTGACAAACATGCAAAAAAATAAGAAATCAGGAAGGGGGCCAACACTTTTTCACACCACTGTATATATATATATACACATATACATATATCATTTAAGGAAGGAAAGTACACAGAAGTGCAAGGTGACAGATCAGACCTGCTTTATATAACGAGCAGCTGCACATTTCCACAATGCTAAGTAATTAACTGGCTAACACAGTGCGGTTCTGCTAAAGATATAATCTAAACTACCAAATGGAAATTTAAACACCCCTTATTACATTCCTCTGCCTGCCCAGAATTATGACAAACAACAGTGTTACCTGCACAGAGACTCTCTGTTCTTTGGTTAGAAGAATCAGTCTTCGACACTGGAAATGAAATAAAGCAGATACAAGAGAGAATAATCAGCACTGTTTTTCATTTCACAACGTTTAAACCTAAACCACCACACATAACTGCTTATGTAGCAAATTTTGAAGAAGGCCATGTCATGTGTGATCAGGTGCTCATCTTAGACTGTACTTCAAACCTTTTTTTGTGTGTGTTTTTGTTTATGATTTGATTTTCTACTTAATTGTGTTTGTCCTGGCCGCTATACGAATGCAAGGAATTTTCTTTTCTTAAGTTTAATACTTACACCACCATTCAAAAATTTGGGATCAGTAAACATTTAAAAATGTTTTTGAAAGCAGCCACACTCACCAAGGCTGATCACAAGGCTGATTTGATCAAAAATAGTCGAAATCAATAACATTGTGAAATACTATTACAATTTAAAATACCTAAAATAATTGTGTATTATTTTATTTTATATTATTTATACTATCGTTTAATTATTTTAAGCATTTACTTTAAAAAATACTTAATAAAATTAACAATTTAATACAATTAAATTTATAATGCTCACACTACCACTCAAAGCAGTTTGGGATCAGTAAGATTTCGGAAGAAGATTCTAATGTTCACCAAGGCTATATTTACTGGATAAAAAAATGCAGAGACATTGTGAAATATTTTTACACTTTAAAATAACTTTTCTATTGTCATATATTTGAAATAATAATTACTATTATTATTATTCAATATAATTAATAATAATGATGATGATGATTATTATTACTGTATTTTTAATCAGGAGTTCTGCATGTTTTATGAAGGTAAATTTAAGACTTCTTAAAGACCTTTTTAAGACCAAGTAAAGGAAATTTAAGCAATAAATTAAATGAAACAAAATGTCAATATGTTCTCTAGCGTAAATGTCAAACGAGAACACAATGAGTTGTTATTGTATTTCTTCCCTTCCGTGTCAGACAGTTCTCGACGCGCATTCACAAGAGTACCATGATGCATGCGTGTGCATTCCTCTGCTTGTAAACGCATGGTCGTGGTACTCTCGTGAATGGCTGTGGAGACTGACACGGAGGAGAAGAAATTATTGAATAAAGTCATTATTTTTGTTCTTTGCGCACAAAAAATATTCTCCTTGCTTCTTAAAATTATGGTGGAACCACTGATGTCACATGGACTATTTTAAAGATGGCCTTACAACCTTTCTGGGCCTTGAACGTGTCAGTTGCGTTGCTGTCTATGCAGGGTCAGAAATAGAGCCGGACCGATATATTGTTTTGCCGATATTATCGGCCGATAGTGTAAATTACATCGCTAATGTCATAGAATAGCACATTGTAACGCAGTGTTACAACGTGCCCCATCTGCGCAACTGGAATTTAAAACTGGTTAGTGTCTTCTGCTAGTAATCAAAGCATTAAAAAAAACTATCTGAACTGATATGGAGATTAAAATAATAGCAGATTTGTCTCATTTTAAATGAATAATAAAAACTGAGAAAAAACATTTACTTAAGCCAGAATTTAAATGTTATAGTAAAATAAATATTCAAACCACGCGTGTTACAACTAACACCCCGTTACTTTGTGCATCGCACTCGTGCAAGTTTATTGTTAAATTGTTAAATGCCCTTACATATCTCTGTCACCATTATAGTAGAGTAGCACTTGTTGTTTGTCATTTCTCTGATCACAAATGCAGACAGGGTTTTATGTTTACGCGGCGCGATGCAACGTGTAAAAAGACAGTATAAGTCATTATAATCATTAATTATGTCCCCACTGGATGCCACAAATGCCTCGTTTGTAATGGGTTTTAATGTTTTTGTCTCATCGCTTCGGCCGGGACATGGCATCAACAGTATGTGAGGGGCGTAACATTTTCATCTCATGCTTGAGGTATTCGGCCAATCACAACGCATTGGATAGCTGGCCAATCACAGCACACCTCGCTTTTTCAGACCGATGAGCTTTGTAAAAATCGACGCGTTTCAAAAAGGCGGGGCATAGAGGAGAAATAATAATGTACAGTATGTGGAAAATAATTTGTTTTTTTTACTTTAAACCGCATAAACACATTTCATTACACCAAATACACAAAATAATGTTCTTTTTAGCAGCATCATATGACCCCTTTAATGCATCCTTGGTGAAAAAAAAAAAGTATCATTTAAAAAAAATAAATAAAACTAATGATTCCAAACCTTTGATCAGCACACTAGGTTTAGAGGTTTGTTCCAATCCAGTATAACCAATAGTAATGGCAATGCTTGCTTAACAAGCACCACTAAAACTCACAGCTGGAAATTTCCAACATAGTTCTAAAAAGTTATGTTCAGTGTGTGGTGCATGTGCCATTAATTGAATAAATGAATGTTTTTCAAAGCTTAAGAGTAGCATATGGTCACAATGAATGTAATGCACAACTCACACTCTACATAATAACTGAACTGTCTCACAGTGATGCCTTGTGGACATTTAACCACAGCTGATTACTTTGCATCTTTGACACATGCAGACGTGAATATAGGAAGTGGGAGTTTTCCTCATCCTCAGACCTTATCTGTAGCAGCGGAGCCACAGAACTGCTCGTAGTCCTGGAGCTCAGTCACCGTGGGCGTCTCTCCACATACCACACACTCAGCCTGCTTGGGCCGCAGCCGTATGGAGCGGAAACGCCCCTCCTGACCATCAAACATCAACAGCTGCTTCTCAAATGAGGCTGAACTGACCGGTTAAGGAGATATTTCATTATGTTATGCCTACAGTATGGTATTAGGTGTGTATAAAAAAGCCATAATTGTTTGAGTTTAGGGTGTCATTAAGAGCAAAAAGGATACATCTTTGACCAGATGCAATTTTCAGAACTTCCAATGCTTGAAGGCAACCTATTATTCCAGGCACTACACAATATCAAAACAAGTCACACTAAAGTCATACCCTCAATACAGAACCCTGCAACATTAAGATATAATTGCAAAATCAATGAATCATTACAGAATTCTAACAGAATTACATTTTTACATTACATTTTTAAAAATGAAATAACTTAATAAGAGTTATTCAGAGCTCTTTTGCCTTTGTCAAGATACTCCGCATACATCGTACAAAATTTTGTATAGAATTAAATGCAAAAAAGAAGACTAAGTGCTATTCATTACACAAACAGCATGGTGACATCATCAGTTTCCGTTGTCTAGCACACATTCTAACAAAGCAAGTCAATTTCAAACTTCATAAATTTTCTTAATTTAAACAATTTAAAAAACCAACAACAGATAGAATGCACAAAGTTTGAATAGAGTCTGGCTAAAAATTATGCAATAATTTAATAATTATATAATTATGCAACAAAATAATGCAATCGCAATTAAGCAGAGGAGGACTGACCTACTCCCAGAACCCCTCCATCAGAGCAGTTAGTGACGGTCTCAGGAGGAGGTGGTGCGGGGTACAAACACCTGTAACACGGCCCTCCTCTATAGTTGTACACTGTAAGCTACATGCCCAAAAAATAGAGAGAGAGAGAGAGAGAGAGAGAGAGAGAGAGAGAGAGAGAGAGAGAGAGAGAGAGAGA